>NC_133616.1:71251359-71563536 GCF_964106895.1 Numenius arquata
CTCCTCGCAGGATCCAGACTTCACACAGGTTAGAAACTATTCTGTGTTCTGGCATCTTGTTTTATGCCCTGCTCTACTTTAATGTGACGATTGTCTGTTTTTCACAGAAACTAAGTAATAGTCAAGTGACTTCTTATACTTTGGCTTGGTCCATAGAGCTGTCTTAACTTAGAGTCCAGTGGAATGAGTCAGCTGGCTCTCCAGGTGTGAAAACTTGGGCATAGGTATAAATTGGCTCTCAGTTGAGCTCTAGCTGGTGCAGATTGTGCAATTTGAACCATGTAGTTTTGAAAAATCCAGTCCAGACTCAAACATAGCTCTGAAGATGGTGTGGATGTTGTCTGTGTAAGCCTTGTCCCAGTTTACCCTTCTTCTGTTCAGCAACTTATTTTGCTGAGTGAATCAGGACACTTAGAAGCTCTGTGTGGTAACCGCAGACCACACAAGCCGTTTTCTATGCAAGAAAATCAACATCTTTTTCTGTATCCAGGAAACTCAAGAATATTCCTGGTTTTCTCTACAGTAAGAATTTATCTTGTAACTTACATTCAAGTTTGCACAATTATTCAAAAACCTTATTAAATATGGAAAGATGCAGGACACTATAAAAACAAAGTTCAGGCATGGGTGAGGAATAGGAAAATATGATAATCTCTGTTTCATAATAGACTGAAAGTTTTCCTCAAGGCCAAGATGAACAGTCTGCTTTGGTTTATGCCAGTACCAGGATTTCTTCACATCATTGTTTTCTGAAGAGATCCCTGCTGCTAGCATGTGAAAGGACAAGGATTCTGAAAATCATCTGTATTGTTCAGAGGCTTTAGTCACACATTGGGTTTTCAATAAGTGGGGTACTCTTGAGAGCCGTACCTGGGAGCTGTCAGGGTCTAAAAGTAGAACTGTTCCTTTTCTTCTGATCTTACTCTTCTCTTTGATAATTTCTACAAACAAACATAAAGATGTGCAGACTTAGCCTTGGTTCAACAGCAGAAGTAAGCATACCTGTGGCTTAACTGGCTTCAATTTGTTGTGCAGCGCTGAACCGCTCTCTGTTCCTCCTACTGAATAGGTTGTCGATTTGGATCTCCATACTGTCGTGCCTTGCTGCAGTGGACCAAAAAGACCACAGGACAAAGTTGCTGTGTCAGATATGAAGAATGACTTTGAGGCTTGCCTGGGAGCCAAGGTAGGCACGAGGAACATTTGGGCATACAAACTAATGCACGCTTCTAAAAGTTGTCTAGTGTTCAGGAACTACATTCCGGGGTTAACTTGTGTGCTGTTTGTTTGCCTATTTAAAAGTAAATGAGGATGTTTGAATGAAGCTTAGAAGATGACATCAACAATGGGTAGTTTAAAGTTGGGGTGATGCTTCTCTCACATGAAGGTGTTCATTGAAGTAGTAGTTCTTTCTGATTTTAGATCAGTCTTAGGCCTAATGTGGTTTTGACATACACTAGGGATTTCTGTGAACTAGCTGCAATGGGTGGTGTTAGTAGAGCGGACCAAGTAGCTACTGCCCTGAGTTCTGTGCTAACTACCTAGCTCTTCAGCTTTCCAAGCAGGTTATGCCCTGAGCTCCCCAATGTAATTTTGCATTCAGCTCTGAATCTATTCAGTCGATCAGAACCGCATGTGTCTCTGTGACTCATCTCCACTTGTCTCCACATCATCCAGTCAAAAATGGTCATTGAAAGAAGAGCAAGATTTTAATTTTAATTAATATACTCATACACTTATCGTTTCCAAAATCAGTTTGAATCCTTACCTAATGCAGTAACTACCCTTGTTAAAGGCAGTACAGAACTCTAGTGGTGTAAATCAAGAAACTTAAACTACAGCAATTCCCAATAATTCTTGGTTTGTTGCATGTCCCAAACTCCATTAAATGATCTCATGCTTTTAGATCTCCAGACATAACTTTGAATTTTTCATGGTGTGAACAGCGCCTTTTTGCTGTTTGGTTTGTTGTTTGTTTTTTTTTTTCAACTGTCAGGCTTTTGCCTCTCAAGTCAGCTCTTAGTATAAGTTTGAGCTGTTTGATATTTGTGGCTTACAGATCTTATGTGTTATGGCTAAAATCTCAGGACTAGTTTGTGTAACAAGACTATATGTGGTCAGGAATCCGGAGTATATGGGAGCAAGAAGGATCTGAGCAATCTGAAGAAGGATATAGTCATGCAGGAAGAAAATACAAACACATTTTGCTGCAAAGGCTGCCTCTTTTACCAGTAAATGGAGGGTAGGATAGACCCCAGAAGAGTAATTTTTGTCCGCCACTTTCTGACCGGAGATGCAAGCCTTCACCACCAGACCTAAAAATGCAAGCATGATTGTGACTGACCTTCTCATTTGTGAAATGTTTGAAATTTCCAGCCCATACTAATTTCCAGTCAAAACACTTACATTAACCACATCCTTTTGATTCTTACTTTCTCCTCTTACAGCAAGGATTCAAGGGATTCCAAATTGCCCCAGACCGACACAACAACATAGTCAAATTTAATTTTGAGGGCTGTGACTTCGAGCTTGGTCATGGTTCTGTAGTGATTGCTGCCATTACAAGCTGTACAAACACTAGTAACCCTTCAGTTATGTTGGGAGCAGGTAAGTTTATTTGTTTAATGTGCAGGATTTTCTCTATGGCTCTGGTTGTGTGGCAAATACAATGCTGATGTAATTCTACATGCACAATGCTGGTTTTGTCATTTGGAGTGCTAAAATGAAGCTTAGTCCCTAGGGGTAGCAGAAGGAATTCTGGAAGTGGTAGCTGCAAACATGGGTTGAAGAAAATGTGTTCTTCCTGCACTGTCTTCTGTTCAGGGCAAGCTGGAACTGAATTACCCAGTGTCTCTGACACTTGTTTAAATTCACAGAAGCTGTTACATAGAGCTGAGAAGAGTCTGTCAAAAGTCAGAGCCACAAGCAGAGGGACAGTGAAGAACGGTCTATGGGTTTAAGTCTTTTCAGAACTGGTATTGGCAGGAAAACAGAAGGAAAATTTTCAAACAGGCTACCAGGCTCTTAGGTCCTAGGAGATCGTTTGTTCATGGTCACATTTTCAAAAGTATCCCAAGAGCTCCAGTTTCCACAGCTTCCTCTGGCTGCCAAGGAGCCTCAGCAATTTCAGAAATAGGACTGGTTTTCTAAATTCACATTTCTGTAGGACTCCGAGTCTATCCGTGTAGGTCTTTTCACACAACATTTAAAAGTGGAAGTCTCCAGGTCATGTCTAACAGAGCTGCCAAACAGCTGGCAAAGACAAAACAGTTCGATGATGTCTTCCTGTTGGAGATCATGATGGATCAAAGCAGATCTATATATTTTCTTATCTAAGCGGATGTGTGAGAGAGAGAATGAGGAGGCATGGGAATGTGAAGTTTTGCATAGTTTGCATAGCTGCTGCTTCTTTTATGTCCGTCCTGGGAAAGGGCTGGAGGGGGCTTGTTTTCTGAACCGTCATCTTCTTTAGGCAATTTGTTTAAGAGGAAGAAATTCAGGATAAGTGTTTCTGACAACACATACAGTCCACATCCAGGAGTGGTAAAACAGCACTCCTGCAACAAGCTGTAGATTGTGAGATAGCTTGTTTGTGACAAGGGCCAGAGTTGGTGTTCTCATAGCCATCTGCTTCTGAGGGCAGCAAGTCATATGTTAGCAGTTGTTTCAGCACTGGGTCACTAGACCACCATAAGTGGGAAGTTAACAATTCTTCATTGCATTTTTTTATGTGATACACATCTTACAAATAGTGTTCTGAGTTTTGAATGTTTATGTGCTCCCCCAGTGTGAGTTCATCTTGTTATATGTGACTTTGAGCGACTTTCCAGTGGAGGAGAGATTTTAGACTCGATCTACAGTTCAACAGAACACTTGAGCTCTAGCTGGTTATTCTGGGATTAGTGCTATTGGCTCGCTGTACCATTTCATTGCTGGAAATTGAGCCTTTTCTGTTTTCCAGTTATTTAATGGTACTTCTGTTAACCTGTTGATCCATCAAACTGTCCCACTTCCAGGAAAAACTGCAACTATCCTTTACATTTTTCAGGATTGCTTGCTAAGAAAGCTGTTGAAGCTGGTTTGACAGTGAAGCCATACATTAAAACTAGCCTGTCCCCAGGAAGCGGGGTTGTCACTTACTATCTGAGAGAGAGTGGAGTTATGAGTTACCTTTCCCAACTAGGGTAAGAGTGCTTTTCTTACTGTTGTCCTATGGCTGCTTAACAAAAGCATTGACAACAAGTGATGCAATAGAATAACTGTTTCTCTCTACAGCTTAAAATATATGGCAGGTACACTATAGCATGATCCCGCATGAGTTAACGCATCGCTGTTGTGCTGGCTGACTGCACAAATGAGAGGGAGCAGGCTGTTGCCTGCTGTAGCTTCTTGAAGACTCATGTTCTTAAGCAGGAAAATGGGTTATTTTTCAAGACTAATGGTTTTAAAATAGCATAAATGACATTATATTGTTGTTCATCTTGCTAGATAATACATTTCCCAGATCTTCATTCTGTGTACATGGACAGTCACAGCCACTGAGCATTCTCAAAAATGCTGTTTTCAGCAGCAGTTCATTTGTTAAAACAGTACATCTTCTGAAAGTAAGCTTAGCCAACTGCGAAGGGGTTAAATGTCTTCCTCCAAAATAGTCTTTTGTTCACTGATGGTTTTTGTGCTCTGTCTAGGTTTGATGTGGTGGGTTATGGCTGTATGACATGTATTGGCAATAGTGGACCCCTGCCCGAGTCTGTTGTGGAGGCCATTACACAGGTATGCAGTTTACAGCTGTGCAGCTTATTTAGATGAGCTGTTCTCTGTTCTGTGCTGATCTGTGTTATACTGTGCACTAACTCCTCTCAGCTGTATGTAAAGTGGATGCAGTCTATATTCTCTTTTCTGTGGGAAGTGGTTTGGGACTGTTTGGAAGGAGACGGTTTTGTGACTATCCAGTCATTGATATTGCAGACCTGCTGGGTGTGTGGAGTCTGCAAGCACCTCAGCTACCTTTGTCTCAAACTCTCTCTTACAGGGAGACCTCGTAGCAGTGGGTGTGTTATCTGGCAATAGGAATTTCGAAGGACGTGTCCATCCCAACACCCGTGCTAACTACCTAGCCTCCCCGCCACTGGTAATAGCCTATGCAATTGCAGGGACTATCCGGATCGACTTTGAGAAAGAGCCTTTGGGTAAGACAGTGTCAGGGTGCTTCTTTTCACAGTTTATAAACTAAATGGGTTGGAAATAAGCTCTTCAGAAACATTTGTCCTGGGGAGATGCTTCAAATGACTGAGTACCTCTGGGATACAAAGCATGCAATTTTTAAGAAGCAGACCAGCAAGGAGTCTGTATGATGGAGAAAGGGGGAAGCCAAGTCTGACCAGTATTCTAATTCCCCGGGGGCATCTTTTTGGTTTTATCTGGGTTGCAGTCTCTCCTGAGCCCTAGTAGACTTCCTTTGAGCAGGTAGTTCAGCTAGACAACCCTCAAAGATCCTTTCCAACCTCAATTATTCTATAAATTACTCTGGAAGGCAATTGGAAATCACAAAAGAAGGCATATGTACAGGCATCATCAAGTTTATGAGGCCCTCTTCTGTCAGACTTCCGTAAGAGAAATAAAGTGTGTCTCATGAGTGCTAACAAGGTTAGAAGGAACACATAGCTGAAGGACACCATGATAACCTTTTTCTTTCTTTCTTAATGGAAAACCTTTGCAATAAACGTAACAATACCATTTTCTACAGGAATAAATGCTTCAGGGAAGAAAATTTTCCTGAAAGATATCTGGCCAACAAGAAATGAGATTCAGGCTGTTGAGCGTCAGTTTGTTATTCCTGGGATGTTCAAGGAGGTCTACCAAAAAATAGAGGTGATTTAATCCCCTGGGCAGTAATTTGATGGATGTACTGTGCTATTCTGAAGATGTTAAATAAGTTGGTCTTGATAATGAAACGAACCTTTTCCTTCTATTGCTGTTTCTTCTGTTCTGACAAGTATTTAAATGAGATTTTTTTTTTCAGTGGTTTCTGGGTAATTAATTTGTTCTTACAGACAGTCATGTCCTGAAAATTCCTCCTTAATGATTTTTTTAGTGTAACATATAGGTGATGTGTTTTAAACAGTCATCCTAGGCTGATATTAGAAAGTGAGATATTCCAGCTGCACAGATGTTTGGTTTTTTTCACCTGACATAAAATTAATTTGCATTACTTAACAGCATTCACATCACAAAAAAAAATTGCACTTGATAATGTCTTCCTGCAAACCTTTCTCAGGTGTTGAAACAAAATATTCTTAAGGCTTACATGTTAGGAAAGCTTCTTAAGATTACTGATAAACACACTTGAGAATTATAAAGTGTTATCTGTGTACATAATACGGGTTATTGTCAGAAAACTGGATGAGCAGCTGTTATTTTGTAATGAAGTAAAGGTTTGCCTAACTCTTTTGATAGATAAAATCATTTGAAAAAAGAAACCCAAACATAATGTATTATTTCCAAACTGCTTTGAGAAATACACAAGGCTTTTGCCTTGTGTCAAATGTGTAATTTTACCTGGATTCTGAAGTAATTCCCTTGCTTCTGAAAACTTCGAAATTAATGGGATGTTTTTGTTTGTTTTTCAGACAGTAAACAAATCTTGGAATGCCTTAGATGCTCCTTCAGATAAACTATATACCTGGAATCCCAAGTCAACTTACATCAAGTCTCCACCTTTCTTTGACGGTCTGGTATGTGCACACTTTCCCTTTGAATCAAGGCCAAGTGAGTAGGGACCTTGACTAACGTTAAAGGCAAAGCAAAGCCACTTCAAGGGGCCTGGGAGTATCCATTATAGCCTATTGAGGCCAGTTCTCAAATGTTAGAATTACACTATTGTATTCATTTTAATAGAGAGGCTTGAGTGAACCTGAAAATTGTAGGGATTCTCTGTCACTTCAGGGCTTTTGAAAAGTCTCCTTTTCCTTTTAAGCTGAAGTCCTTTTAAAGTCACAAAGCAAGTGAGGGAAGAGGACAGGGTACAAAACCCACAATTCTGCCTGTCTGCATTTTGCACCAAATAGTTCAGTGTTCAGGTTGCTATTTCAATACCATTTAACAGCAAATGCAGATTTCAATGCATGCAAATGTCTAGGAATCCTGGATTTTTCATCTATGTATGACAGGATATATAGATGGCTATTACAGGTTATATAGATATGTAGATCACGTCTGTATGTCACCCTATGTACCACAGGAAGCCTCAACTAGTTTTTTTGCCTCATCTATTTTCTTCATGCATGAACTACCTGATAGACAGCCAGGATGTCGTATTTGGTTCAAGAACATAAATATTTTTAATAGGGTTGGGTGTTCTTCTTTGTTCTAACTTATATAGAAGGGAGACTTTATTTTGCAATTTGCACTTTTGAGAAAGATAAAGCAATTCTATGTCATATTTTAATGATTTTGTTTGTATTTATGATGGTTTAGACTCTGGCTCTTCAAACCCCAAAAACAATAGAAGATGCTTATGTCCTGTTGAGTTTTGGGGATTCTGTGACAACTGACCACATATCTCCAGCTGGGAATATAGCAAGAAATAGTCCTGCAGCCCGTTACTTGACCAGCAGAGGGTAAGCACTATTTCTTGTTCTCTTTATAAATTGGGAAGGGGAAACAAGCCACAGCTACTATACCATGTTACAGGCACACATATCTGCTGTCTGTTCACATAACGCTTGTATACCTTGATGGATGCCTGAAGAATATATAAAAGAAGAAAGAAAAGCATTTCTTTCTCTGCTGTTGCAACAGCTCTAACCAAGTGTAAGAACTTGCATAGAGTGTGCATGTCTAGTGCACTGAAAAGCTGAAGACCTTTGTATGGAGAGAGGGGAAGAAGATAACTTTCAGGCTAGTGTTTGCAGTAATTCTATTCATAAACAATGAAATCAGGATTGTCTCCCTATTGAAGCAAAATGATCACGGGCCTTAATGTGGAAAGTTGGTTTTATACTCACCTCTTCCGGCTTAGGTTTCAGCCCAGCTGTGAAAACTGGCAAAGCTGTTGTAGTTGGGAGTCCAGACTGCAGTAGAATGTTGGTCTTTTTTTATGGCCAGCGTGTCAGTTTAGTACTCTGGGTTCAACTTAGGGCAAGACTAGGACTTGCTGAGTTGCCCTGTTCAGTCTTCACAGAAAATATACTACTTCTATTCTCTGGTTTAGCACCTCTTACAGCTTCAGTGGTGTTTTGAGGAACAGCACTGACATTATTAAAAAAGAAATATTTTCACTAGACGTAATAATTATGGAGAGGAAATTGATTAAACCAGTGTGATATACTGAAAACTATCTGCTGTGGACTCCTTGGCCCTCTTCTGTCAGTTACTTTGAAATCTAAATAGTCCTACACACATTACAAAACCAATGTTGAATGTCATAGCTGCTATTTGGATGTAGCCCAATGTAAACAGTCCAATTCTCTGTCACATTCCAGTAGATGTTTTGTTTACTGGTTAGGCTGGAGTGTCCCCTTATTCCCATATCTCTGCAAATGAACTCTTTCTTTTCTAGTTCTAACTTGCAACAGGGGTTCTCCCTGCCTTTTGGACGTTTAGCACCGTGGCGTCTCTACCTTTATTCAAGATGCTGTGGTAATATAAATAACAAGGAGGATTTTCAGTAGCCGGCTGTTAAGAGAATAATTGTATTGCATCTTCTGACCTAATATGAATTGTATCTTTGCATCACTATCAGATACTGTTTTCTAGGACAAGGGCTGAGAACACTATGGCAGCTGCTTTCTGTGACCAAGTTGTAGGCAGGCTTCTTTCTTTCTTTTTTTTAATTATTTTTTTCCCTTCAAAAAAATCTTAAAAGTAGAAGTATCAGCTAACTGGGTGCTACTGCCATGATGGGAACTATGTGCATACCTCCCTCAGAAACACCAGTTCATTATTTACATTTTTTTTAAAGCCCAGAGTGCTTCAGTCTAAAAACAACACAGTTTCCTTTTTAGTTTGTTTTCTTTTCCCTTAATAGCTTGACTCCTCGAGAGTTCAATTCTTACGGCTCCCGCAGAGGGAACGATGCTGTCATGGCCAGAGGAACATTTGCAAACATTCGCTTGGTGAACAAATTTCTTGATAAACAAGGACCTCAGACCATCCATTTCCCTTCTGGGGAAACTGTAAGTATACATGTGGCTCTGAACTGAGGCTCATTGACAGTAGAGTGGATTAGTACTGGCTTTCCTTCTTACAGCTTAGGTCACTTACTTAATTGCCTTTTAAGTAGAGCTAATGAGGGGACAGGAGCTGTACTGACCTAGGGAAGCAGGTCACACGTACTGATGTAGTGTGGCGCTACCAGGCGTTATCAGTGGAGAGTGTAACCACCTTCTGTAGGTGCAGGTTTGTGTTGCGAGTGAGATCTGGTTAGAAGCCACAAAGCGCTGTATGGTTAATATCCTTAAATATCCTGTTTGGCGGAAAGTGTGGGCTTCAGTTTTTTATGAGGGGACACTTTTTTCTGTTTCCCTGGAACTATGATGCCACCCCCAAAAAGTATATGAAGCATTTGGCATTTTCGTTCCAGCTGGATGTGTTTGATGCTGCAGAAAGATACAAGCAGGCTGGCCATCCTCTGATTGTGCTGGCTGGAAAGGAATATGGTGCAGGAAGTTCCAGAGACTGGGCAGCTAAAGGACCGTTCCTCTTGGTGAGTATGGTAAACTAGGAGGACAATACTTAAAAGTGCGTTATTTGTCAGGAAGAGTAGTTTATGACCAACATCTTGGGTAGCTCTTGCTACCAAAAGTGTGAATGAGCTATTTTGAAATCTCAGCTGTCTCCAACAGCCACAGCAGAGTTGCAAAAGCTATTTAAATATTAATAGATCCTGTTCAGACTGGAAGCCTGGACTAATCTCCAGCTAGAAATCCACAAGGCTACACCGGAAAGGCCAGTTTCTTTACTTCTGCTTCCCATAACCCCATAAACCTCGGGTCTGGTTCCAGCTGCCTCCTTCAGCTCACTTTGCAGGGAGGATAGAAAGTGTATTAGAGAAAATGAAATTTATCATGGCTTCACCATGCAAATTACAGGGATGTTTAGCAGTATTGTTATAGGAGCCTAATAGAAATCCACGTACAATGAGATACCTGTTTCGTTCTTTGTCTGACTTGTCCTACACAGCTTACCAGCCTGAACTCTGATTGAAGCTTTCTTGGTATTGAATTTGTGAAGGCAATAGTATGTGTATTGTTAAACAAAGATCAGAAGAATTGGTGTTTAAAATTACATTTGTCTAAATTTTCGTGGTTTTTTTTTTACCAGTGGTCATTTTTTTTGTCTTAACTGTATTAACATGTAAAAATTCAGAAAGTAATTAAAATGCATCCCTGGAGCTTGTAGTGTAGGAGGGCAACACTGAATTAGCAAGAGTTACAGAGATGACTAGTGGGCGCTCTACGTGAGACCTGTTAAAGGAGGATGCAGGATTCCTGAGAAAGCGTGTGTAATTTTTTGACAATCAGACTTGTTTTCTTTTAAGGATGTTTGAAAGTTAATGTATAATCAAGTCATCCTGGACAGTGTGCTGTCAGACAGACCTGCAAAAACGTGCAAATTTCCCTCCTATTAGCACAGAAAGACTATCTGGAGCCACGAAGATAACTATACCTGTTGTGTATTTCCCAGGGTGTCAAGGCCGTACTTGCTGAAAGCTATGAGAGGATTCACCGAAGCAACCTAGTAGGGATGGGAGTGATTCCTCTGCAGTATTTACCTGGAGAGGATGCAGGGACTTTAGGACTCACTGGACGGGAGCGTTACACGATTATCATTCCTGAAAAACTAAAACCGCAGATGAACATCCAGATTAAGGTATGAGAGACTTAAGGGCTGAATTTTCTCAATCACTGTAATTTCACTCAAAATTAACCGTCTCTTTAAACAATGCGCTTTCATATGGCAGTAAGTTTCTCTCACTTGAGGAAGGGGGAAGAATTGAGATGGTGAAGGGGATGAAAAGAGTCACTGTAATAGGGACTTGCTATAATGGGATATAAAAGCAGCATGTCCAAACTGTTTTATTTAGCACAAAGTAGTCCTGTATTTTGGAACAGTCTTTCAAAAGGCACTATAAATTTTCCTGTCTCAGTTAAATATTTGAAAACTGAACTGTAAGTATGAAATTAAATAAACAAATTTATTAAATGAACTTAAAGAAATTCATTGAATGCTGCGGTGTACTGTATTCTGTCAGTTGAATTGTCAAAGTAAAGTCTAAGCATACCCAGCATAAAATCTAGCTAAACTTCAGGCCCTGTATTTGAAAGACTGCTTTTTGTCTAGCTTTGCTTCCAAGCCTGCGCCCCTTTTTCAAAAATATTAGTGTCTACAACAAAAATTTTGTTTATTCTGTAGTGGAACATCTGTAAAACTGACTAACTTAATGAGATAGCACCAAAGTCTGCTTTTTTACTGTGGTTAGCAAAACAATCTACTTACTGCATGTTCATTTAATTCAGGTGGTCTTCCTGGATTAGTTTCTAGTGATAGTTGTTTACATGTGCCTCATTAACTGCCCTGAAATGGAGAAAGTATATCCCAAAGAGTTGGTCAGCTTATCAGTCACAGATGAACATTCTGCGTTCATCTGGAAGTACATGACTAGGGGAGTCTTCAGTAAAACACATGGGTTTTATTCACTTAATGCACTTGTCTTCCTGCTTTTCTGATTCCCAAACAATAGGCCTCAAAGAAGGCTAATGAAATTAGTATTGCTGCTATACCTAAGCCAGGAGAATGAGTACATACAAGAACATCAAGAATTAGTATAACCACTTGAAAGGATGGCCATCTTTCACGCCTCTAGGCTTATATCAACAATAAATCTTAATGAGGCAAAGCAGAAAATGCCATGCACAGAGACTCCATACCATGTTTATTATGGTTTGTTTTAAACCACTTTACTTTTAAGCAGCTGGCTGTAGTCTAGTGTGGAAAGAAATACTGATGTCCAGTGCCTGTTCACTTTAGCTTTCTATCATGTTTGGTTAAGATGGCAAACAATTGTAATAGTCCTTATTTTACTATTGTAAACGTCACGTAACAGGTGAAAGGTTCTGCTGCTTGAATGACTTTCTTTGACCCCAACAGCTGGATACTGGGAAAACCTTCCATGCCATCATGAGATTTGACACTGATGTGGAGCTCACTTACTTCCACAATGGCGGCATTCTGAACTACATGATCCGTAAAATGGCATCCTAAGCAAAAACATCAAGCAAAAACGTCCAGGTACAAGCCTGCTTCTGGTGAATGCAATAAAACTATGGTAATCATAAATTTGAAAGCGTGAACCATAAAGTGAACAGTTTTTTCATGGATTGTATTAGAAGGCTTGTTTACAATGCTGAATTATTCTGTGTATCAGGAAACTAGACACACTTGCCCAATTAAAGTGAACAGCATTTATGATTTGTTTTTTATGGTGGTTGGCTTGACTTACCTTAGAATACAGTGCAAAAGTCATTAAAATACTGCTGGAATATGTGAAACTGTTTAAGATCATGTGCTGATTTCATATATTTGGTCCATTTAGTTTGGAGTTAAGTTCTATGCTCTATCAGTGGTCCAAAAATTAACTGACAGTATAAAAAATAATTTTTGTTTCTTCCTGATTACCTGATATTGACTTGCTTTCTTACTCACTTGACCAGAATCTGAATCTAATACTGAAATGAATTATTTAGCTGTTTATTCACTCTAAAAAATGTGAACTTTGTTGTTTAAAATCTAAGCCTTTGTGGAAAGGCGGACCTATTGGGGATAATATTTCTAATGCATAAAATTAAATTTATTTTCAAGAAGTTTGGTGGTTTTTGTCATGTTGTCCTCAGTACCGAGATGCAGAACAAAGCTTTGAGTTTAAACTCTTTTCGTTGCCCTTGTAGGAGTAGAGTCATACAGGTTTTGACTTCTTATATTTTAATTCTTGTTTCTTTGAATAATCTGCATGAGACAAGATGAATACAAATACTGTCAGATACTGGCAGTCTTCTGTAACCCAACAGAATACTGCTGTGATGTACTTCCCTCAATTTTGTGACCTCAAGAAGACAGTCTAGCACAACTTCAAGATCCTTGTCAGCAATTTTTATGGCAGTTAGCAGCCAGGGACTACACTAATGCATTCACTGAAGTCAGTGACAATACCACATGAATCTTTTTACAGGGATAACAAATATCTTTTTACTCAGAGATAAACGAGGTTATAATACCAATTCTTACTCTTAACTTTATTTAGAGCAGCTGCCACAACAACATAGTGGAGAAATTCTTTCAAAGTAATCTCCTAATGTATTTTTAGTGCAGTTCACTCCAGCTGTATCTGGAAAAAAACAATGAAAATAGTTCTGGAAGAAGTCAAGAGGTTTAAGGAGGGGATAGAGATTGCTCTGTTCCTGCAACAGGCAATTCCTGCTTGATTGCAACAAATGGAGCTCCTTTAGCGTGTCCAGCAGAGGCCCACTAAGATGTTGCAGGGTATGGAGCATCTCTCATGAGGGCAAGCTGAGACCTAGTATTTTTGGAGGGGAAGCATTATCCAACTATAAATCATCTTTATCCATTGTTCTGTGTTTCCTTTTTGGAAGCAGCTATAAGAACAGCAAATTTACTAGGTAAAAACTAAGCACAGAGTAAGTTACAGTAGGACTAAGATTAAGGCTTCCTGTAAAGCGTGTACAGCTTTCACCATAACAGACAGACAGGGGTGGAACATGAAGCAGTGCTTAAAAAGTTGTTTTGCCTTCAATGCCACATAAGACTGCTTAAAAGAATACCACAAGTCTTGTTTACTAGGGTTTAGGTAGTTTAAATAATATTTGGGCTCTGAGTTAGGTTCCTGTTCAAGGTGGTGTGTTTTCTTCAGTTCAGGTGTTTCAGACACAATTCTTCTACATACATACCTCACTACACTATCAAATGCATAAAGTGAACACAAAATACATTTTATCTTGGGTCCAGAAATATTGAAGGTTAAGCTCTTTGAAGATATGTAGAATCAGCAAGTGCTTTACAGTTTAACTGTTTCATAACTGTGTCTGTAGCAATTTCTGGTTTTCTGAGAGAAGTCTGGGATCTGGGTGTGGAGGAGGGATTTAAACACACTAATGCCTAGACTTTGTTCCAATGCTAGATCGGCTCTGGCAGGAAATCTGCAGAATTAATATTAGCGTCTTGAGAGATTTCAGATGACAATTCATGAGACAGGACACCAGGGTAAATGCTAACCACTAGCTAAATTAAGCCTTCACCCACCTTACAGGGCCTTGCCTTGTCCCCGTTGGGGCTTGTTCAGTTAAGTAACACATAGAAAGGTGTCCATTCTGCTACTTCAGCAACAGCAACTTGATGAATGTGCAGTGATAGAAGAAAACAGTGCTACCATTTTAATCTAGAAGATGCCTCCTTCAAGAGGGCTAGGTGAAGCCCTGCTGCTTTTCTCAGACTGTTGCAGAAGCATTCTCTATTAAAGATGGATTTACAAGATGCAGTATCTTCCTTGCAGAAAAGTTACCGGAAATTTTTTCTCACTTTTCTATATACCAAATTGCCTAAAGCTTTAAAAGTAATTTTTAAAAAGCTTTAAAAGTAGCAAAAGTAGTAGTTAAAGCGTCAGTATGCATAAGCAATGTTGTCTGCTTGGAGGTACAATCTAACCAGAAGTTACCAGTAACAAAGAAGATTCTGATTCACACAGAAAAGCTTGAAGTTGTAGCTTACCACCTAAAATTAGATGTTTATTTAGTCATTCAACTTGATTTTGGTTTTTTTTCAGTACCAACTTCTTCATAGCAGCGAGGGTTAAGATCTAGATGCCTAGGCACTTGTTTGTCTCTGCTTATATTAAAACGTCTAGTGAAACATTTCATTAGATAGCAAATTTTTTTTAATGGCCATATTAGCCTTTTTAAATCTAACCAGATGCTGATGAAGAGCCTAGCATATCAGGCAGAATAGAGAACAAAAATTTTTTCTACATGGAAACAGATCATCTGCTATTTCAGCTTAGTGCAGTAGGGTGATACACTCACTAAACTGCTGAATTCAGCTGGACATTTCTTCATCAAAGTTCTTCAAAGAAAAATTAATATTTTTCCATTTCTGAAAGTCCATTTGTGTCCCAGTTTCAACATCCTCTACTACAAAGCTTTTGATTTTGATCACTGGTAGATTATCAAATGTCTTGTACTTCACTGTGATTCCCCAGTCATGCTGGCAACTAGTATTTTGGCAATGCATCTTGCTTTTTTTCTCAAAGCAATCAAAGTGGATTGCTTTGTGGTGAGGCTTTGTTATGTAGCGCTCCTTGAACGCATCTCCTAGGACAGTGTGATGTGACTCCTGAAACAACACAGGACAGAAGCACTTAATAAGTAAAAACACCATTCCTCCTTTATTTTCCTGACATTCCCTTTCCCCTCACAAATACTATTTTCCTGGTAAAGTGCATCCTGTCGTTCAGGAGGCTCACCTTCCAGCCCCTTTGGTGCATTGCTCTTTTTTCCCCCTACATTAAACACCAGGTACTAGAAAGGTCGAGGCCTGGACTTACCATAACCAAAACTACTATATATCACCATTCACCATCTTAAACATATTTGAACTTATTTAGCTTCTCTAAAACACATGCTTGCAGTGTTTGAACCTTGTGCATAAAACTACTGGTCATCCAGACAACAGACCTTGAGAGACTCCTGCTTCCCGCTGATTTTAACTGTCTGACCCCAGCTTTCCATGAGGGGTGAGGCAATTATTTTGGAGTGGTAGAAAAAGTAACCCTAAGAAGGTAAAGGAGTTACAGTTGTTTGTAACACATATAGTCAAAAATTTAAAAAATTAACAACTTAAAGCATATGTACAAGTTGAGCTGAAAACGCTAGTTCCTCCTGGAAATGCAACTTCTGTTAAATATGTAGGCTAAACTATAACAGAACTCAGTTTGTAGGGATTATTTAAAATATTGTGAGGGATTATTTGCAGAGTACTAACCAAAACCTCTTTTTGAAGAGTTTTCTGAATTTTCAGGTCTATTTGTACAGGTATAGGTGATAAGCCAGCAGCATAAAATGGAGTAAGGGTCAGAGGTGCGCGTTAGGTATCCCGTGTTACTTGTAAAAGAAATGTAACTAGGTTTTCACAAGGCTGAGTTATACCCAGCTCCTCGCTTGTGGACCTTCCCTGTGCAGAGGAGTAGTGAACTCCATCTACATTCCAAAAACAGCTGGTAAAGAAAAGAGGATTTTCCTGATTAAAAAGGGAACTGCCTTAAGGCAAGCACTCTGCAATGCTCAGCTGTGGCCTAAAGCCCCTTGTCACATCACAACTGCACTTTTCAGAGTAGCACAAATAGAAGCAGCTCAAAAGAATAAATTTCAGAACTAGAAGGCTCAAAGTGCCCAGAAAAGGCTCTCTTCCATAATCACTACTTTCCGTGTGTAGAGTATTGGGCCGACAGAGAAATTCTTCAGTTCCAGAAAGAGTACAATAAAAATGTCCCCATGAGATACATAGAAGCAATGTGAACTACCTAAAGAATGGAAAACAAAGTAATATTGAAGAATAAAAGGGCTCCTCATGTAAAACTATGGTCTGCCTTGCCTATCACAACTGAAAACTGGCCCATAAGCCAAGGAACTAAACAGTGAGCTGATGTCAGTACTTTGTACAGATAATTTTCAGTCAACAGAAATGGTGGAAGAAATCTCTCAGCTGCAGGAAGACTTCCAATCTTATGCTAATTGAGAAAGTAAATATCTAGCAGTTACACCAGTAGATTATGTCATTGAAGATCACGTGATTTTCCACAAAATTCATCAATTTCTAGCAGAAGGGGCTTCAGGAGAACTGAAGTGGTGCCTATCATATCACGTATTTACACACCTTGGACATCATCAAGAATACTTCATATATCTATACAATATATAGTACACACTCAGAATTGTTTTATGCTCCATTTTGCACAAAATAGCCTACTTTCCACACAGATAATCAATGCTGTTAGTTCAATAATGCTTACTTCTCTGGTGTTCATGGATGTAGGTTTCCATACAGAGACATACCTTTATAATTCTGATGTCATCTGTACTGCAGGCATATGCTTTGCATTTTCCACACAGAAGATTTTTCTTCCCTTTCACTACCTTAGGTCTTGTTTCTTTCTTCCTGGAATCTCGTAATACCTTTTCCTTCATTTGCAAGTCATGTATCTTTAATAAAGAAAGAAAAATCAATATGATTGTAAAATTAAGAGAAGCCCCAATGTCTGTCTAAACGTGACTCAGGATATGTAACATCTGGGAATCGATTACTTCAAAGCAAACAAACGAAACATGCCTTGTTCTAGCAACTCATACCAAAGAAAGAGCATGGTATGCTTGTCAGGTTAAGAATGCAGGGCTAGAATGAGACTACACGATGGACAGCATTTATGTCATCTGTTCCTTACCCCCCTCCACCCCACTATGGCCCCTTCGGTCATTATGCTATTAAGTCATTGTGAAGACTAAGTCGTATGAGACTCCCTATAGCAGAAGCATCTCTGCTGCTCTGGGAAGATCACCATTTGGAAAGTAGGCTCCAGAGACCACAGAAACCGCACTCAGAGAAAGAGGCAACAGCCACAGCCTGGAGCTGGGAACCTGCAGCTCATGCAGAAACAGAACCCTTTGAAAAGAAGCAGGAGGAGCCAAACCAAGTCTTGGAGGTGGGAGAAGAAATTTCACAAAGGCTAGAGGGCCTTGGACATCCTTTGTTGCACAGCTCAGTCTCTCGCCTGGAAACATGGAGTGATCTGCAAATCCACAGGGATATGGCAGAACTCTGTACAAAGCCTTTTTACTTATATTGGCTGCCACTGGCTTATTTCAGTCTTCTCTGGGAAATTTGTTACAAAGGTCTAGGAAGACAGAATCATAGAGTCATATAAGTTGGAAAAGATCTTTAAGATCATCAAGTCCAACCGCAAACACTGCCAAGTCCCACTAACTGCATCCCTAAATGCCACGACTACACATCCTTTAAATGCCTCCAGGGATAGTGACTTAACCACTTCCCTGGGCAGCTTGTTCCAGTGTTTGACAACCCTTTCGGTGAAGAATTTTTTCCAAATAATCAATCTAAACGTCCCCTGGCGCAGCTTGAGGCCATTCCCTCTTGTCCTATCTCAGCCTCCTTTTCTCCAGACTAAACAATCCCAGCTCCCTCAGCCACTCCTCAAAAGACCTGTTCTCCAGATCCCTCACCAGCTTCATTGCCCTTCTCTGGACACACTCCAGCACCTCAATGTCTTTCTTGCAGTGAGGGGCACAGAACCGGACACGGCACTCGAGGTGGGGCCTCACCAGTGCAGAGTACAGGGGAACAATCACTTCCCTACTCCTGCTGGCCACACTATTTCTCATACAGGCCAGGATGCTGTTGGCATCCTTGGCCACCTGGGCACACTGCTGTCTCATACTCAGCTGGCTGTTGACCCACGCCCTCAGACCAACCAATTTTTAACCCAGCAAAGAGTACTCCCATCTAAGCCATGAGCAGCCAGTTTCTCCAGGAGAATGCTGTAGGATACTGTGTCAAAGGTTTTATTGAAGTCTAGGTAGACAACATCACAGCCTTTCCCTCATTCACCAAGCGGGTCACTTTGTCATGGAAAGAGATCAGGTTTGTCAAGCAGGACCTGCCTTTCATGAACCTGTGCTGGCTGGGCCTGATCAGCTGGGTGTCCTGTATGTGCTGTGTGATGGCACTCAAGATGATCTGCTCCATAACATTCTTCGGCACCAAGGTCAGGCTGACAGGCCTTTAGTTCCCCTCCTTCTGACCCTTCTTGTAGACGGGAGCCACATTCACTAACTTCCAGTCAGCTGTGACCTCCCTGGTTAGCCAGGACTGCAGGTAAATGATGGAAAGTGGCTTGGTGGCACATCTGCCAGCTCCCTCAGTACCCTTGGGTGGATCCCATAGATTTGTGTGTGTCTACATGGTGTAGCAGATCGCTAACCATTTCCCCTTGCATTACGGGGGCTTCATTTTGTTCCCCATCCCTGTCTTCCAGCTCAGGGGACTGGGTACCCAGAGAACAACTGGTCTTACTGTGAAAGACTGAGGCAAAGGCGGCATTAAGTACCTCAGCCTTTTCCTTATTCTTTGTCACTGTTTCCCCTCACATCTAATAAAGGATGGGGATTCTCCTTAGGCCACCTCTTGTTGCAAATGTATTTATGTAAATATTTTTAATTGTCTTTAATGCAGTAGCCAGATTAAGTTCTAGTTGGGCTTTGGTCCTTCTAATTTTCTCCCTCCATAACCTCAAAACGTCCTGAGTCCTCCTGAGTTGCTTGCCCCTTCTTGCAAAGGTCATGAACTCTCTTTTTTGCCCTGAGTTCCTGCCCAAAGCCCTCTGTTCAGCGAGGCTGGTCTTCTTCCCTGCCAGTGGGGTATGTCCTGCTTCTGCACCTTTAAGATTTCCTTTGTGAAGAATGTCCAGCCTTCCTGGACTCCTTTGCCCTTCACGACTGCCTCCCAAGGGACTCTGTCAACCAGGCCCCTAAACGGGCCAATATCCAGAAGTCCAAGGTGGCAGTTCTGCTAACCCCCCTGCTTACTTGTCTGAGAACTGAAAACTGTCATTTCATGATTGCTCCGCCCAAGATGGCCTCCAACCATCATATCACACACAAGTCCCTATCGGTTCTCCAACAACAGGTCCAGTGAGGCGCCTTCCCTAGCTGGCTCCCTCACCAGCTGTGTCAGGAAGTTATCTTCCACACAATCCAGGAACCTCCTAGACTGTTACCTCTCCACTGTATCGTATTTCCAACAGACATCTGGTAAGAGTCCCCCACGGCTAGGGCTATTGATCCTGAGACTTTGGCCAGCTGCTTATAAAATATTTCATCTACCTCTTTATCCTGGTTGGATGGTCTATGACAGACTCCCACCTTGGTATCAGCCTTGTTGGCCTTATCTGTGATTCTCACCAATAAACACTCAACCCTTTCATCCCATTGTCAAGCTTTAGACAGTCAAAACACTCCCCTACACACCTCTACTTCCTTGCCTATCCCTTCTGAAGACTTTATAGCCACCCACTGCAGCCCTCCAGTTGTGAGTCATCCCACCATGTTTCCATGATTGCAACTTTATCATAGTTTTCCAGCTGCACAATGGCTTCCAATTTCTCCTGTTTGTTGCCCATGCTGCGTGCACTGGTGTAGATGCCCTCCAGTTGGGCTATTGGTCCCACCACCTTTTGGGGGAAGAAGCCCTAATTCCTATGTGAGTGTTCTCGGGCGCTACAATGGTTTCTAACACGTCAATAACCCTTGTGTCTTTGCTGCTGCGTGGATCTCTATCCCCTTCATCACTGAGATGGCAGACCAAAGGACCTCACTAGCACACTGTCCCTCAAACATTGGTGTGCCGTCCCCAGGCTTATCTCTAGCAAGCCTGGTTTTATCCCTTTTCCCCTTCAAATCTAGTTTAAAGCTCTTTCAATGAGCCCTGCTGATTCCTGTGCAAAGATCCTTCTTCCTTTTTGAGACAGGTGTACCCTGGCTGTTGCCAGCAGGCCTGGTGTCGTGTAGACCAACACATAATCAAAAACCCCAAAATTCTGCCGGTGACACCAGGCTCAGAGCCAGGTATTGATCTGCTGGCTCTTCCTGTTTCTTCGCCATCATTCCCTGCAACTGGAAGGATAGAGAAGAACACTACTTGTGCTCCCGATTCCTTAACAAGTCATCCCAAGGGCCTGAAGCCCCTCTTGATTGCCCTCAGACTTCTTGGTGCAACTTCATCACTGCCTACATGAAAAATCAATAATGGATAAAAATCCGAGGGCCATACCAGGGTAGGAAGTCTTTTCTTCACATCTTTAGCCCGTGCCCCACAGAGGCAGCAGATTTCCCTAAGAGGTGGTTCTGGTCAGCATGTTAGGCCTTGTGTTCCCCTTGGGAGAGAGTGTCCTATGACAATGACCCATCTTTTTTTCTTCATGGAAGTGATTTTGATGCAGGGCATAGACTAACTTAACCTTGGCGACACCACTAAGCTAGATGAACCATTGTCCTTGTCATTGTTTGATTCCACTTGCAGAGCCTCATACCTATTAAACAAGGACACCTGGGAAGGCAGGGTGGTCACGGAGGAGACATGCCTGCTGCACTAGGCAGGAACCTGTCTGACCAGAAGTCCACCATTGGCTTAGCCCGAGACACCTCTTGCATATCACCTCAGCACCAGAAGTTCTTGACACTTCCTTCCACACTCATGATGTTTTCTGATCACACTGAATGTGTGCTGAGGTGTTCTACTAGGCTTGTTCATTGTCCTGACCTTGCATGAAGCAAAGATGAACAGTACTGTAGGCAGTACAAAAGAAGTCACCAGGAGAAGAGCACATACAACCCAAAACGTCATCCTATTACTGTCCCAGGCAATGGTTTCTTGAAATCTCCCAGAAACCGCTGCTCTGAAATAAATAAGCACTTCGCATGATGACAAATGACTTTAGAAAAGCACTTGTACTGACCTACAGCAAAGATAAAGTGCTTCTGAACATGAATATGAATGGACATATTACCACCATCTGCACAGCTTCCCATCTCCCTGTCCACTATCCCAAGCAGGCACAGCCATATTTTCCTTCCAGTGCACAGATTAGTTTATATCTTATTTCTAAGCTCTAAGAAATATTTTGTTTCTAAGTTTATATAAATTCTACCTCAACTTTTAAGTATTTTACAGTTACAGTACAGATGGCATTCTGCAAGCTAGCATTACACACTACCCCTTCTCTGCTGATCTAGCCTTGGTCTGAAGCCAAATGCAGTGAAGACTTTCCTCAGGTTATTACTTTGTCCTAGATAGAGCCCTAGCAGATGAAGGCCGATATTATGCCTGTAGATTTGAGTATGAAAATTCCACAGAAGTACCAACCTTTCTTAAAAATGTTGTTTCATCCCAATTCTGTAGCTTCTCAATAGCTTCATTCATCATTTCTTCCTTATAACGGTTGTGTTTCTCGTTCTCAACCACTTCTGTTTTGCTTGTCACAAGGATGCACTTGCTCTCTCTTGCCCTTCCACGACCTATACAGCAACACATTTATCCTCTTTAGTTACTCTTAACAAGATGTGCAAAAGCAGCAGCTCTGCCATAAAAGAGCATTAAGAACTTTCCGTATGGCTGCTTTTGTTTCCTACGTTCAGATTCACATAATTCTGCTTCTAAATAGCGTTCTCTCAAGCTCTTTCTTCTTTGATCACAAACCAGAACAAGATGCCCCCTTCCAGGTATCCTCATGGATATTCCCCAGCCACTGCTGTACTGCCTGCTTCTGTGATGTGCCTCAGTTCGGCTCAGGCACACTCGACACTTCAGTTATTGTACAGCATCTCGCTGCCTTATTGTGGAAGCAAAAGCCAGAGGAGAAAAGCTCATCTTTAGTCTTACTTTCTGCCCTGCTAATTGGTGTTTGCTAAAAAAAAAATAGTAAATCTATCACAAAAAATCTGTGGAACTGGAAAAACAATGCTGGCAAGAAAAGAGATAACAACAGCAAGTGCCATCTCTTCCACCTGTCTATGCCTACTGCCTGCCTACTCTTTGCTGCTGTGACACAGGCAAACTAAGAACTACAGGGATCTCATACCAGTTTAGAAGTATTTCAGTTAGAAAAAATGCTCATATTTGCCTTTGAGCTCCCATTCCCTCCAAATCATGACTTTATGTGGTTTAAAACTGACACAACCTATTTTCTTCCCATCGTTAATGGCTTGTTAAGAATAAACACTACCCTTTCACTCATAAATGTGAATTCTGGACCAACTATTTCATTGTAAGACAAAAATAAGAAAATCACAGGACGCAAACCCTGAAAGCAGAGGACTAAGTACAATGGAGATAACTGCCGTCAAATTATGAAGTTAACTGCTCGGGTGATATGATAAAATATCGCAGACACACCCCTGAAAGATTTAGGCAGTTTTATGACATTTAGGAATGTGAAACAGAAGCCAGTATTTGGTCTGGCTCTTCATTCCCCTCTACTGGCTGTATTGTAAAATCACCAAGATTGAAGACCGAAGTCTTTGGTTTGGTTTTGGTTTGTTTTTTTTTCGCCTGCCTTGAATGTTAGAGACCTAAATGTGAAGGCCTCGGGTACCCATGAGTAGCTGGGATGGGAATAAGCCGCTGGGCAGAGGTAGGTCTTCACAAGCCAAGGCAATACATGAAAGTCCATTGCAGGAATCCTTTGTAAATTGTCACAGTCAGAACAATTTGTGCTATTTCTGACTACAGCTCTTCCAGCCATACTTCTGCTTATATGTACAGTGATCCACTTGAGGAATCAGTACTCAACAATTCAATAACCCTGTGCAGCATGGCTAATTTGCATGGCAAAAGAAAAGTCACACAATATCAAGGACTCAGTTCTGTGAACAAATTTGTCATGTCCGATGCCATCATTCATCTGACTTTGCTCAGCAAGACATGTACATATTACTACAATATTTGCAAAGTGTCATTCAGTAGCACTTTACGTCTATTTCTAGGCCAAAACAGGTTTCTAAAGTAATAGCTCTGAAATTCCATACCTCTGACTTGGATCATTTTGGTGACGTTACCAAAGTATTCATAGAGCACAACAAGGTTGCATGCAGAAATATCAATGCCTTCGTCAGCAACAGATGTGGCAATTAGCAGTCTGCTGTCCTTGCTGGCTTTGAATGCATCCAGTATCCCCTTCTGCATTGGGAGGGTCATACCTACAGTACCAAGAAACTGTGTCAGGAAGAAAATACTGAAGAATTCCTTGAGCCAGATCCCTGCATTTGCTCTTACTTAAGTGATTAGAAGTGAGCATGTCATTTTGATCTAGAAAAGTACTTTAAGTTTGAATATCCAGCTGGCTGCATGCTATACCCACTGCGCAGGAATTACTGTTGATGTACCACAAGAACTGTCAGCCTGGGAAACACCATTGCAGACACAACACTGAGCTCATTTTTATTAGAGAGACCCATACAGCCTAGTTATTTTAAGCCCAAGCTAAGTCTTAACTTAAGTCATGCATAATTCATTTCAGCTCTAGCTTCCATTCTACCTTAAAATGTCTTTGTGCCACCAAACACAAAATAACAGAGGAATCTGTAAAAGGAACAGAGAAAATACCACTAGAAGTAATCACAATAAGCCAAACAGTTTCTAAACTTCTTTTGAACTAGGGAAAGAATCCTGCAGCAAAGGGTCACTGGCAGTGTTACTGCTGCTTTAACCAAAGATTCTGGACAGAAAAAGCAAGCATCTCCTTAGAATTGGTTAAAGGTCTTCTAGATATGGAAGAAAGCATACTGCAAACTTGCATGGCCTTCCTCTGTTCAAGAGAACAGAAGAGGAACACAGGAAGAGTAGAACAATTTTGGCAGCATGACCACCACAGGTCTAGCAACCGGTATTCCTCAGTGCAAACCTGCATACTTGTTTTTTGATCTCTTCTTCCACGACCCATCAACACATCTGGCTTTATGTGGCTAAGTAGAGGGTTTCCTTCTACCCACTTCTTCAAAGCCTGGAAAGCAAATCAGGGAGTTAGACCTCTGTCCAGATGAAATGCTAGTTTGGGATAGAAAGGTAGATCCTGCCCATGATTGCCTAGACAATTATTATTTCTAAGAACCAAAAGCAGAAAGGAAGGTGGAAGTGTGCGTTGGGAGGGAACATCTACTAACAGGTAAGAAAGCACAGGTCACAGCCATGATGCCAGATCCAACCATGCCACAACTGATTTCCACTTTTCCCACCCCTGCAACTTAAAGGCTGGCTAAAGGGCAAGCAGCCTTTCACTGATAAAAAGTATGCCTTTTTCTCTTGTAAATCAAATGCTGCACCTCTGGGATCTAAAGGAAATGAGCTGCTATTTACAAACTGCACTTCATCACTGCACAGTGAAAGTAGCACCTTCAAACTGCTCTTACCTAAGAATAAAATTCAGCCAAGCTACAGTAGGCTTCCACATCTATAATGGAAAATTGCCAGCAAATGCTTGGTGTTGTCAGTTTGGACTTTAGTCTGCCTTTAATTTTTTTTTCTGGTTTGCAGTTCTTCCAGCATTTCTATACACAAGGATAAAATGGGGGTTGGGACTCTCAGCTGATAAATCTGTTTACAGTAGCCAGAGACTGTGTTACCTCACAGTAAATGTTTAAGAGCTGCTGAGGCTAATGATTAGCAGCACACTTACGTCAAGCACGGGCTTTTTCTGGGAACAGGGTATAGAAAGGGAGAGAAAAGATCATCCAGCCTAGATCCTTGATCCTAGGCAACTATGAAATAGACTAGTGCATCAGAAGGGTCCAGAGAACATATGCTCCACAAAGACTTTCCTTTTTCTTGATCAAGAACACATGCTAGGGAACAGACCTCCTTTGGGCCCATAGGAATCGTCTGGGAAACCTCTAAATACCTCCTGATGTGCAGTAAATAATAGAGCAGAGCTGCTGGTTTGTAACACTGCCACATTAGAGCCAAAAACCTTGTAACACATCTTGTTAAAACTGACTTCAGACCTAAAGTAAAAATCTGAGGGCTTAGTGATCAGCTATGATATGTAGCAAGAAGAAGGGATGAAAGACACCACCCCTGTAAGGCAGTTTTTAGAAAAAGAAAAAAAACCCGCATCCTGTCTCAGCTGTCTCAGTGCTTAGGAAGACATAGAAAGATAAGTATTTTCTTAGGAAGGTCAAATACATGCATATTTTTGTATTTCCAGATCAAAATGCGAAGGGTAATAGATAAGGCATTATATTCTCTCACTTTCCATTTTAGGAGCTTTAAAAAGAAATGTCTTACAGCTACTAAGGCTCTCGTCTTAGCAAAGAGAAGAGTGCGAGTCTGTGGGTTATAGCGGTATGCTTCATCCAGGATGCAAGCAAGCTCTTCCAGCTTGGGATTCTCATTTGATTCGTCTTTTGAAAGGGCAGTCAGTTCTGGTTCTTTCTCTGGAAGAAAACAGCAATGTCTTGAATAATTTACCTTTTTTAATGCAGTTCTCATCCAAACCTACTTTCAAATGCCACCCACATTCTCTTTAGAATCTATTTTTATTTTCTATACCATTCTTTCAGATGGAAGCAAAGAAAGCTATGGGTTAAATGCCGCAAAATCTCCAGGAGATAAAAACCACCTGAATCTCTCCCATTTTGTAGCAAACTGAAAGGAGAACCTCTGTAACATACTGTGCATCGGAAGACAAAACAAAACAAGCTCAGTTCTTGCAAAAAGTGGTGCGCTTGCTTCTTAGGAAACAACTGCCGCTAGAGGGCAGACACCCCCGTGATTTAAAATTGCAGTCAACACTGCAACGCAGCAGATCACAGGCTGGTTTACAGCACACTGCTGCTACATCAGAACCTAGCCAGCCCAACCCCTAGCTTCAAATCAGAAGCATACAAGGGATGCCTGCTTCTTCCCAGCAGTTTGGGATTTGTCCAGGAGCACTGGGCAGGAGGAGGCTGGGCAGTGCACTGTGTTGCCGTATCTAATGCTGGAGCAGCCACGATTGTAGGCCGTCCCCCTACTTAAGGACACCACCGCTTTATCTCCAAGACAGGCATGTAAGAACCTACTACAGCATCGAGCTATAATACTACTCCTTCCTTAGTTCCTGCACTAGAAGGCTGATGTTCCCCCCTGCCTACCCAACACTACATTTGCACCCACAGAGACACCAGATCTTCTGAAAAGTGTGTTTCTGGAAAAACAACTGCACTTACTCTGAAGACTTAGATCATCCTACCATAAGCCCTCTTCTCCCCTGCAACTGTGTGAAATACCTTGAAATTTGGCTGTCAGTTTCTTCTCTAATTCTGTATATGGTCCGTTTTTGACATTTGTGAAAAATTCAGTGAGGTAGGCTAAAGCATCTTCAATGCGGGCATCTTCGCTGATGATGAGAGCATCATTGAATTTCTGCTCAGAAAGAGAGACATACACATTTAAACCTCATTTTCCATGGGGCAGAGGATGAGCGCAAATTTTATTTAGCTAGATTAAGTATTACAAACTTGTGTTGTTCTTCCATTTGCACGACAACACAAGCATTACAAAGTCTCCTTCGCACTACATTGTTCTTAGTGAGTACCTTAAGATGCAACTCCTACACGCTATGCTTTAACCTGTGCCAAATAAAATTATTAGGTTCAAAACTTGCTCCTAGGTGAATACACCTATGTCAGAAGGAACATACAGAGGCTCCACCTCTGTATGGAAGGAAAGAGGATATAGACTTACCCGCAGGTGTTCGGTGCAAATGAAAAGGTCCCTACAAATGCTGCTCTCCTTCTCCTTATCTGTCAGTTGCAACAGTCTGCATTTCTTTTGAGTTGCAACTATCCACTGTTCATATTTCTGTGTTCCAAAATCATTCTTGTTGATTTGGGAGATAGTATCTAGTAAAGAAGGAGTAAACAAACATTTTTTTCATCTTGACTTACAAATAACCAGAACAGTTAGCTAGAAAATAACACATTTTCCATGAATGTTGGGTCTAAAAAGCCTATGCAGAAGAACACTGTATGATATAATCACAGAATCACTGACGCCAGAAGGCACCTGTGGAGGTCTTTAGTCCAACACTGCTCAAAGCAGGGTCACCTAGAGCTGGTCGCTCAGGATTACGTACAAATGGATTTTGAGTACTTCCAAGGATGGAGACTCCACAACTTCTCTGGGCAATCTGTTCCAGTGTTTGACCACTCTTACAGCAAAGAACTTCTTCCTATTAAGTATTCCTGTTTGAGCCCACTGCCTCTTGTCCCGCCACTGGGAACCATCTGAGAGGAGTCTGGGTCTGCCTTCTTCACTCCCTGTGTTTCAATATATACTCAGATGTTAGGCTGAAATTAACTCAGTACAATTCAACTGAGGACCTGTGTACATACAAACATCTGCAGAGCCTTTAGCAATAAAATTGGAGCTCACGTATCCTACTAGAAGCCTCCAGTACTCAAGATGCTGCATGTGTGTTGCTCCTTGAATTACCAGCTACTCGATAATTAAGTATTCATTTGCTAAATGGTCCACAGTACTTAAAGGCATGTTATCCAATGGCCTGTTCTTGAGGCAGAACTGGTCAGTACCTCTTTGTCACATATATACTCTGTCTCAGTGCTTCACAAACTTCAGTAATCAGAGGGTCCACACAAGGGAAGCCAATGGCATTCATGCAAGAGGAACAGCAATGCAGAAATAAGCTTCAGAAGTGTTTGCTTAATTTAGAGTGCAGTTTGAAAATCCCACTGTATTTGTTCTTTGTTGGCATTTCTTGGGTTTTAGTTTGGGTTTTATTTGGGTGGCTGGAGTTTTTTTGTTTGTTTGGTTGGTTGGTTTTGGGTTTTTTTTTTGTTTGTTTGTTTGTTTTGGTTTTTTTTTTGGTAATTTTTTTTTAATTCTCCCTCCCTGCCCCAGAATATAATTCACTCTCCGATATCTGGAAAGTGTGTGTGTGTAACCTAGAAAGTATAGCACTGAGGTGAACAAGCCTAAGGCACCCTAGTCAATTTGCAAAAGCCAGTCTAAGCACAGAAAAAAATTCCTGTAATTCAGAGCTGGATAGACCAAGGCTGATCCTGAGCATAGCCATCCCTGGGTCTCTGCTCTGTATCCCCTGTAGCTCTCAAATTTATTGATAACAGCCATTTACTGGACACCACTTAGGAACTCTGCAAAAGCAAAAAAGATCAATTGATTTCTGCAGAATTAGGTCTCATGAAAGTGAGACCTATTCTCTTCTCATGGCCATGCACCTCCCTCTCGGCAAACCTGCAGCTCCTGAGGCTGGAATCCTACAGACAAGTGTTTCCTTTCTTAGGCAGCCATATCTTTTCTCTGGTGGTCTTCATGTTCCACAGGTCCTTCTTTGTAAAATTACCTTAAATGCTTTTCAGTAGGAAATAGAGAAGACCTGGTAAACAGTGGAAATAGGGGTACCCACAGGTATAAAGAGGACAAAATGCTGTCCAGAAAAGGTCGTCAGGGCACCCCTAGAAATAACTCCGAGCACAACTCAGAGAGGCCAGAGAAAATATGAGAAGAAGTGTCAGAGCAGCAAGAGTGAAAGGAAGCTTTTGCTGAAAGGAAGAAATCACAACATGCAGAGTAACACCAGAACAGAGATCCTTTTTGTTTTCCTTAACATAGACATATTTAGGTATGAAGCATTTGGAGAAATGTTAAATAAGAACATAGAGGTGTCTCTCATCAATGAAATCCAGCTTATTGCATTTTGAAAGCAAGCCTTTTGGTAGTCTTGTTTCAGATTCTTTAAACATTCAAAGTGTTTTGACACTGTCAAAAGTATACCATCCTTAGCTGCATGAAACACAAGTAGAAATCCAAGGAAAAATATTTGTGATTATCAAACTAATCACATACAACAGGAAAACAGTTTACTCTTCTACCTGTAATCTCTTATTTAGGAAATATTGGCTAAAGGCAAGTAAAAACAGAGGAGGAGAAAGGAAGTGGAAAAAGAGTGACTGTTCCAGCAGCCAAGAGGATTCATGCTGATGTAATCAAAGACTGAATCCCAGTTACAGGAGTATTACAGTATCTTACCCACTGTGTAAATCTTCCTCATCAACACTTCTGTCTCAGACATCAGAGCTGAGATAATGTCTGCAAAGTGATTCTGAACTCGCATTTTAACCCATCTGACATCTAGAGACAAGAAATGGAAGTCAGTGGCTTAAATAAGTAAAAACATTTCCCTGGGCAGCGCACAACAAAATTCTTGTCTAGAAGAATGCTACATGTGGTGCTCTATACAATCATTATAGTGTTTATTGTTAATGAGCATTACAGTTGCAGAGAAAGGAAGAAACAGCCCTCAATCTTCACTGGCAGAAATGAATAAAAAGAGATTGTGGATCTCAGGAAAGACAAAATTTGCCTGAATGTGCACTGCCTTACTGTGGGACAACAATGAAGCACACGCTTAAACTCCTTTCAAGCTAGCAGCAAGCAAAGCTCCAGCTTAGATTTAAGCTTTTAGCTTCACCTGACCATAGGGGAATTGTATTGTTGCCTTAATTACAGTGCTTTGCATCTCATGGGAAAATAAAAACAAAGAGTGCTTACGTGTTTCTGGCTTGTTGCTGAATCTCTCCAGGTCCTCTTTGTTCTCCCTGACAGTGGATATGGCCTGTATGTCAAGGTAGGAGCAGAGGGTACAGATGTGCTCGATTGTTTCCTTTATGTTCTTGGCATTACCAACTCCAACAGAAGCAGTTAAACCTATAATCTGAGCACACACATGAATAGCAGTGGTTGCTCCTTTGTCACAAATGAAAAAAAATAATCAGGAGACATTGCTAGGAATCTCCAAGTTGTCACCGTCCTCAAAAACAAGGAAACAGAACAGGCATGAGTGCAAGGACTAAATCATGAGAGCCAAGCCTTGTCCCCACTCATGCCCTCTCCAAGGCATTCAAGCTTAGAGTATTCAAACTGGAAATACATTATCCACCCACTAAAATCCATAACCAGCTGTATTTGCCAGTGCTCATCATACACAGAAAGAGCAAATCCACCCCCAGAACGGTCCTCCACATTCATTCAGAGGAGATGTCTTCTCAGCTGGACCAAAACCTCCTGCCAGTGGAGGCAGTGGCCCCATTTTGTTGTTGCAGAAGACGGCAACAGAGAGGTGACAAGAAGATTACTAAATTCTGGGGCACATGCTTTCTTCCCAGCCCAGCAATCCCGTGTGCTCTCAAGTACTCCAGTCTGTCATGCTTGATCAGTCCTTCTTGGCAGCTGGAGAGAGGACGTAACACGGGAAAACAGCCTGGAGGTGTCCAAGAAGAGAGGAAAGAGTTTTCCAGATGCTACCGTTTCAACTTGCAGCCATTGTTAAATGGGAGTTTGAACTGGATTAACACGAAAGGCAGGAGTTCAGGCCTTGGCAACTGCACTGCAAAATATTTTTCTCTAATGTTTCCACCAGTGACAGGCTGGGTCTTACCTGAGGCAGCTGGTTTGCAGGGGAGTCAAATTTTTGTTCCAGGTATCTGGTCATCAACACATTGTAAGGGTGGTTGCCCGTAGTGTTGTGGCACTCATCAAATATCATCAGAGTGAAGATGGAGAGGGAGCTAAGGATCCCTTCCTCGATGCTATTCACAAGAATCTGGGGTGTCAGCACAATGATGTCACTGTTCTGTATAACCTTTTCTACGGAGATATTTGCAACTGTTTCACCACTAATTCCTTGAACAGAATATCTATGAAGAAGAGGCAAAAAATAGGGTATGAAAAAGGATGTCTTTCTGTGCAAAAAAAAAGCTAGAAAGATGGACTTTTGAGCAAGCCTGAAGGGTAGCGACTAAGTTCAAAATGTCAAATTGTTGGGGCTGGAAGTTTGACCCATGGAAGCTGAAAAAAAAAAACTGCTGAGGGTAAACGACTGGATTTTCATTGCCAATTAACTAAAATATATTAGATTTGAAGGGTGGTGATTTTGTACATTTAAGCTGCATCTGTCAGTTCACAGTATTTGGAGATCGTGCCCTTGATCCCTCTTCTGTGTATGCCTGGCAGCACGGAACTGCTTTCTGTCCAGCAACCTCATTTTCCCATAATTGTAAGGATTCATATGTGGATATTCAGTAATCAGTTGCTATCAGAAGCCGTATGTTGCTGATACTCCCCTAAATAATTTTCAGTTCCATCTGAGAGGTGGACTGTCATTTTCTGACTGGAGGTTGAAAAACCAAAGAAGTTTGGGTCCTTCCATTTGAAAAAAAAAAAAAAGAGAGACTCTGCCATTTGAGAATGGCAAGAGGAATCCCACTTGCTGCTGTCTGAAAATGCCTCGTCTTTTGGAAGCCAGGCTGAAAGGAGTCTCAAGAGAGAACACCCTTCACCCTTTTTGAGAGGCAAGCACAGGTATACTTTGGCCATTTCCATCAACGCTGCACAACCAGTGCCTAAACTCTCCAAAAGCAGACTCCAGACTCTCCAGACAAAGTCTACCCTGGTAACTTGCCATTCTTACCACTAGGCATCACCCTTATGTTAATGCCAAACACTCTTGTCACCAGTAAACCCATTACATTTTGCCCTAGCCACAGCTGACCTAGAGGGCAGCTTATTTTCTGTGGAGGAAGCCACCAGGTTGAATTACACTTACCCACTTCTTTCAAAGTGCTGCTTGAATACAGTTTTCTGTTGTTCATACACTGGCACTTTAGTTGCAAGAAAGACAACTTTCCCCTTTCGTCCTGCAGGCATGTTTTGGAAATGGTGTTCACAAATGAGAAGTGCCACAAAAGTTTTTCCAGATCCTTTAAACAAAGAACATGAAAGTCAAAGCTCTAATATGAAGGGGGGGATCTTTGTGAGCAGGAGCCTGTGTCATCCGGATGCCCTGTAACAACGGGGAGCTGACAAGGCGGATGTAACCCTTCAGACTCTCTGGGGACAGATTTGAACACATGCTTGCTGCTTACTCAGGTGGGTAATCATCCCTTTCTCTCTCGCTGTCTCAGTCTGTAAAGACCATATGGCAGTCACCGAGAAGGAAAACCCACTTGCAATTTTATTTGCGTTCTTTGAAATCATTGAGTCTATTTCTGCTCTGAGAGTGTGCTCCCACATCAAATCAGACTATGATACAGGCACCAGGCACTTTCAGTTCCATCCTTCCCCATGCAGCCTTGCTCCTCTCACGTTTCTTTTCCTTCAGCGCTCGGGCTGGCTGTGTGGGCCACCCAGAGGTCCTCGGTGTCCCTGCCCCTGCTACCCCACCTGCTGGCAACATGGAGAACACAGGTGGAGAGAGACGATTCATCTCTTTCGCTGCTGAACTTCAATCATCTTTACTCAGTCCCGAGCTACTACAAAAGTTCCCTGTGCTGTTCTGATGTTGCGGGCGTTGCAGTACAGAAGACAAGGGAGTCTCAGGGCAACTCATCCTATTTTTCCTTCAACTCGCAAGCTCAATTTCTTAAAGATCTGCAGAGATCAGCGAGTGATTTCCACTCAAAAATCCACTCTGGGAAGTGACAAAGCAGAGGTCAGAACATGGAAATCTGAATACAAGCACCGAAGTGCCAAGAGACTCATCTGTCTTGCTCAATCGCTGTGCTGCCCTTGGTCATTAACTTCAGGTTAGAGCTGGATCTACTCCTGCAAGGAAGACTGCTTTTAAAAAAACAGCTAGGAAAGTTTGACTCAACCTTTACCCTTCCCTATTCTTCATAGCCCTCTCCACCAAGACAATTTTTCTAAGAAACATGTGTTTTCTTACCTGTGGGGGCACATATCACTGTGTTTTTCCCACTGATAGCAGGCTGCGCAAGTTCCATCTGGTAGCTCCGAACCTTCTTTGGTTCATAAACAGGTGAAGGCTGCTCAATCCCTCCTAGGAGAGAACCATATTTTTGTGAAGAGTGCTGCAACAGAAATGCATAAAATATATTGCACCCCATACAGTTGCTATCTAAAATGATCAAGGTAGAGTCCTCATAGTCCTCACACAAAGCATTCTCTGAGAGACAAGTCTTTTAACAAGACGTATACACCAAATGAGTTTTGTGTAGCTTTGATGTTACTACTCAAGTGTGCTTCCTAAGATTTCAAGGTCTTGGCTGACAGCTCTCACCTCAACCGGTCATTTTCAACTCAGAAAGAAACACAAGGGCTTATTTTCCCCCAAATATATGCACCGTCTTCTGCTCTACAGACTTTTGAAGTTAATGTTATCTTAAATTGTGGTCTTGTCAGAGGGTTCGCCCTTATGGAACAGGAACTAGACACCACTGGTGGAACAAAATTTGCCATATGAGACATGACAGCCACTCTACAGACCTTTTGCAGCCAAATTCAGCTCTCTAAACTGGCTAATATCAAGTCATGTGAACTAGTTATATCAGAGACAAGATGCATCAACAACACTCTGGTGTTTGGAGATCTTTTTGATTACATGCCAACAGAACAACTTTGCACTAGAAATGTGGTAAGTGAGGGGGAAGCCCTAACATTTGCAATGCCCAGTATGAGAGCCATTAAACCAGAAGACAGTGAAATCAAGTCAGAGATTCATACTAGTTCCTCAGTACCTTCCTTTGTGGCATACTGCATCCGTGTCCTTCAGGAGTCAAAGGAAATGGAGAATTCTCGCCACAAACTGTTTTAAGTTGCTAAGTCTTACCTAAAGCTGAACAGAGATTTTCACTGAGATTATTATCACATTCTGCTTCTTCAGAAAATGTCATCGTGGTTTCAAAGGTGTTCTCAGAGGCATCTGTGATTTCACCATCAACATCTTTGCCGTTATCTGTACAAACACAAAAAAAAGAAACACATGCTGTTGATCCTTTTGATTTCAAAATATTGTATTTGCTGGGATGACAAGGTGAAGAAGTTGGTTGCTAGCATGGAAAAACTACATCAAATGATGCTGCATACAGACTCCCTTTCCAGTAAGATGGATAGCACCAAGTCTTGGGTTTCAAAGACTCAACACACATTTATCTATCCCTTAAAAATCAAGGGAGATAATAGAATGGGAGGAAAGTTATATCATCTGTGTTTAGTGACAAGGTTACAGACTGAACACGGGCATTAACCACAAGCATGAAAAATACTTAGAGTTCAAAGAAGCTCTGTAAATTTAAGACTTCGTTCTCCCTTCCCCTCCACCTTTTGAAGGACCTAGAATTTGTTAGACTATCTCCATCCTTTATCTTACACAATAACCAAGAGAGGTTCCAAAGGTGCTTGCTCAAATTTTTTTTGGCCCTGTAATTATTACCTTCTCAAAGAACCGTCACTGGGCTCTGCATGAAGAGTCTCATTGCAACAGATGATATGATTACAAAGTGCTGCTTTTGGAGAGGGAGAAAGAGCACATTTACACCCTCCAGAAAGCACACAGTATCTCAAATTAACTTCTACTAGCAACACTTCTTAACTGCTGGCATTAAAATGCTTCCAATATGGACAACGTTTCTTCAGTAGACTGACTGTGGCTTTTTTAAGTTGGATGTTAGCAGAAGCTGCCTCAGTTATATCTTTATATTATATCTTTAACTTATATAACTGTTAACCAAATAATATGTAGCCACCACATACATGAAATAGTATGTATATACATAAGTATTATTCTTATATATATGTAATTATTTATAAATTGATAATTAACTAAATATATATTTTTATATATATATAATTAATTCTCCAGATAAGAAATTACACAAATTTGACTACAGCAATAAAAACATTTCAAAATAAGAAACACTGCTTAAGAAGCCACTTAAAAATAGCTTGTCCCAGTTGATGATTAAAAACCATTTAAACAATCACATGGTTTGGGAGAAAGCAAATGTAGATGCAAACAAACACAATCCAGTTTATCTAAAATCACTTGTCTTACACAATTATTTTTTAGTAAAATACTGTAAGTACTCTAAATTCTCCCATGCTGCAGAGTACTCACATAGGTATTTTTCAAGTGGAAAAAGGTAAATTCAATGACAAAAGCAAAATCTTATTAGGGGAAATTTTGCATTTTTTGCAAAAAGTTAACATAGTCACTTAGTCACCCCTCGGTGAACCCAGGTTGACCATTCCTGATAAACTTCTTTTCCTCCACATGCTTAGAGATGACATCCAGGATAAGCTGTTCCATCTCCTTTCCAGGGGTGGAACCAGCCTGTAGTTTTCTGGGTCCTCCTTCTTGCCCTTTTTGCAGACTGGAGTGACACTAGCTTTCCTCCAGTCATCGGGCACCTTGCCTGTTCCCCAGGACCTTTCAAAGATAATGGAGAGTGGCCCAGCAATGACTTCTGCCAGCTCCCTCAGCACTCATGGGGGCATCATGGATTTGTGGGTGTCAGATTTCCCTAAATCATCTCTAATCTGATCTTTCTCAACCAAGGGAAAAATCTTCCTTTCTCCAGACTTCTCTTATCTCCAATGTCTGGGATTCCTTAGGGCGGGCCTTAGCAGTAAAGACTGAAGCAAAGAAGGCATTCAGTAACTCTGCCTAGGAGTCATATGGGAGGAAAAATACCCAAAAAATAATTTCTGACAGTTTGTAGGGTAGTACCTATATTTCATTTTATATAAAAGACATTTTAATTGAAAAAAAAAAAAAGGGTTTTATTTTTAAACAACAATGACCAATGCAGTCTCACGGTATCCTTTTAAATTAGTCTTATTGTCCTGAAAAAGAACTTACTGTCTGGCAAAAGAATTGGAAAAGAGTATCATAAAAACAATTCACAGTTTACCTTCTCTCACATCCCACAGTTCACTTGCATTATAATATCCTGTGCAATCCAGGGCCAGTTGAAGGCTTTTCGGCCAATTTTCCTTATCCGATCGACAGAGGCATTCAATGAGTTTAGTTATCCCAGCTGTTTTGCTTCTGTATTCACTAATCTGCATACACAACAAACAGAAGTTGCTGTAGATTCTGAGCAATCAAAACCACTGTTCTTTTATTGATATTTTGATTTGTTCTGTCTGATGTTCATTTGAAAATTACATCTTGTTATCACAGAATAAAAGGTTTCCAATAAAATTCAGTCACTTACCTACTACTGCTGCAATTCTGCCATAACAGGCATACACAAAATTTAGCTGCACTACATCAGCAGGTGGGCTATTTGCTCAAATATTCACAAGGTCTGTCACATTGCAGAGCTATTCTGTGCATTTCCATCTGGCAAGGTCGTTATAATAAACTGTATCTGCCACAAACCTCTGAGGCCAAACTGATTAAAAAACATTCCAGAATAGGAAAATGCAAAAGTACAAAATTTATGGCAGGCCTGATGTTTGGTTAGATACAATAGTTTTCCAAATGTCGTATCTCCATAGAGAAATACTGCTTTAAAAATAAAATACCTGCAAACAATCCTTCTCAGGAGTCACCAGGAGCAAGAACACCTAAAAGACTCCTTCACACAGCATCAATAACCTATTATTAACCAGTCATAAACGATGAGTGATTGGTAATATCACTTGTTATCAGTCATCAATAACAACACCGAGCTAGAACTGGGTAACAGTACAGCGGCTGCACATTCAAAGACAATGAAAATATTGTTGTTCCTCTGTCATGCAGCATTTCGCTAATGACTCCTGTCCAGAAGTTTCATTTCACTCTACGACCATTGCTTTGGGTGCTGACAAAACTCAAAGAGCCACACAAAGTTTCTAAGGGTTGCCACAGTTAAGGTACTAGACTATGTCAACTCCCATGACAAGCAGGAATCAGCCTAGGCAACATCTAAACACCACTTTGCCTACTTCCATCTCTACTTCTTGGAGCATTAATGCAGCATGAACGCTCACAAAAGGATTCTATTTCAAAGGCATACCAAAGCACTCATTTCACTGTAATGTGGCACCTTCCAGAGGCCCTGAGGTCTCCTCACGGGACCCTGGACTCTGCAAAGATGTACAGCTGAGCACTGTCAATGCCAAAGCCACGCCATCCTGCCTTCCTGCCTGCAACCCTTTTGCATGCTGCCTTATCCATCGAGCTGGAGGAGTGAAGAACAAGAAGTGCAGGTGTCACAGACATCTGTAGGAAGTTGCAGCCACATGGCAAGGCCTCCTCTAAGCAGGAGAAAATGACTTCCCTCCCTGGGTGACCGTGGCTGGCTATCCTCCTCACTCAGCAGCCTAACGGATGGGCACCAATTCTTCCCGCAAGCGAAGCAGCTAGCACTTTTCTGCAGCAAAACAAGGCAAGCGCCGGGATGTCACCTTTAACCGTACCTGCAGGATCTCATCACACTCCCTTTCTATCAGGCACGTGTTTATGTGGGGCATGAGTGCCACCGGATCAATTTCTAGCATCGTTGCTTCTATCCGCTTCAACAGCTGCCTGTGCAGCTCCAGTTTTTCCAGTTTGCTGAAGTCCCAGTTTTCAATGGCTTCTGCCAGTCCAGTGTAACCTTTCAGAAAAAGAGACAAATTGTTACTATGAATTCAATCTTTAGCTAGAATAGGTAGGAATAAACTGGAAAAAACACTTTCTCACCCACACTGGGGAAATAAAAATTATTTTGACCTGTAAATGACAAAAATCTAGGTGAATTGCATACAATTTTTTAATTGACTGCTTTCCTTCACAGCTACATACTTGTATGTATAATATGGAAAACCCTATGCTAAAAGAGCAGTAACACCTGTGAAGGGAAAAAAGAGCTACACGTGTCACAGCTCACATCACCCAAGCAACCGTAACAACACCCTTCCATACAATCCTTGGATCCCTGCAGGCCATGATATTCTTCCACAGGAATTCCCAGAGCACAGGACACTGCTCAGAATCGCAAACACCTTTGGTCCCTTTTCTTTTATTTACCAGCTCTTTACCTTTTAGTCCTGTCCTTGGCTCCACCCTCCTTCAAAAATCCTTCTCATATTGGATTCAAGACAGTCCCTGACTGAAAGCAACACCTGCAGACACCTGCAGCCTAGACAGTCAGCAAACGGCTGAAAATACTGTCCTGGAACAGACAGTGGCAGGAGTCTTATTTATAGGGCTTGTGTGATTTGCTGTGTAGGCTCCAGAGGTGGAAGAAAGCAGGTCAGGGTCCCAGAGGAACTATGGGCAAACAGAAGAAATATGCTTAACTTTTTATTTTCTTCTGGAGGAGGAGAACTGTAGACACTTACTACCACAATGTCTATAATCTAATTATCACCTATCTCTGCATCTGCCAAATATAAGAGTAATGTTATATTCTAGTCTCAGGCACAATTAATAAGTACTTGGGCTAGCACTTGGGAGTCAGCAGGTTAAAGTTTTCAGTTTTCTGCTGAAGGTGCACCAACTGAACGCTATCAACATGTTTAAAGAAGGTATTTTTGCAATTCACAAATTAGGACTGTCACAGGCTGGTATTAGGACTATCACTGCTCTGAACCTAGTATTTGCTTTCAGGGGAGAGTGGGCTACATCAAAGTGATATGAAATTTTATAATAATTGCTCACTGAGATACGGTAACTATCTGTATTTAATAGTGAGATGAGATTTTGGGATTCAAGCTACCTAACAAATCACCAAAAAGATTCTATGACAGAACCTACATGTACAGAGGGAAGATGGCAAATCCTGGTAATTTCATGCCTTCACAATCTCTTCTGTCACATTTTGGAAAGGAAATTGCATTAGGACCTAACACATCAAGCAGTCATAGCTACTAAGGATCATCTCATTTATAAAGTATTAATAGTTTCTTACTTCTTGAAACATACGTCTTTCAAAAGCTCTGAATAACTTTTAAAAATCAGTTTCTAATTTAACACTCTGCCCTTGAATGAAGTTATCCCATGCTACCAGTTAACCCCCTCACAAATCCTGAAACCCATTTGGCTTTCTCTTTCAGAGGATTTAGCTTCCTTTAACTATATTTGGTGAGAACAATGGCTAAGAAATTTCTTCTCTAAGTGCCCCAAGATGGACAAGTCTCCCCTCAATGAGGCTTTGTTCTGTAGCCCATCATATTTCACTGACTTTCCCCATAAACAAAATTGTTCAGCTGCTTCTCAGATGGGCGCTTCCCCGTGGCTTCAAGGAGTTCTGTTTCCATCCTCTGTCATCCTACTTTTTCCCACCATCTCATCCGACGTGACACGGTCTGACAGCAGAAGGCCAAGGATAAGGGAGAGATGCTTCGCACCCCAGGCGTGCTTGGCTGGTCTGTCCAGCTGAACACGGGCCTGGCAAGGGAAAGGGAGAAGGGGAGGAGAGCACGCTTGAGAGTGGGAACTGACCTGCTGCAGCCAGGGCGTCGATGAAGCCCCGGAACCACCCCTCCATCTCCAGCTGCAGGATGGCATCCAGAAACAGCGCGGCGGCCGCCGTCACCCCCTTCTCCTCTTCCTTCCGGATCCTCTCCTTCACCTCTGGCAAAAAAAAAAAAAAAGGGAACCAGGCAAAGACTGAGGGAGGGGGGCAAAAGCAGCAGCGGCGGCGGGGCGAGGGAAGCGCCCCCCCCCGGCCCCGTCCCCGGCCGGCAGCGGGAAGGACGCGGGCGCTGCCGGCCCCTCACCGTCCGACAGCCACTCCGTCATGTTGCTCAGGATGTAGACGGGGTTCAGGCTCTTCTCGATGTACCGCCTGTAGCACTGCAGGCTCCTCTTCTCCTCCGCCGTCATGGTAAGGACGGCTCCGCACCGCCGGCGGCACCGCTCCCGTCCCCGGCTCCGGCTGCGTGCGGGGCGGCGGAGCACCCTGCCCTGGCACCGGGAGAGCCGGCGGGGAGCGAAAGGAAGCTCCTCTGGGCTGCGAGAGGACGGGGAAAAGAAACTTCAGGCCAGAGGGAGAATGGAAACCGAAAGCGGCCCCGGAGGGATGGGGCCGGGCCGCCGGCGGGGGCACCGCGCTGCCTTCCGCTGGCGTCTGCCCTTAGAAAAAGAAACCGGGGGGGATGGGGGGTAAGAAACAAGGAGGGGGGGGGGGGGGGGAAGGCAGCGAGCATATGCGCATGCACAGGGTTGGAAAGGCTGCGGCCAGCCGCCTGCGGATGTCAGGGCGAGGGAGGGCACCGCCAGGTAATACGAATAAAAGCATCGCTCTACGCCCTCTTCCCTTTTGCCCCCAGAAAAGCCCTGAACTGGATTTGCGGGCTGTATCCTGGTTTTTAAAAGACTGAAAAATAACTTTCTACAGCAAAGCAAGTCCGCTGCATGCTCTGAGCAAGTGTTTGCTAAGCTGCTAGCATTAAGTATAGCTTGGGAACGTCAAAATGAGAAGGTCTGTCTGACTGCCCTGGAGCAGGAAAGCGAGCATCACAGGGTAAGGCTCACAGAGGGCCAGCAGGTTGCAGGGCTGAAAGCACCCACAGTTCAGAAGTGCTGCTAAACATGAAAACTCTATATCCAAACCTCCCTTTAACCATTAATGCATAGCGTGGATGCTTCTGGCTGTTTGCAGCTTCAAAATCTCATATTCAAATAGACCACTAGCAGCTACTGGCCCCAATACAAGATACCTACTTTCTAAAGCCATGGTAACACAAGACCGCTGAGTGATGGGCTTGCACTGGAAGGATGGGGGGGAATGAGGGGAGCAGAAGGAGGCACTACCATTGGCACCGCATTTTCTACTCTGTTCCCATCCATCTTTACTCTCAAGTATTTGATATTCTTACTTTTTTTTCTCTTGAGTCTTCTCTGTCGTCTGTCCCACCCCGTTCTAAAGGAATTATAGGAAATCTCATTTGAAACATCCCTTTTACCACCATGATGTAGTATCATTTTCCGTTGTCCTCTCAAAGGGCCCTAGGATGAGAAAGACTTGCATTTGGACGTTTAGTATTAAGCCTACGCATGAAATGGATCAGGGAAATGTCACACTCACCTGAAGGTTATCTACCTCTACCTGGGGAAATGTCAAAAAACTGGGAGAGGACAGCTTCTACAGCAAGACAGGTGAATAAGGCCTAAATGGCACCATCAGTCACCTCTCCGTTCTTTGTACTTCCCTCCTGAGTGTCTCTCCTGCGTTCTGAACAAAGCAGGAGCACCAGGACCTCACTGTGCCAGAACTCAGCTTCCACAGAAAGGCACATCAGCCCTCAATTACAGAAGAACAGAAATAACAACTGGTGAGTTTAATATTAAAATGAGCAAACAGGTGCGTTAAATTTTTCCCCTTGATCATGCCTTGTGCCTTCCCAGGGGAGCACAGATTTCCTAGAACCTAGAACTCAAATCTTCTCCTCCAAAACTCCCAAAATTATTTTTCTCCCTTCAACTACCTGCAGAGCCAATATTTCCAGCCAGAGACCCAGCCCACCCTGCTTCTTAGCTCTGTGCATACCCCCAAGCGCCACATCCACACCTCAAGAGCACATAGATGGTTCAAAATAAATAAATCATATAAACAATTACAGAATTAGTCTGGGATTCTGGTTTGACATTATACCTTCCAGCTCCTTATTTAGTGAGGAAAGAACACTGACCCTTCCTATTCACCTTTATAAAATAAGTGAAGTTGGTGATTTTGCAGCCTAATGATGTGGCAAACCTGAGGAACCTGATGAACTTCAACAAGGGCAAGTGTAGGGTGCTGCACCTGGGGAGGAATAACCCCATGCACCAGTACAGATTGGGGGCTGACCTGCTGGAAGGCATTTCTGAGGAGAAAGACCTAGGAGTCCTGGTGGACAATAGGATGACCATGAGCCAGCAATGTGCCCTTGTGGCCAAGGCGGCCAATGGCATCCTGGGATGCATCAGAAAGAGTGTGACCAGCAGGTTGAGGGAGGTTATCCTGCCCCTCTACTCTGCCCTGGTGACGTCCCATCTGGAGGACTGTGTCCAGTTCTGGGCTCCCCAGTTCAAGAAGGACAGGCGACTGCTGGAGAGGGTACAGCAGAGGTCTACAAAGATTAGGGGCCTGGAGTGTCTGTCTCATGAGGAAAGGCTGAGGGACTTGGGTCTTTTTAGTCTAGAGAAGAGAAGACTGAGGGGGGATCTGATCAATGCTTATAAATACTTAAAGGGAGGTTGTCAAGAGGATGGGGCTGGTCTTTTTTCAGTGGTGCCCAGGGATAGGACAAGAGGAAATGGGCACGAACTTGAACATAAGAAGTTCCATCTAAACATGAGGAGGAACTTCTTCACTTTGAGGGTGGCAGAGCACTGGAAGAGGCTGCCCAGGGAGGTGGTGGAGTCTCTGTCTCTGGAGACATTCAAACCCCACCTGGACAAGTTCCTGTGCAACCTGCTCTAGGTGGACCTGCTTTGGCAGGGGGGTTGGACTAGATGATCTCCAGAGGTCCCTTCCAATCCCATGCGATTCTGTGATTCTGTGGTTCTGTGAAACAGCCTCCTTTGATTTCTCAGGGATCGCTTTTAGTTTTGTTTACCCATTCTGTTGCCATAAGTGGATCCTGTAGGGCTTAATTTCCTTGTGTGTACCACGGTGGAAGTGTGTCAGCCTTCAGGCTGACCACCCAGTTCACCCTGCAGAGTGCAGCCATTGGATGAGCAGTAACAGACACAGCAGAGAGCCTTTCCTGCTCAGCAGCTGACTTCAAAGCTGTTATCACTTTCACCCAGTGACAAGTGATTTTAGCCCTCAAGCTTTGTCCAGCACAGAGAGAGCACATTCTGAGACCCAAAAGTCAGTGGTGCAGGTGGGTAGGAGACACCCTGCCATGCAGAAACCCAGTTGCATGCCTTGTATGAGAGCAAGAGGGAAACAAGCTCCTTACCTGATGCTTCTCCAGCCTTGCAAATTGACACGCTGCTCTCACTCAAAGCTGGCACACACTTGCCTACAGGAGATGGGATGAAACCTAATGAGCAGGGTGGGTCCCGCAGAGAGTGTGGGCCAGTCCCACCAGGCTGGAGATGTGCCTGGTGAGAGCAGGCAGCTCTCCCAGGTTTGTCTCTGCCTTTACGTTTGCAGGGTGGCTGTGCAGCGAGTCGGGCTGTGTTCTGTTGACCCTCTCACAACCATGTCCATTGTGGCTGTTTTATGGTGTCTGGGTGCTGCACTGAAAGCGGTGGGGTTGTGGCAGCTGGGAGGGTGCTGCAATTGTGTCCTGGGAGAACAAACTGTGGTGCTGGAAATGCCTTAACCTGCTCATGCTGCTGCAAGGCATGGTGCTGAGGAGTTTCTTGGAGATCTTTCTAGGCCAGGCTGTAGGAAAAGTATTAGTCTTTCCCTCTGAAGCACTAGTTTCAGGGATCTCATCCAAGAGCCTCCATTCAACGTATATTATGGAGATAAAGGAAAAGGCAGCAGACATAAATCCTGTGTGTCAGCCTTGTTTGCTGATAATTACGCTCCTTGACACACGTTTTTGTACGTAAGACAAGCACTCACAACTGGGAACTCTAACATGGAAGAAAAATTTCGAGTAACAATGTAGAAGAGACACCTCCCGCTCTGCAGGTAAAATAATCCCAGTTGCAGGGAACCGACCTGGGCTGGAGATGGCGCTCACTTTCTGTGGGTCTTTCCAAGGTTTGACTACTGCTGTCCCCTGCAGGACCCAAAGTCTATAAAGAGAAATGCTTTAAAATATTGTACTGGCTAACGTTAATAGGCAAGAAAAAAGCCTAAAGCAGACCTCAAAGTTCAGCTATCATGGGTGTTCCTCAGAAACTGAGATTTCTGCTGAACATCTGTTGCATATCTCCCAGGTGTCAGATGCTGAATGTTCCTGCTCAGAAATCCAGAGCCCTTCCCAGGACTTGTCCAAAGCAGTCACTTTCATAGTTAACCCTTTCCTGACATCGTTTTGCCTCCAGGTACCCCTGGTAAAGTTCCATTGACTTATCAGAGGTGAGAGCCCATCCCATAATATTTTAGTACCTTGCCTTTTCTCATTGAAATTGAGGTCAGAATCAGACCTGAAATCAGAAGAGTTTGGGGTTTTTTCCCAACTAGACTAGGCAGCAACAAAACCTTGATGAAATTCACTAATATAATGGCCAATACAAACCTTAATAAAGGATGGGAATAAGAATTAAATATTGAATCAGAAAGAGGTATTGGTAACATTTTCCATTTGTAGATAAAATATGACAAATATGCAAAAACTTGCATATTTGCATACAAGGAAACTTGCAACCCAAGACACAGTTCAGTACTAGGAGGTGTTAAGTAAGTTCTGCAAGTCTTTCCCACGCTGCTCAAAATTGGGAAAAAAAAAATCCATCTTGATCTATTAATTTCTAAATCAAGTGCTTTTGAATAATGACGGAAATGGTTTTGTTCAGAAATAGTATATACAAAGGAATGGATGTGTTCTCTGCATAAAAAGTAGTTAAAGTGGAGTGAAGGAATTAATTACTTGGAAATATGATTTAGATAATTTTATACATTTGAAAAAGCTAAAAATCCTACATAGAGGCCATACTAGGAGCCCACAGCAGAAATGAGCAATACAGTGCCATCTTCTAAATTAGAAACTTCAAAATGACATTCTGATACTTCAGATTTGACAAGCTAAACAGAATCTGGGTCCTAATGTTCAGAAAATAAATCTTCATGGCTTTGCGAAATCTCTTGTAATAAGACACCCAAATCATGGCAGCCAGCCTTCCCAATGCCTTCTCAGAACCTTCATTCCCATTCCTCAGCCTCAAGGTTAGCTGTGTCTCTCTTCTGAGCTCCTCAAATTATTCCCATAGACTTAAAACACATCACACCACTGGAAAATGGAAACTCAGATTTTCAGTGTGTTTATTTGGAGTGACAACATTTAAAGAGGTAGATGGGGGTGGGGGAGAGTTAGCTTATCATTAAAACTGAATGATAGAGTACAGAGATCTTGTTACGTTATATAGAGAAAAAATTAGGAAGGCAAAAGCCCAGCTGGAACTCAACCTGGCCATTAATATAAGGGACAACAAAAAAAGTTTTTATAAATACATCAACAAAAAGAGAGCCAGGGAGAATCTCCATCCCTTACTGGATGCGAGGGGAAACATTGCGACCAAGGATGAGGAGAAGGCTGAGATACTTAATGCCTTCTTTACCTCTGTCTTTAATAGTCAGACCAGCTACCCCCAGGGTGTTCAGCCTCCTGGGCTGGAAGATAAGGATGGAGAGCAGAACAACCCCCCATAATCCAGTAGGAAGTAGTTAATGATTTGCTTATGCACCTGGACACGCATAAGTCCATGGGGCTGGATGGGATTCACCCAAGGGTACTTGGAGAGCTGGCGGGAGAGCTCACCAAGCCTCTCTCCATTATCTGTCAACAATCCTGGTCAACAGGAGAGGTACCAGATGACTGGAGGTTGGCCAATGTGACGCCCATCTACAAGAAGGGCCAGAAGGGTGATCCGGGAAACTATAGGCCCGTCAGTCTGACCTCGGTACCGGGAAAGATCATGGAGAGGATCATCTTGAGTGAGCTCTCACGGCAAGTGCAGGGCAGCCGAGGGATCAGGGCCAGCCAGCATGGGTTTATGAAAGGGAGGTCCTGCTTAACCAACTTGATCTCTTTCTATGACCATGTGACCCGCCTTCTCGATGCGGGGAAGGCTGTGGACGTTGTCTACCTGGACTTTGGTGAGGCCTTTGACACCGTCCCCCACAGCGTTCTCCTGGAGAAGCTGGTGAATCATGGCATAGACAAGTGTACTCTTCACTGGGTAAAAAACTGGCTGGATGGCCGTGTCCAGAGAGTTGTAATTAATGGGGTGAAATCCAGTTGGCGACTGGTCACCAGTGGTGTCCCTCAGGGCTCAGTTTTGGGGCCGGTCTTGTTTGATATCTTTATTGATGATCTGGATAAGGGGATTGAGTGCACCCTCAGTAAGTTTGCAGATGACACCAAGCTAGGTGGGAGTGTTGATCTGCTTGAGGGTTGGCAGGCTCTACAGAGGGACTTGGACAGGTTGGATCAATGGGCCGAGGCCAATGGGATGAGGTTTAATAAGGCCAAGTGCCAGGTCCTGCATTTCGGTCACAACAGCCCCAGGCAATGCTACAGGCTTGGGGAAGAGTGGCTGGAAAGCTGCCTGGCAGAAAAGGACCTGGGGGTATTGGTGGACAGCCGGCTTAACATGAGCCAGGAGTGTGCCCAGGTGGCCAAGAAAGCCAATGGCATCCTGGCCTGTATCAGGAATAGCGTGGCCAGCAGGAGTAGGGAAGTGATGGTGCCTCTGTACTGGGCACTGATGGGGCCTCACCTTGAGTACTGTGTTCAGTTCTGGGGCCCTCACTACAGAAGGACATTGAGCTGCTGGAGCGTGTCCAGAGGAGAGCCACCAAGCTGGTGAGGGGTCTAGAGAACAAGTCCTATGAGGAGAGGCTGAGCGAACTGGGCATGTTTAGTTTGGAGAAGAGGAGGCTGAGGGGGGACCTCATTGCCCTCTACAACTACCTGAAAGGAGGGTGTAGAGAGGTGAGTGTTGGCCTCTTCTCCCAAGGGAATAATGGCAGGACTAGAGGAAATGGTCTGAAGTTGCGGAAGGGGAGGTTTAGATTAGATATTAGGAAGAATTACTTTACTGAGAGAGTGGTCAGGCACTGGAACAGCCTGCCCAGGGAGTTGGTGGAGTCGCCATCCGTGGAGGTATTTAAGAAACATGTAGACATGGCACTTCAGGACATGCTCTAGTGCCCGAGATTGTTGGTTTGTGTCTGTTTGTGGGTGGGGTGGTGTGTGGCTGTGGGCGTTTGTTTTGTTTTGGTTTTGGTGTTTGGTGTTCTGGGATTTTTTGGGTGTGGTTTTGTTTTGTTTTTGGTTTTGTTTTTTTTTTGTTGGTTGGACTCAATGATCTCAAAGGTCCCATCCAACCAAAAATATTCTGTGATTCTGTGATTCTGTGAAAATGAGAATTTGAGGAATTGGTGTGAACTAGGTTAACTTAGTTCATCTTAGTTGGTGAACAAACGTGTTTCAATAAAGCTGAAGAAAATGTTGACAGGAGTCTCTGAAAACTAGCCTGAAAATTAATCCTGATCTGCCTGAATCATTTGAAGATAATTGGATTTTAATAGGTGAACTGTTCGGCTTTCTAAAATGAAACTTGGTTTAACTAGTACTTAAAATCTCTGTTGATCAGTAATTATGACGATGACAAAAATATTCCAACTATGGAACACACCAAGCGAAAAAAGAGCCAGGGAAACAAAATAACAATGCAGAAGCAGCTTAGAAAAGATGTGAGAAAAAAATACATGTAAAAAAAAAGCAGGCTAAAACTTGCTTGCTGGTTTCTAGTGCGAAAATAAACTGTGCTTTCTTGCTTTCTAATACCCTAGGCAAACAAAGCATTTAAAAATGCCGCAATTCAAAAGACTATTCATCTGAGATGTTTGAACGTCAGGGTGAGGAATGGGAATTTTACACCTCTGCAGCCCAGCACTGGCTTGCAGATGCTTATCACTTGTTTAAGCACCATACTACAAATGTGTCATCATCATTTGGATTCCAGCTTTTTGCATCATCCTAATACCTGCTCAGGAATGGTCTGGCTGCTTGCCTCAGTGTTGATGATGACAGCAGCCCCTGCAGAAAGTGGCCAGAGTCCTTGTCCATCCTCAGCTGAGAGGGGCAGCCATTCCTCCCACATCTCACCTTAATCTCAACTGGAATTGTAATTACTCCACAAGGCTGATAACAGAGTATTTCTTGAATATTCAGCCAGATGTAGAATGGCTTGATTTCCATAGATGAGAAAAGCATACAGTTTCCCTGTCCTATTTACTTTTTAGATCCCAATCATCTTCACACCACTTTCATATTACCTCCATTTCAAAAAGACGAAACTAAGGCATAATTAATGCCCACAGAGAAATGTCCATATTTTGCACTCTCTACCATTTCAGTGGCTTCCAGGTAGGGGTAAGGTCCTGCCTGTCGGGTTGCCTATGCTGCCACACATAATTTATGGCACTGGTGGAAGACATCTGCCAATTTAACCATCTTCTTCCAATGTAAGTCAACAAGGAATGCAGTGCACAGCAGTTGTAAAAAAAAAAATATCAGAAGTTGAGGCTATGATGACTACAAGGCTTTGTGAATTATGTATCTCTTCTGAGAGATCCATATTTACTCTTGCTGAAAGTTTGATCTTCCTCTGACTATTCCCTGTCACTTACTCCTTAATTTCTGTTGGAATAGCAGAAGGTAAAGTTGGATGTCTTTCTCAAACGTTATGTTTGTAGTTTAAATAAAAAGTATTTGACTTGAAGGGAAAGTGTTTTGTGTTCTTCAGTCTACATTTTACAGGATGTCAGACCAGATCAGCTTAATAGTCAGTTCTGGCCTCTGCATCAAGAGCATATATAGTGGCCATACATTTACTGAAAACATCAGTTAAATGCAAACCTCTTGGTTATAACTTGGCATCTGCTTAACAGCAATATTTTAATTTGTGAGTTAGGATGGAGCAGTGCACCAGCTGATGAGCACCAGAAGTCTTTGGAAGAACAGAATAAGCCAAGCTCTGAATTTTGGTCAGGACAGTAAATCTAATCATTCCTGTTAGGACTTTAAATACCCACATTCCCTCATGAGCCAATTCCGATGTTTTATGTCTCAATTAAACATTAATCACTTAAATCCCATATCAGTACCTTGATCAGATCAGGTCACCACTGGGGGTATGGAGCAGTATTCCATAGAGAAGATGCTCTTTTCTTAAATACCCCTTGTTTCAACATGAAAGATAGAGAGACATGGAGTCAAGTATTTCCTCTCAGGCCTTTCCATCAAGGTAAGTGGCAGGCAGCTACATTTTGATGCAACACAGGAACATGTTTTCTTCCACAGCTGTTAATTCTGTGAATTATGTCTGCTTTGTGGTCACAGGAAAGGGAAAGGAAAGGACATGTTTTCTCTTGTGGAATCAAGGTATACAGAAATGCTGTTAACAAAAGCTTTCAGCTAGACTATTTTTTAATTTGTAAGTGAGTAAGATGCCTCTTAGAGAAGGGAGATTGCTTCAAGGAACCTTCCTTTCAGTGTTTACTCAGCACTAATCCAAAAAAACCCTGCCACAGGACCAGAAGACAGACAAAAGACAAATTACACAGTTGTTGAGCAGCTTGTTTTTCCAGATGGCCGACCCACAGCTACAGTTCATGGGCACATAATGTCTAACTTGTACAGAGAAAACAAGCCCTATAATGTCACCAAGTCAATTTAATATTAAAAAAACCCCACAAAATGTGTTCCTCAAACAAATTATTTCAAAATTTGAAAAGTGCTCTTAGGTGTAATGGAATGGAAAATGGAATGGCATCAGCAGAGCTGAATGAAATACTCTGTTGCTAACAAAACAAAGCTGTAAGCATTTCTTTTTCCACTCACAGATCTGTCTTTTGTTTCACCATCATTGACTCACAAATGACGATTATTCATCACATCTGAAGGTAGTGATATGGTGAAAAAGATAGCTACATGGTGGTCAAAATTGCTGCCAAATTTACTCAGGATTTTTTAAAATTACTTGCATTTTGAAAAATAAAGTACTTTACTGCAGGAAAAGTTCTGTACCTCATTTTGGAAAAAACAAAAGCAAGGAAGGATTTTATCTTCATGCAGAATAAACCCTGAGAAGCCATATCACTACAACTGAAATCAATCTTCCTTTCCTTTTTTTTTTTTTTTTTTTTTAATGCCAATTCCCCTTCTGATTATTCTCACAGTTGGGTCAAAACAAACAAGATCTTGCTCTCTTTCATTTTTGGACTTCGTGGCACTGATGGATGTTATTAGCAGGATGGGTGTCACGTGATCTTCTGATGAAGCGTGCGTCATATACGAATGAATCTTCTGACGAAGTGTGCCTCCTCACAGTAGTAACCTGCTCAGTAGTGCTGATGCATAATGACACACGGCTGCTCATTTCAAGGGGCCATAGATGGACTCAGCATCTTCTGTCAATGGGAATGCAAATCTGAAAAACAGCAAAAGTTTTGCTGAATTTTTCCAGGGATTAGAAGCCAAACTATGTAATTCAGCTTCAACTCAAGCAGATATTGGATAGCAACTACAGTGTCTGTAAAGTTTGCAATAGAAGATAATTTATTTTTTTTTTTTAATTGGGTACGTAGGAATTATATATATCCTATTTCGGTTATATCCTAGGTATAGGATAAGTTTTATAAATGTTTTCTTGGTATGTCTAATAAAATAACTTTATATGTATAAAACCCCCCTAGTTCTTTAATCACTCATCCTATTTATGATTTCCAGAGATGTCTTTCACATTGGTTAATGTGTACACATATTTAGATTCACCATGAACAGGGAAAACATTAATTTCAGCATCTCATCCTTTCTTCCAAGAAATTTCAGCTAACAAAATTTAAAGTCAAGGGGTAAAAATGTCCTTCCAAAACCTCCAAATAAAATTGGCCTGCCATGGGGAGTCTCCACACAATGTAAACACAGTTCCTTTTCCAGAGGGGAGAATTTACCCTTAGGAATTAGATTTTTAGTCTCTCAGCTACAGTCAGATGGTGGCAATGACTAAACCATTATTCACAGTTAAGACTGTACAGAACTATTAATTATGCATCAGCAGCTCTCCGCATTCTGGTGATCAGGAAGCTAATTGTTAGGAAATAGTACCATCCCTGCTGTAGGTGGAGAAGTGAGTTTATGTTTTGTGGAGACAGTTGGCTTGAATTGCCATGTAAGGAATGACATTATATGGCAGAATTCATTGCGGACCTGATTTTGTCTCCCTAGGCCCCCAAACTGCAGAGAGTTGCCTAAAGCCTTTTGAAAAAAGAATGGCAAATACCTTTTTCTATTAAAAAGATGGGGGGAAAAGGCTTGATATAAAGCGTTATTTCACTTTCTTCCCCTCTAAAGCAAAAAAAAAAAAAAATAGAGAAAACCCAGCATTTCCTCATTTTCCTCATTTTCTGACAAGTTCATTAGGTATAATTAGTTCATCTCTGTTGTAGCATATAAATATGAGGTTCATACAACCACACTAAGACATGGATTACTGAAGCCATTTGAGCAACTATTTATATGTTAAGGACTTTTGTACACATCCACCAAAGTCTAGCAAATAAATTGCCACTTATTTTTATTTTGAACTAAATAATAGCAAAGACAAAGGCAACACTGAACTTTAAATTCTACACTGGTACACAATGGCGTATGGAAAGGTGCACCTCAATATTCACCAAGGAAGAAAGAAATAGTTTTCTGGAAAGGAAAAAAAGTGTCTGTAACACTTCCACACAACTACATATTATTCTTTATGAAAAATGATTTATTTTCCCCAGTATGGAACTCAATTTTCTGCATTTGGAAGTTGGCAGTGCAAGGAACTATGTCTACTGGTCATTACTCAAACATGTGCCAGTCTATAAAATTATTCTGCATGATTTTCAGATCTATTTAACCTGTCTTCTATTGCAAAGGATCTTTAAAAAAAATGTTTGCACTTTTTGGACTAGAAATATAAACTTGTGCTTGGTTCCCTTAATGGTTTATGAGTCCTAAACCATTTCAGCAGAGCAGATGCAGACATGATACATTTTACCAACAAGTGCCATTGTTCAGGTCTGGATAAGTACCCCCCTAATGGTAATAGTTTGGAGGCTGCCTGAGTTTAGTCATTTTCAGTCAGTTCTTGTCCCAGTTGCACCTGTTTGCATAATTATATCTGTTCTGCGGGCATGATGAAGTGCAATGTACACAATTGTATTGTAGCCCCAGGTTGCCCAAGTGTTTGTACAGTTACATTCTGGTGTATCTGAGCCGAGCCAACTCAAGGCGTCTTGGCCGAGCAGGTCAGACTGAATTTTGTAACCTCCAGGATAAAAACAAAATAAACCATGCTGTCAGAGACTGCCTTACAAGGGCGTTAAGTACATTTCATCAAAAAAAAAAAAACCCAAACCCTCACATTAGACAGCTCTGTCACTCATCCAGATCTCTAACTGCTAGAGATTAGACAGATCTGAAGCATGACATCTCTTCCAAAATTTGTATCAGCCTTAAATATTGCCATTTCTGAGAATTTAATTACCCTGTGGTTGTCCAGTTCTGCACTGAACCCAGTGCAGAATTTTCTCTCCAGGCTGAGAGCTTCACGAGATTGTCTGCACGCTGCTGGCATGAACCTTAAAGCAGCACTTGCATTTCAGGTCAAATTTTGTCATCAGACATACAGATAAAGGGCCCACAGTTTAGAATACTTGCAGGTAAATCAGGAGACTCTTTCACAGCTTTACTCTGTAGGGCTTTCTTTCATCTGAACCCAAATCCTATGGTTTTCATAACAATGTTTTAAATAACTTTCACTGTAAAATAAAATGCAATTATTCCTCCATATTTCAATCATACAAGTCAATGGAGAGTTAAGAGAACGTGGCCATATTTTGTCTAGAACTGTTATTTTCACACTGCTGGAGACAATGAACACTGTCTCATGTTTCAGCTTATGATCTGTGCCACAAATCACAGAAACCTCAATTTGCCTCTGGCAGGAGACTGGGGAGGTGAAGGCAGCTGCTTTTCCCTCTCTGATAGCCCCAACAATGGGCTATAAAGTTCACTAGGGAGGTTTGCAAAAGTGTTTCTCATGGCTCCTCATGCAAACCTAATGCCAGACAGCATGAACCAGAGCAGCTCTGGATTGCAGCGACGGGATGGGCAAGGACAGCTGGTCTTCCATGGGTAATTGCATTTCCCTTCTGTAAGTAAGAGGATATTAATAGGAAAACCCAGGACTTTCAGAAGCCTTCTTTCCATCATAGTAGTCTTTTGCAGAAAGACTGCTTGTAGGCGGATGCCTCTGCTTAAGGACTAGACTGGCTCAAAACAGGGGAGCAGGGCTGTGGTGGGACAAGGGGATCTGGCAAGGTCCCCGTCGGAGCCCTTTCCCCAGCCCAGCTATTTACATGCATCCCCACCTCGCTCCCCAGGGATCCTCCATTCCTCACAGCATCCTTGGCTGTTTGCAAGGTGCGCAGACTCTGCTTAGGCTTTCTATGACTAATGTTGATAAAGGTAAAGTACACAGGAACAAGTGTTTCTTTGGCACTGGGACCCACAAGAGATCATTGATGGTCCTGAGTGTGTAGTATTGTATGTATGGTGAGTAGTTAAGAAACATTAACAGAAAATATCAATACAAAATGAAGTAGAACCATTAAGTCCCTCGTGTTTTGTGTGGAAGACTTGAACGAGAAGTGATTTATTAAGTTATTCTCTAACTCCCTCTGGTGATCAAGACTTGTATCAGACCTAAAAGTCAAATCAATAACAGCTTTCTGAGCATAGTTTTATTTCTACAGAATGAATCTAAGGTGATCTTTAAAAGTACCCATTGTTATAAGTTCCTCAGTAACTGTCCACTAAGCAGAGAATAATTAATTTAATGTAATCACTAAGTAGTAATTAATGTTGTGTGAGACCAGATGCTAGATTCCATCGTGGCAGGAGAAAAGGTTAAAGTTTTTGATGGAGGACAAGACACGAGGAGGGTTGCAACCCCTAATCCTTTCATTACTGTGGAGTTCATGGGTGTGCTTCAAAATAAGCTGCAGCACCTGGGCTAGGAGCATCGCCACAGCATCTAATGTCTCTGTAGCAGCCTCCACTTGCCAAGGCTCCAGAACATTTATTTGGACAAATACTGTTGTTCTCCTTCCTTGGTGACAGCTCTGTTTGATCCCGTTGAGCCTCCCTGCAGGCTAACCTGTAAGAGCTGCCAATGACCTGGATGTTTCATAGGAAAAACATGATCTTTGTGGTTTAAAATTGCTTTTTGCACCTTAAAAAATGTTCTGCTTTTCTGAAGATGTCTATATTCCATCATTCACAAAAGTATGCGAAGGCACCATGTAAAGCTCCTAGAAAACAATACAATTATACTAGAGTTTATTTTTGCTGTTAGCAAGGCAAAGGATGGGAAATGGAAGAAAAGATTGTTTAAATTAGCTTTGCCTGTACTATGTCAGGAACTCAGCACAGTTCATAAGTAGTTTTGTAAAAGAGAAATGAGCCTTGTTGCCCTCTTTTATCCTGAACAAGAGGAAATGGCCTCAAGTTTCTCCAGGGGAAGTTTAGATTGGATATTAGGAAAAAGGGTTATTAAGCATTGGAATGGGCTGCCCAGGGAAGCGGTTGAGGCACCATCCCTGGAGGTATTCAAAAGACGGGTTGATGTGGTGCTTAGTGACATGGTTTAGTGATGGGTTTTTTTTATCAGAGTTAGGTTGATGGTTGGACTAGATGATCTTAAAGGTCCCTTCCAACCTAGACAATTCTATGATTCTATGATAGTGCTCCCAGCATTCCCCTGTGAAAGTAATATAATTTTTCATTACAATATAATTTTTCTAAAGCCCTTTGCATCCTGATACAGTGAGACAGAAACTACACCTAAACCTAGGAGTTTAACATACGAAAAAACAGAGGGCGGAGCACAGAGGATCATTAATTATGGTGGCCTAAGGGGCAGACCAGGTGAGTGCTGCCAGCAGTGATATTCAGTGCCCTTCACCACAGAACTCTGCCCATATGGGAGCTACACTTATTTTTCACAAGAGTTCTAAAGCTCCTCTGTCAACCAACTCATACGATAATTCAGTCCTGTTTTTCAACATGTGTTTGGCACTGCACAGTCCTCTCCTCCAAAATACTGTAGAAGCTGTTGGCCCAATGTATTTTTTAAATCCTGAAAAGTAGTGCAATAGAATGATAACAGGTATTTATGTCTGACAGCAACCGAAGGACCCAGAATCTTCATTATCTCAATTATTCTATTGTCCACTTTGTCATTAGAAGCCTCACACTGGAAAGCAAGTATCTTGGATAATTGTGTGCATTCCCCACATTATTCAGTGCACACATGTCCCATAGGTAGCAAGAAGCACTTATATTCAACTGACAAATGTTCATTAAAGAGTTTACAGGCTTGATTGGCCACAAAGGCTCCCTCCTGCATGAGGTAATGAACAGGAAATAGTCAGAGTTATTGGCCAATTCAGACTTTATGGACTCTACCTGTGGCCTAAGCAAAAATGTAAAAATAAGTGTATAATGCCTGACTTGCAGATGAGCAACAAAACCAGGCTTCAGACAACACACTGGGCAGGATTTGCTGCTAACCTCATGGCTAGCTGTAATAGACTTTAGAAAGAGAATGCCCTGTTCACTAAATTCTCAAAGACATGTATGTTCATACAGTGGGACCTACATCAGTGTCTTTGAGGGAAAGCGTCTGCTGAAAAAAGAAATTATTACCAAGTCTATCAGCTTCCACCAAGAAAAATCACATTAGCAGGAACTACCTGTAATATTTCCATGCTACAACCTTCTTTCTTTTTTAATAAGGATTTGAATTAGTGTAAAAATTGTGGGATATGTTCAATCTAAGGATATGAGCACATTCAGAGAGTAATATATTTCCTCTTACAGTGCAGGCTGACGGAGAGACGTGAAGAAGTGCACCTTGATAGGTTAAGTAAATCCTAATATATAAGATCTCTTACTTTCAGCTCTCAGGCTGGTGTCCCTTTTGCACGGTCTTGCTTACCACGTAAGTGCATTTAGGCTAAATTTCTTGCAGATCAAGTGTTTTCATGAAACTGAAGCCCACCTGCACCCATGTGAATACTTGGTTCCTACAGACACCATAGGTAGGACAGATATTAAGCCAACAAACACAGATTTCAGGTGCACTGCAACCATTGCAGCCATGTCCAGCCACTGTTTTGTTTGTGCCAAACTGGAGTTCAAACAACAATCCAGTTGGATTCAGTGGGTAAAAGCTGCTGCTATAGAGGTCAATGGAAGCTCTGCTACCCTTCTCAAGGGCAGAGACACTTCACACAGTAAGACTGTTCATGTCAGTAAGTTTGTCTATGTGTGCAAACATAACTGTGTCTGGCTGAGCCTCCTTTGGGTTCATCTTTGGTTGAATTAATGAAAAATGCTTACAATGAGCAAGCATATTACATGCTTACTCAAACATCAGCAGCCCCAGAAAAGTCAAGATGCCTTCTATTGCTACTAAGTCAAAAAAGAAATAAATATTGGCAATTATATTAACTACATAATTGCTTTCTTATATAGCCCTACTTAAAAAAAAAATGCATGACACATAACTCTTCTCCACTACATATTTAATTTATAAATACTTTAAAATCAATAATGACTTCATTTGATTGCAGACTTCATGAAAACTCCTGTTTTTTCTCCATTTTCTGACTTGTATCCTGTAATAAAGTAATTGAATAATTAGAATCCAGTGGCTTACAGGAAGGACACAGCTTTGGCATTACAGCAAGAACAGACCGTACAGCTTCTGTTACAAGAAACTGGAAACAGAAAGTTGCAGCTGTCAGTGTAGTCAGTTTCTTTCATTATGCAAATGGAAAAAGTATTTTTCACTTATATGTGAAGGTCAAAAGACTTTTTTTTTGTCCAAGATCAAACATCCTCAGTCTACTGTGAAATATTCAAAACTGGAAGAAAGCTGGTCATACGTCAACATGATGGACCTTCGATTTTAGTACTACACCCTAAACTGTGAGATTCACTACATTATGTTCAACTCAGTGATGTATGCACACCGCAGCTATTTTAGTCTCAGAATATAGTTTTCCTCTTACAGTGGTATGAAAGAAAGAAGTCCAATTATATTGTCAACTTTTACAGGAAACTCTTAATTTCAATTCACAGATTACAGCAATAGATTTTTTTTTCCTTAGAATCATAGAATATCTCAAGTTGGAAGGGACCTATAGGGATCATAGAGTCAAACTCCTGGCTCCTTGCAGGACTACCTAAAAATAAACCATATGACTAAGAGTGTTGTCCAGATGCTCCTTGAACTCTGACAGGCTTGATGCTGGGACCACTTCCCTGGGGAGCCTGTTCCAGTGACCGACCACACTCTCAGTAAAGAACCTTTTTCAGGTGTCCCATCATATCTTCCCCTGATGGAGCTTCATTCCATTTCCTCATGTCCTGTCACCAGAGAGAGGAGATCAGCAGGTCCCCTTCCCCTGCCCCCCTTGAGGAGGTTTTGGACTGTGGTGGGATCACCTCTCAGCTTTCTCTTCTCCAAGCCAAACAAAAGAAGTCACCTCAGCTGCTCCGCAATCTTCTTAAATCTTTTTCCTTTAATCCACATACAATTTCCCCCTAGCCTTTTCCATTCTCTGATTTGTGCCTTGGTTGAAACCAGTTCAAACAAACTATGCAATACATTTCATCCCACGGTACCTTCAAAAGCAGCAGACTCAGCTATTGAGGGAACCTGTCCTAGGAAAGGACAATATTATCCTGTTCTTGCCAGAAACCATTAGCAGATTTATGGAAAATAAAAATTAACCATATTTTAAAACAACAACAGTAGCCATATCTGTGTCTCTGCCCATGGCAGGGGGGTTGGAACTCGATGATCTTTAAGGTCTCTTCCAACTCTAACCATTCTATGATTGGCTAGTGACCTGAATCAGAAACTGAACTTAACTGCATGCTATGCTATTCAAATTTGGCTGGTTATTCCTTCAGCCATTATCCTGAGTATCTAACTTTTCCCTTCAATATTTATCACAGGATGGTAACAGGTTTCATTTAGAAAGTGCAAGGGAAAAACCTCAATTATGTCCAGAGCTGTCGTCAAGTTTTGAGATTTATTCAGACTCAAAAACTTCTGGAAAAGTGGGAATTGTTGTCTCAGCATCTGTGCTTAAAACACAGTAAAGGTAGTCACACTGGAAGGCGCAAATGAGTTAGTGGACTAGGCACAGGATGACTCACGTGGGTCTGAGGAGTCCTTTAACCTCTGACTGTCTTCTCAGGCTACCTTTCCGCTGATGTGACACCACTGACCTCAGTGGGTGTACCCCTGACCTGCAGCCCCAGCAGCAAGCTGAGCAGCAGTCCCAGGGTCCCTCAGCAGGGACCGGCACTGTGGTCTATTACCCTGAAAGCCGACATTGTTATCCTCCAATAAAATTTCTCTCCGTAAGCACAAATGCAGAGCTCTCATTAAATGAACATACCCAGCAACTTCTCGCGTTTCCTGAATTCCCACATGTGATCCTACTGTCCAGTCACGAAAAGGTTGTGAAAGGAAATGCCATAGCATGAAGGCTAACTTCCCTGTGAAAAACAGAATGCCAGTCTATTAAAACATGTGGAATTCTGCTTTTGTCAACATTGAATTGTACTTGCTAACCCAATTGTGCTTACTGGTGCATTTCAGAAATAATTAATCATTTAATTCCTGTTCACAGTCGTCTGCTGGACAGAAATCTGTGATATGTCATGGATTATGGACTTGGAAACTAGGAAACCAACAATATCTGCTCGTCTCACTGGCTTGTACACAACTGATTTTAATGTATCTACTAGGCGTGGTCCTCCCCTCAGAAAACAGGCTAAGAAATTGGCTGTGAGCACGGAATATCTGAAAGACCTGGGAGGGAAGACAAGGCAGCAGTTCCCATGCTGTCCTGCTCCCACGGTACAGGCAGTGCCTGCCCATGTCTCGCCAGGGCTGAGGGCCAGGAGCACACCTGTGCTGTTTGGCAAACGTTCTCCCTGAGAACATGTCTGTCCACGGGTGATGGACCTCCCTCCACTGGGAACTTGAATTAAACAAGGAAATATTTCTAAAATTTTCATGTTTGAAGTATGATGTTGCTCATACTGACACAGTGGATGAGTATGTATTCCATGGCACTGAAGACCATTCCATCCTCTTCAAATATCATACTTCTAACCACTCTAAAAAATGTCGGAAGTTATTTTCCAGCCAGCATAAATACTTTGAACTTGGAATCCATGCCATCATTGCACAGAGCTCTCAGTAAGTCATACAAAGACATAACTGTACATGGGAAAATACCTCCTCACTCTGTAATTCTGTAATTACAACAATTATTAATGCGTTGAGCAGACATCATTGAGTTTTTAATGGAAAATGAAATTAAGGAGCAAGTTTGTTACTTTTCTGAGAAAACTCATCTAGAACAAAATGTTGAAACACAATAAATCTGCCCCTTTTGGCTGAGCTTGTGGCTGTAAAAAATCTTCTGAACAAATTATGAAGCCCAAAGTAATCAGCTAATCATTTCAAATGTCACAACATCAGGTGATAAAGTAGCGTGGGGTGAAATGTTTTTTGTCAGAGCTAGGGTTGGATCAAACAGCATTTTGTGCTTGTGGGCTGCCCACCAAGCCATTAGAGCATGCCTGAAAAATGTGCACTGTAGTTCAGAGCAGAACTTCATTGTAAAGCTCAATTCCCATGCAACTCTGGGAAAACAGCAGTTTTGAAGGATGTTTTTCAAAATAAGCTGAGTGATCAAAGAGCCAAAGTCCAGATTTGCAAACTAATATAGAACCAGATGGGGTACATGTTGAACTCTCAAAACAGACTTCTGACTTCTGTGGCCTTAAAACCACAGTCATACATTTTTAAATTTTTTTGGTTCTTATTTCCCTTGACAGTTTAATATTAGTGTATTGGGTGTTCCTCTTTTTTATCACTGTGGTCAATCTAAAGTCATCAAAGTTATTCTATATGAAAAGGTATTTCACAGAATGACAGAAGGGCTGAGGCTGGGGACACCTCCAGAAGTTGCCTAGAATGGTACCCTGCTCAAAACAGGGTCAACCAGCACAGGTTGTCTAAGCCTGTTTCCACTCAGGTTTTGAACATTTCCAAGGATGGAGGCACCACAACCTCTCTGGGAAATCTGCTCCAGTGCCAAATTACCTTTGCAGTGTAAAAACCAGTAATTGTACTTAAGTAACATTTCCTGTATTTTATTTCATGCCCATTGCCTCTTGTCTTTTCACTGGGCACTATTGGGCAGAATCTGGCTCTTTACTTACATCTCTAACCATATATACCTGTAAATATTTTCTTTATTTCTCTTTAAATCACACAGAGAAATAAAAAGCAAGTTATGGGACATTTTTAACAAAACATTACCTGTTTCCAGTTGGCTGCTTTTTTTTTTTCCATTTGAGAAACCTTTGTAATGATCTCAGAGTGTTAAATACTTCTCTTTGTTCATCTAACTTTTGGAAATCCAGATGGTAAGGTCTTTCAGGCCTTTAAAGGAGTCTTTTTGCATGGTTGTATTTAGAGAGATATACACATACACATACACATACACATACATACCTTCTGATTAGTCTTTGATGATTTTTTTGGACGTACATCTATCCTCTGTTGTTAAGCCACACATTGATAAGCCAAATCTGCAAAAATGTAGACTTAAGTGAAAGAAAATTAGTGTAAATCCTGCTTACATTTTTCTCACTCAAAAAAAAAAGACACAACTTCTGACTCTGGAGGAATGTGTAACTAGGAACATTTCACTCATTGTTTTGGTTTGTCCATGCTGATAAGCCTGTCTTTGTGGACCTGCACAGAACCACCAAGAACAACCCAAGAGTTCAAAAGACAAGAAGTGAAGTCAGTTTCAGTAATTTAGGCTTGGAACTGCATTTCCCCAGGGTGCGAGGGGAATATATGGCGGAATTTTCAGCACAGCAGAAGAGACCCATTTTGCAAATATACCTAAAGCACTTCTTTGAGCCCCATTACTATGAGAAGCAAGAAGCTTACAATTTCGGTGTCAGAATACCAGGGAAGACATACTGCCTCCATTAACTTGAGCAAAGAAGCCAAATGATGCCGTTGTATTTTACAGCCTCAAAGTCAGTTACGGCTTTTCCCTTTTGGTGTCTGTTGGCAAAATGAGGTATTGCAAGTAGTTGCATAAACAATATTCCTTGCATGGATTAAGTTGCCCATTTTGCATGCGTAAGAGTCATCCATATTCTGAATTCTTTGGAATTGCTCAAATCACAGCCTGCATATACAAATTTAGCAAAACATGCCTTTAAAGTCTGTTAAGGTATTTTATCAATCAAAAAGATGGTTTGAATTCTGACCAAAAAAAAAAAATTAAACAACATTCAAACTATTCCTACTTTTTTCAAGCAATTCTAATCACAACATATTGATGCTAAAATTGATGCTATTGTGCATAATTAATTTCTAATAAACAAATTCTAACCCTGTATTTGAAAGCATGACAACCATAACACCTGCAGGTGTTCTAACAACTTACAAAAGTAAAAAACTTAAAGACTCCGTGGTCAACAATGCATGATGATATAGCCAACTAGAAGTCCAGCGATGTTCTCCAAATGATAATTTTCCTTTCTTATCCTACCAAATTTGGTTTTATTTTGCTTACTATGCTTTTCTGAAGGACTCTTAAAAACTTCATGCAATGTGTAGTAACTCAGACTCACAAATGCATGTGTCTTTCACAAGTGGTGCTCCTAACAAGGTGATTAATGCATATGCTTACAATTAGAATGCTAAATTTCCGCTATCATAATAACATCTACAAGCCCCATGAAATACACAGAAAAGTAATGGGTAAAAAGAGAGAAATTGTGTGCAGCACTAAAACTCCCAAGTAGTTTCCAAGTGAAACCCTCTAACAGCAACAGTTTTGCACTCAGTTACTGTCAAAAGAATGGTGGCTACGGGTCAAAAAACAAGTCCCAAACCAGCCTCAGGCAGCCTGGAAACATCTAAGACATATTCCTGCATTAGTTCCATACTTTTTCCTTTAATAAATCCTCAGCATAAGAGTTTGTCCCAAGTGTAACCACCAACTGCACAAAGAAACAGAAGCCAGCAAGCTTTTTTAGGCAACAGGCATTAAAAATGGCTGCTTGCCCCTTTTGACCACAACACAGACCTTTCTCAACGATGTCCAATGCTAACTTAAATTCAGCTTTGTCAAAAGCATCAGTGAGGGCCTGCTGAGTTGGCCCAGCCCAGAGAATGTCCTGAAGACCTTCTTTGGTGCCACTCCTATAATCACCTGGGTCCAGTTTTGTAAACACACAATACCCTATCTCCATGTCTTTCCCCATTCCTAAACCCTAAACCTACCCTAAGCTTAACCATCATGTAACCTATTAACTCAGAAAGCAACACGGTGGTTTGTTAAGAGCCATAAAAGGCACATGGCTCCCCTGCTCACACCACACCACCATCACCAGGATACCTTCCAGTCCTTTCTTGCATCTCCCCACAGTCCTCCCTTTCAAAGGAGAAATAGCTCAGCCATAGTGAGCTGTTTCAGCCCAGGTCTGACCATTGCTCAGTGATCTTAACTATAAGCAGTCCTGAATTAGGGTTGCCTCCACTTTTCAGAGTACTTTAACAACCCAGACTCTAATCCCAGCCTTTGAGTTTACCTACCATGCCTACTCAACTGGAGGAGAGGGCAATAAGGAAACAGCTTTTCGGTAGGAAATGTAAGTAGAGCCCACTCTCCAAGCAATGTGTCCTTGTTGCCAAGAGGGCCAATGGATTCCTGGGCTGCATAGGGAAGAGTGTGGCCAGTAGGTTGAGGGAGGTCATTCTCCCCCTCTGCTCTGCACTGGTGAGGCCACAACTGGAATACTGCATCCAGTTCTGGGCTCCCCAGTTCAAGAGAGACAGGGAACTACTGGAGAGAGTCCAGTGTAGGGCAACAAAGATGATTAAAGGGATTGGAGCATCTCCCTTATGAGTTCCCAGTGACAGGACAAGTGGCAATGGGCACAAGATAGAACACTGGAAGTTCCATTCAAATATCAGTAAAAACTTCTTTACCGTGAGGGTGACAGAGCACTGGAACAGGCTGCCCAGGGAGGTTGTAGAGTCCCCTTCTCTGGAGATTTTCAAGACCCGCCTGGATGCAGTCCTGAGTAATGTGCTCTAGGCAATCCTGCTTCAGCAGGGGAGATGGACTAGATGATCTCTAGAGGTCCCTTCCAACTCTGATGACTCCGCGATTCTGTGATTCCTCTTCCCTTCACGCCTTCCTCTCCCAAAGACAGCTGCCAGTCCTCACCAACATCTTAGCATAGTCACCTCCTCCAACAAGATGTCAACTCCTTCTAATCCTGCGTATGCTACGATCAAATTGTGTTGCTTTCCCAACCTTAATCTGACTCCACCTTCTAAAACTGAAATAAATTACCCAGCTTTGCCTTTCTATCTTCCCAAAACTCTAACCCTAGAGCTCACCATGTCCTTAACCTTAGAGATATAAAGCGGCTGTAGCTGCTAACATCAGCAGTGAGCGCTGTCATGGGAAGCAGTTATTTCATCTCCACTTGAGGTCCAGAACAATTATCTCACGCAAGTAGCGCTCATGGATGGAGTTTAACCCCAGCACAGCAAAAGCAAGTCTGTGCAAGCAGCGAGAGTGTTCAAATTAGCTGTCACCAGCCCTGGCCTCAGCACGGCTCACCTTTTGGAACACACCATAACCACAAGCATTCGGGGAATTGATCACCTTTTGAAGAACCCGGTGCAGGCATGTGGGAGGTGTGTGTGGGAAAGGGAGAGGGAGCCCTCAGCACGCCAGCCAGCACAAGCCGTGCTCAGGGGCAAAAACTGAGCCAAAACACACCCTATCAACTGCCGACTGTTGTGTTGCATGGGCACTGGAGGCACGACTGTGGCCTCTTGTCCAGAGATGTCACCCAACCCCACCACTGGGCGGTCAGCAGATGCTGCCCTGCAGTTCACAACTACAGAAAAACCCATGAAGATGCTGAAGAAAGTGCAGATGTGCCACCTACTGTGCTGGCGATAGAGAGCCGCTGCTCAGGACCTACTCGCGCTTTAACCTCTGCCGATCCCCTCCCCTAACTTCCTTCAGGGCTGTGCGGGCAGCAGAGAGAGCTCCCAGATGAACCAGCCAGACTCGCAGCGCAGTCCTGGGCTGAGCTCATGATAAGAGCTTGCAGGGTGCCACAGGAGGTGGCTGGAGGTCATTTGGCAGGGGTGGGGGTGCAAGGGGATGTGAAACAGTATAGGATTCACAGTACATGGGCTGCCAGCTCCTGTCTTTCAAATGTTAAGAGGCCTTCCAAATCAATCATGAAAACTTGAAATGATCATTTTCTTTCCAGAAATTAACTAAATTGGCAAAAAAAGATATTATGTTACACTGTCCCTTTTGCAGGATGCAAGGCTTGAAGAAAACCTCCAAGTACAACACATCTTGCAAAAAATCTGAAATACTTGGCTGCAAGGCAATACCAGTTACAGTTCTAGTGTAATAACAGAAAGTAAAGTCTAACATCAGTAACAAATACATCCCGTGATGAGTAATCAGGTGAGTGGCAGTAATTTCACCTCCGTTTCCACACCCACGGAATTACTTCATGCCAGCTAAATTGGAAACTTCTCTCCCTGGGATTCCCCTCTTATACTCAGAGGAGTTAAGCCTTTCCTCAAGATCACCTGCTGGAAATGCCTGATTTCCCCAGCTCACTGCCTATACAAGGAAATCAGCCAGTTGATTTTACAGGTCCAGGTGGGTGCCTTGAGTTACAGGGCATGGATTTTTGCAAGTGTTTAAGACTGAGCTGGCTCGTCTTTAAAAGGTGCTGCACCTTCAGGAAAGATGCAACAAGAGTGCAAGCTAGTGTCTATTTCTCATTTATCCACACTGCAAGCTTCATACCTTCCTGCAATATCCATGGTTCTTGCTGAACATGAGAAAAAACACCTAAAACACCCTAAGAACTATAAAACCAGGGTGAAAAATCCTCCATAGCCAATTTCGCAGACACAAGTATGCCTGTGTTTTTTTCTCTCACAAATGAAGTTGTGTATGTTTTTCTCAGGTATGAGTAGAATCAAGCCTTAAGTGTGTATTGCCATTAGATTCAGCATAGCGTGCAGAAAACATTGTATTAGAGAGACATTTGTGGACATGCAGATCTCAGCCTGGCAAAGGTACATGCTCACAAACACTGTAGTGAAATTCAAGGAGGCAACTTGCATTAAGAGAGCTGCCCCTTGCAGAGGGACTGCTCACTTGATTGGGACCAGAACTGCTAACATCTGTCCTATCTTCTGGAAATACCATTAACATGCCCTCAAATCAACTCGCCTCCAGTTCCGTGTGGGTGTTTGAGGAAAACAGGAAAGGAAAAGCATGTGCCTGCTTAAAATAATTGTTACCAGGGATTAACAGAGAAAATTGTTTCACATGTCATTAACCAAGCACGTAAATAGTGTGTGGGGATTAAAACACACACACACACACACACACAGAGCGCACATCACATCACATCACAACACATCACATCACATCACATCACACCACATCACTCCACTCTTTTAACCGTTTCTGAGATTTCCAGGCCAAGACCAGGCTGAGTGTTCTTTCGGGAGGTTTAGGGACACCATCTAGCGTTGGCATTTAGAGAACACACGGTGTGACACAGTCCAGTAAACGCTTGTCCCACCATGGTGGGACAGGTAGAAAGGCGGCAGGAAGAGTAACTGACTCTGTTACTGCATCGTTCATCTGGACAAAGTGTAAAGCGAACAACCTGGATGACAATAAATGACACATCCTGGAGCCCATCTTTTGAGAAAATGATGGATAGCTTTGCTTTACTAAACTTTACGCTTGTTGTCCAGACTGTTCTCAATGAAGCCTTCGGTTTTAGGATAAAAGATTTGTCTTTGCTTTATTTATATTACTTAGAAGAAAAGAAGCAGAGAGGTTTGTTTTCATAATTTCTGAAGACTAAGCATTAGAACATTAGAACAACATCTGAATGCATAGGGATTTCGCAGCAAGGTCTCTCCTGAGCGGTGTATTTCACATATGCATTTGTGCACAGAATAATCACCATTACAGCAGTAGAGATGTCTTTTTCCCAGCTCCAGTCTCCCTCACAACAGGTAACAAGTCTGGCGATATCACTGCTGCCCACTACAGCAGCCTCAGAGGCTGCCACCACACAGAGGCAGCCCTGCAGCATCATTACTTTATTAGCACAGAGGCCTGGGGGTCTAAATGACTCATTTAGAAAGGGAAATGAGCCAAAGCAGAGAGCACCCTGCTCCTGTGCACTTCTGGGTAAAGGCCCTTGAGGCAGCTTGTTCTAGTATCTCTCCAGAGTCTGGAAACATGCTAATTACCAGCAATTAACCACTACATGTGAAAATATCTTCTGTGGGTAAGGCATTCTTTTCTACTACATTTTAGGGAAATGAATGTGTGCATAAACATGCCATTTCTTTTAATGGCTTGGTGAGCTACAGGAGGCAGGGCCAGGAATTCCAGATGCATAGGTGGGAGACCTGTGATTTCCAAAACACAGAACAAACTGCAGAACTGGGCTGTTCTCCTGCTGTATTTAACTAACAAAGCAGACACAAACCCACACTCCAGCCCAATGCCCTCAGTTTGGCTTGAAAGATCCACGTTGTCAAATACTTTGTCCTTAAACAGGCTGATTATACAGATAGATCTCAAACAGCACACAAAGGCCTATTTCTAATTAATGTCATTTTAGGACATCTCCCTAACTTTGTCTTCTCTCTCCTACTTATCTTGCTAGAAAAAGTATAGTTATAAAACTACAGATTAACTTTCTGTTGTTCTCCAGAACACCCTCTTGTATGGCAAAAACTAAAGCCTTGAGCTGTGTTATGAATGCTATTTTAATAAAACAGTTTGAAAAATATGCTTGTAGTCCTCCCACTTTCATTGTTTCAATAATTCTATTTATGGCCACTCGCTTGCTTAAGCCTTTAAGTGCAATGAAGAAGCTGGAGACATCCGTCAGCCTGTAAACCACTTTGATCTTTGTTTTTCTGCAGCAGACTGGGAAATCCCCATGAATAATAGTAAAGGAAATCTAGGGGTTTCCCTGAAGATCAACAGGCTGTCCGAGCATCTTCTAAAGTATTGCGCAGCAGGAACACTAGCAATTGAGCTGGGAATAATAGATACCAGTAGGAGTGGTTCAGTGGATACGCTTAGGCTAAGTTTTTGCAGGAAATTAGTTAATAAATAACACATAGCTCTTTAAGTGAGATGATTTCTTTTTTTTCTTGCTCTCCACTGCATCCAAGGAATAAGGAACCACAGATAATTCTTAGGTGCTTGCATGCAGCAAGCAAGGGGCTGGAACAGAGCTGGACAAAACATTCAAATAAATTGTCACTTCACTGGAAAGAGAAGTAGGACAGGAGGAAAAACTATTCACAAATCATGAGCAAATTTATTGAAATGTATCTTAAAAAAAAGCATAGGAAGATTTTAAATACTTCTCAACAATTCACTTTTCAGCATGTATTCCCTTTGGAAAAGGTCTGCCTTTGTTTCTCATTTTCAAAACAGAACACTTTTACTCCTAGTTTTGAAATGCCTTTTTTTTTTATTGGGAATGGGATACAATTTAAGAAAAATGAAAGAATGGGGTTAAATAATCTAGAAATAAGGAGGAGGCATTAGTGAGAAATATGCAAAATGTTGGGTTTGAGGGAGAACCCAAATAAATTGGGGTAGTTCTTGGTTTGCTTCACAGAAAGTAGTTCTGCTTCAGTAAGACTTGAGTTAATTTCTATTATTTGTTCAGTCAGCAGTTTCTCGCATTCAGTCAGCATGACAAAAGTGAATTAATCATCCAGCCCTACCCTGAAATAACCTTTCTAATTACAACCGAAATTTTTTGTCACACATAAATGCAGAAGGAACAAATAGGTTCTAGACCGTGCCCAGAGAAGGGCAACAAAGCTGGTGAGGGGTCTGGAGAGCAAGCCTTATGAGGAGAGGCTGACAGAACTGGGATTGTTTAGTCTGGAGAAAAGGAGGCTGAGGAGAGACCTTATTGCTCTGTACAACTACTGAAAGGAAGTTGTAGTGAGGTGAGAGTCAGTCTCTTCTCCCAAGTCACAGGTGATAGGACAAGAGGAAATGGCCTCAAGTTGTGCCAGGGGAGGTTCAGGTTGGATATTGGGAAAAAAATCTTCACTGAAAGGGTTGTCAAGCATTGGAACAGGCTGTTCAGGGAAGTGGTTGAGTCACCATCCCTAGATATATTTAAAAGCCGTGTAGATGGGGCACTTAGAGACATGGTTTAGTGGTGGACTTGGCAGTGTTAGGTTAACAGTTGGACTTGATGATCTTAAAGGTGTCTTCCAACAAAAACAATTCTATGATTCTATAAATGCAGGGATCCAAGTCCTCAAGAAGTGATAACATTTTGCTGCATCTCCCTGACTTCAAGGACCATGAGTTCTGGATGCACTTCAGGTTCCACCTGAAATCCTACAGAGGTGTTAGGCAGCCTCCGCCACACCATGTACATCTGTATTTCCAGCAAACATTGTCTTTTCCTTTACTGAGCAGGTTAAATGTTGGCAGGTAAAGGGAGGACATGTTGTTGCTTCATAATACTGTGAGGCAGACAGTATCTGATAAGAGTAATAAAAAGTCTTATATGTTACAGACAAGCTGGCATGAAAACAGGAACAGATGAGAAAGCAAAATGTGGCGTCTTACAAAAGACTATTTGTTATATGGCTATTTGAGTAAACACTGCCGATAGCAAAACCAGTGTAATGGGTGAAAAAAAGTTCAGTGTGTTTTGCTGAGCGCCACCAACACCAAACAAAGGTCAAAGACAGATGACACAAGATTTCAGTCATGAACAGTATGCAATACCTTGTTTTTCTAGTGCCTCCACCATGTTAATGAAAATGCTCCCTCAAAACAGTTCTAGTGGCAAATAAAGAGTACCTAACTGGCCAGTAATAATTCTGTATCTCAGCCCTGATGCAATTACCATTTTCTTATCCTACAATAAAGAGATTTGGAATAAAATAGAGAGTAATTTTTGGAAGAAGGATATGCCTTCTTATCCTGTCTGAAGGCCACACTCGTGTTGTCCCTTTCCCTCTCTGTCCTCGTACATGCCCTTTTGTGCAAGGGCACATGTTCAAGTGTGTTTTGAGAGCAGCTTCTGAATCAGGATACCCCAGGAAAGTAGTCATGCCCCATTTCTGGACTGGAATGAGGTGTGAAATACATGGAAAACAGCCCCCTTCACATTAGGCTTGGTCTTGACCTACTCAGAGATGCAACCCCTGGTTCCTAATAACTTTCAGGTAAAATTGTAGCAGACACTTGCACACTTGGTGCTAGAGGACCAGACACTCTATATTAAGTGACAGCTAGTTCTCACTTTAGCTACCACAATAATTCTTTTGGACCTAACACCAACTTCCAACTGCAAAGTCGTCTTCTTTTCTTGGGGAAGGTCTGTCACTGAAAATGAGGGCACTATAAAAGCAGAATCAACACCAAAAAACTGAGAACAAAGAGATTCAAGAATATTTAAGGTTTAATGTTTGTTGAACATTTAACTCAGGCTTTCTTGTACTGAAAAACTTAGTGCTTCAGGACACAACAAAAAAAATATAAAGTTATACAGTTTTAGATTGACATGAGAAAAGAAAATCAATGGTTATCAATCTCAACATACTGCAGGTAATTTTCCAGTATTTGGTGATCTTATTTGTTGTACTACCCACCTGAAAATGTCTTTAACGAATTCTTTGTTTTATGTTCTTTTCACTTGAGTCTGAACTTATCTTCATGGAAGTCATCTACATTTTCCAAGCTTCTACGGGTTGTACTCACTAACATCTAAGTTAGTGATAATAATTTAAGCCTGCTAAAATTTATTCAGTCATCTGTTGCACCAATTAACACAGCATTAATAGAAATACTATGTTATGGTGAATGTTAGAAGTTCATACATCTAAAGGACATGCCCTGTATTTTTAAGCTAAGTGACTAATCTAATTAGTCTCATCTTTATACACCTCAAGTCCTTCTCATAAATACCTTCCATGTTTGTTACTCACGAGGATTATCTTACACAAAAATCTACCACCATTTACCAAGCAGCCCACAATAATTCACTTTCGAAGTCACCAGACTGTGTATTCGTTTCTCTGTGACCCACGTGCTCTCTCACATAGCCTTTTATCTCCCTCTTTACAAGGAAATTTATCCATAATTTCAAGGTGTGTCCATCCGTATGTGCAGAAGTCAGTTTGCCTTGATGTTGTTGTTGGGACTCCTCAATGTGGAGGAATTCCGGTCTCAGGGTATTGTCATCTTAGACTATGAAATGGGAATTTACAAATTAACTGCAATAGACTCTGATTCATCTTTCTACTGCTGAATTTCACATTCCTCTCTCAAACACCTGAAAAGAACATTCTTAATCATAAAGCAAACTGATTTTCACTCAGACACCCCTTGTAAAAGTGGGAACTTAACTGTTTACTTTCCCTCACGATAACTGTATTGGCTTCATTTCTCATCTCACACTCAGTTTGCACTTTGCTGAATTTTCTTGCTTACTCTCCATGGTCTTAAAGGGTGTACATGGTGCTGTCTCTGCTCATCTCTCTGGAGCTGTGTCATGCAGCACTTAGCTGCAAGCTCTTGCTCTGTCCAATGAACAGGCTGGAGATGGAGTTTTACCGCTTTGGGAAGGCTGAAGAAGACCCTGGAGAAATAATTAATGTGGTGAAAGGGAGGGATATCTCCTGCTGTGGGAACTGTTCAGACACCTAGGAGGAAGTGTGGGAAATGCAGGAAAAGAAATCCATAGACTCATTAATTTGGTATGTGTAGCGAAGAGAAAGAAGATTGAAGGTCATGAGGAGGACAGAGATCCAAATCCAAGTCAGAGATATTCATGGCCCTGGCTGTAGTAGGACTTTCTATATTTAACAGAGATCCAAGGGGGGCTTAAGAGGGATTCTCAGAGGACCATGACCAGAGACAGATTAAAGATCACTCTATGGATGAAGCTGAATGGCTGTAAGGGATCAGCAAGGTCTGAAAAAATCTTCCATTGAAGTTTTGCTTTGGTTATTGACAGGAACATCGGATGCTCTCCCAGTAGCAGGTAACAGTAAGAAATGCAGAAATTAAATGCGTCTTCTACATCCAGAGCTAGCAGTCATGAAGGCCAGAGCAAGTTGCCCTGAAAGAAAGAAAAGGAGCTTTACCATTGTTTGTTTCCTTGAATTTATGAAATAAAAGTAGCCTTCAAGAAAAACATTAGCTGCAATATCTGCCTAGTTTAGGAAATATGGAGGGACAGGTACGTCTAAGGAAGGGTACCTACTTAGATAGCTCTCTTCTTAACACCTATTACTTCTACTGCTCATAACAGCTGTATGAATTATTTTTTATTTGATATCCTATTGAGTTCGAAGTGCAGTGTCACATGGAAATCTGATAGATTAAAGAAGATAGAGGTCATAGTAAAACAACTTTTTGCTAAGGTAGCACTAACCAGATTCCATCAGAAGTCTGAGCTACCAGCACAGATAATGAAGTGAATATATATATATATACAGACATGTATATATATACATATACATATATATGTCTGTGCCCTGAAGAATTTCTGCTCTGGTTGATATTTTTTCAAAATTAGTAGGATTTTTTTATTCCTACCTTTTAAAAATTGTTATTAATTAATATGTTAATTTTTTTAAATGTATGTAATTTAGCTTTCTAACAACACTTCCCATCTGCAAGGCATGTTTTGAAAAGCACCTTTATCAGTGGAGGAATCTCATTGTGAAGAAAATCCTCCAAAATAAACAGGACTTGGTATGTTATGGGATCACAAAATGGTGTACATAAAAGTGAGTATATTATAATTACCATAAAAATGTACTGTCCTTCTAAACATCTATAAAGCCCTCTCAAGAAGCTCTACATCAGCTGGCAATTGGTACCACTTTGCACCTTCTAACAATAAAGCCCTAAATGGTGGGTTGCAGCATCTTATCAGCCAAGAGAAGGCCTGTGCAATCATGCCATTCATTACAGGCACATTTTGTGCTTTATGTCATCTTGTTTGGAAAGAAGGAGAGAGCTTGGAGTCAAATCTTGTTTCCCCAACTTCAGCAAGACACTTGATGTCTGTAACTTGCCTTGTAAGGTTCTCCAGTAAGAGAAAATTTACATAACAGGAGGATATCCTCCACAGATATTGTATCTGAGTGAAATAAGAAATCATAAAAATATCCCTCTGGTAGAGGTGGGAACAAAAAAGAACCCCACCAACATCTGTAAGCCATTTTGGAGGGATCAGATGGGGAGTAGTTCTCACTTACCTTTGAGACTGTGAACAAGGAAGCCAGTTTTGATAGAGCATCATGACTTGATCCAATTTGTACTGAACCTGAATCAAACATGTCTGCTCACTCAAACCAGCACACAAACAGGTTTTCTAATTCTTCTGAGACATTCTGTTATTTAATTTCCTACAATGAAACAAGTCCCATGTAGTGAAGAAAACATCAGTTATGCTTTTCTCCTGATTTCACTCAATACTGGAAAGAGAATGGAGGAAAATACTTTATGCAAAATAGGAAGGAACTCTGTGTTTTGTGATTCAGAATTAATTACATGGCAATAAAATATGACAAGATCAACCACAGTCCTTTACACCCGTGTCAAGACCTTCATTTTGTAGGGCTGTCACTTTGTTTATAACTTCAAATTTCTCCAAAATGTGAAATAGGTTGCAAACCACTTCATGTCAAATTCCTGAACGATGCATGTGACATAGGTGATTAGCAATGGCATGATATTTACAAATAGTTTATAAGATTGCAGAAGTGAGCCTTATATTTTTAGAAGAATAATGAACAACCAAGCCAGCCACTGCAAATGTTGCTATACATTTCGAATGCATCAGGCTCTGTGTGGGAAAATAAGTGTCTAGTTACAGTTCCTAAGGTTACTGAAGAATGCTTTAACACAGCACATGACCAGTTTTCTGTGTATGCCTCAGGACATTTATGGAGAGTCCCTATCAAACTTAAGGATGAATCAATATCCTGTAGAAATCTGCATAGTCCTCTGTAACGGAATCCCAATCACACAAGATGCTGGGTTAAACAGAGTTCAACTTCATCCTCCTGGATAATGCTTTGTACAATTTTTTTCCTTTTTCCAAATTAACTGTCTTTTAAGATTTTTTCCCCTAAATTGCTAGGTTTGAAATTAAAGTGAAACACTGCCCAAATGAAAATCAAAGGGTAGTCTGCCATTTTTACCTCAGCTGAGAAGAATTTCACCAACTGTACTTAACTTTGTTATTGCTAGTATTTTACTGGTTGCAACTCTCTTCATTGTAATTCTATTTAACCAAAGGCTTTGGATGTCACCCAGATGTTCATATAAATTATATTTTACTTAACTTGAGACTGACCTCATTTATGTCCTACAGCCATAAAAAGACTTGGCAGCCTTTTATAAGCCTTTCTTCTTTCCAGGATCAGTAGAATCTCTAATTATATTTTCTAGAAGTGATGTGTGTTCTTATTGTTATTGATAAAGTGACTGTCAAGATAAAGGTCACGTGGAGAATCAACTTCTAAGGCACAGTACGCAGAGAAAAACAGTTGTTATTTCAAAGTACAACACACTTTGCTGCACTGGGTAGGCTATTGGTTTTATTCGTACGGGAAGAGACTCCTACTTAAATAATAAAGCACACTGTAGCTTTGCCCCAAACTTAAACAGTATGGACTTGATTATGTTGCACCAAATACCTGCATAGACATTGCTTACAAGACACGACAGAACAGTGATGTGGTCCATACCACTGCAACACTGCTCCAGTTGTCAGCTCCATCACCAAGTTATTGGTAATGCTGGTGTGCCTGTGTGCTTGGGTAGAGGAGAAGAGGGTGCATGCACACATTTGCCAGTGAAATAGCAATTTGGTTGCTATCTATAAAGAATCCTTTTAAACACAGGAAAAGTATCATAAGAACATCACTTCAAGTTCAGCCTACAGACTCCGTAACTCATCCTCAAAATATTGCACAAGTCTTGGTGTTCCAGGCACTTCCTAGAATTTGGATTTTCTCTATATTTTTAGAAGGTCTGCTTCACTGAGAAGGTTATAAGACTGCTTAATTTTTCTAAATAAACTCACATACCACAATTCTCCAAGGTGCTGTTCAGCTTTACAAGCTTACTGAACTAGTCAGCATGGACTTATTTTATGCCCTTTTTTCCTTCTTCTTTTCTTTTCTTTTCTTTTTTTTTTTTTTCTGCTGCCAGGAAGAAGAGAGTTTTTTCAAAGGGCACTTCTGTTCACTCAATGAGCAGTCAATCAGGCAAATACACTCCAACCGTGTCAGTGAGTGTTCTCCTAATGCTCTTTTGTGAAATAGTTTTATAAAATGTTTGAGATCCCACACAGTGACAGCTTCACTCTGGACATAACAGGAGATCGAAAAACCATAGTTTTAATTCTGCATCCCATTTACCCATTTTGTTAATGTGTTCTATCACAACAATCCAATATAACAACAGGCCCCTGAATGCTCCCTGATTTCAGCAGGGTATAAAGACAAAGAAATCAATGACAATTGCTGAGAAAGCACCACATCTTGAGAAAGCACCACAAGAAATCCACATGACTCTGGGGAATCATATTTCGTCTAGTCCGCTTATGTGTCAGTGGGGCACTAACAGAAATTCAGTAACAATGGACATCTTCCCATCATGTCTTGTGAGATAAGATGCACCTTGACAGCTACTGAACAGTTCACACAGTGGCACAGGTCTGCACATAAGTTCAGCACATGGACAGTCATTCATTCAGGATGATTCCCTTGTTTCAAGGAGCCTTATTTTCTAAATCTTATTTTCTCCAGCTAGTAAGGAGACCCCCCCTTCTAGCAACCAGTGGCACTTCTGAAAAATGATATGTGCCTGCAAAGCGAAAGCACAGAGGATCATGTATATGCACAAGACCTCCACACAAAACAGTAAACCTACAGCAGAAGAAAGAAAGCCATCAGCAGACATTTCCTATGAAATAATGAACTTCCTTATCATTTTATTTTCAAACTGCTACTTTTTCATGGTGTCTGATAATCACAGAGAGCCCTTCTCCTCTCAGGATACACAAACCACAGGATTCCGATGACTCACACCAAAAGAGCTTTCAAACACATGGAGGACGGAAGGGCATGCTGTTTCTGCATTAAAGCTTCCTGCCAAAGCCCAAAACTAAGTATACATAAATGTATTTGGATAAAGTTTTAGCAACAATGAGAAATTCACCTCACTGTAACCCTTCCGGTGAGACAGTCTTGCCCATCTTATGAACTGCCTGATTGCATCCTGTTTGCCATACACTTCCTTTTTGACAATCACAGCTGAAAGCAAAATACTTGTGAAGCTGTTGTTTGCACACAAAGGTGCAATATTGACTTTTTGATGCAAGCATGTAATACCTCTCTTGACTGATGGTCAGCAGAAAAGGTGACTGGGCTGAAATTTTGAGTGTTCTTTGGACGGGACCTGTAATTTATTATATCTTTATATGACCCGTATCACAATATGGTCCTAATTGGTCAAGCTCTTTGGTCTAACATCAATAGTATATTAAAGTAAAGCGAAGTTCTCCCTTCTTGGAACTGTAAAGATAAATCCTACAGCTGTGGCAGCATCTGCTCTCCAAAGTAGAAGTACTAAGCTCAATGCTCTGTACTGTATAGGAATCCTTACGGGGAAACCTTGAAGAAAAAAAAAGGTCTGGTGAGACAAAATATACACAGGGGTGAAAGTACAGTCTGATGCTGTTGCTGTCTTTTCCATGGTGCTTCTCCAGAGACATGCCATTACACCCACCTCCTATTTAACACCTAGATAACACTGCAGGGGACGTAATTAAGTCTGTCCAGCCACATCTTTCTCAAAGCAAAGGCTGAGTACCCCTGAAGTATCTGTTTCACTGAACTTAGGTAATTTCTCAGGCCATGGCTTGGACTTTGATGGAAATGAGTCAATGGAAGTTAAAGCAAAATAGAGCAGGTAAGCATGAATGGTTTGCAAAACAGTAAACTTCAGCAGGGGCCAGCAGAAGACCTGCATTCTCAAATTCTTAAACTAGATTTAGTTGAGGTACTGTACAAAAGTGAATGCCTGCCTTGTGAGGGAAAGGTGTGAATGAAAGTCATGCAAAGCTCTGAGCCGCTGAACTAGACCTAAATGGCAGAGGAGACACCAGTGGGCTTATAGAGGACCTCAAGCTTTGCAACCTGAATTGCATTCTCTGCAGCTGCAAGTGCACAGCTTTCAGTAATTTGAAGTTAATTTGTGTGTGCTGCTGTCCCCAAATCCCAGGTGCCAATCTCTCATTGACAGCAGCTCCATTACTGAGGACATAGGAAGGTGCTATAGCACCCAGACTGCACTCCATATAGGCAGAGTTCCCTAATAGGGACAGTGCAGTAGGGATCCCAAGCAAGGGGGATTGGTGATTTGTGGGGCAGGATGACACATATTTGTTGGAAACCTCTGGGTGGCTGCGTGGATAGAGTACAAGCATTGCAAGGGTATAGTGAAGAAAAGAGGCAGGAGGTCTTGCGCTTTAGGAGGATGATAACCATCTTCTTTATCCACCCAACTCACAACCCCGTTATTATCAGTGTGTGGAAAGCAAATGACAGCAATTTCTCTGGGGTGATGAGTACATCCAGCAGTTTATGCTTTTGTGACTCCCACAGAGAATTACTGTGCTCATTCTCCTCCTCTTATCAGTTGCACTTGCAGCTGATGGAACTGCAAATGATACAGCTTTTAATTATTCTTCTCCTAAGATATCAATGTAAAATTCAGGGAATATAGAATACCATACATGAAAGATTTAATGTGTTTTTCCTCTTGCCATTCTTGCCTTTCATTCTTGCCATTCAAAGTTATTATGGGATATTCTTTCTCCTTTTATCCATGTAGATCCAGGCATATTTTTGGTGCAATTACTATATCAGAACTAAAAAGGACCTTGAAGAAAATAATTTTATAATTGCAGAGTATTATTACTGGAACATTGGATTTCTTTACCCTATTTGTGTAAAACTCCCATGCAAACTATCCCCTATATGAAAGTTTTCCTAAGAAACTAAAACTATAACCTGCTTTTCATGTAGATAATGCAAAGCAATGGTTGCAGCATCAGCTGTTAGTTCCTTGTTTTCTATGTCCCATTTGGTAGTTCAAAATCTGCATCATTCTGGATATTTGAAGGAAGCATAAACTTAATATCAAAGCAAAAGGGGGTATGTGCATGACATAACAGGACAATAGGTCCTGGAAATAAAGCAAAAGCATGCTAGGTGTACTCTGGTATGCATTTCAGCTTTTTAGAGGTCTGGATTTAAATAAGAATTTTGCAAAACAGTCCCATATGAATTCTTTTAAGTGAACATGGTTGAGATTATACTGTTCTAAGATGGTTACTAAACATTTTGGAAAAGCACACTTCAAGCAGTGATGATGCAAATGTCAAACAGGATGTATGTATTGAGTAATTTCCTGAGGTATATCCCAGTCAGGTATTCGATATTCTTTTTAACAACTTAGGTGATAGAATAGTAAATGTGTTTATTGCGCCATCAGTGTGATACGAGCTGCACTGTTAGATGTGATGGAGAGCAAGGTTAGAGTTCAGCATAATTTTTAAACATTACAGAAGAGGTCTGGAAACATTGAGTTCAATTTCAATGACAACTGCAAAATTCTAAACAAACAATGGCAATCAAATGCTTCAAATTCAGGGTGGGAAATGATAGTAGAGTCTAGCCCTGCAGAAGGGCATCTGGGAGAAGGCGGTATCTAAATCAAACAAGCCGAGGTCTTACATTTTGGCAAGAAACATAAAGAGCTCACACTGGGACATATGATCAGGTGTCTGACTTGAGAGACCCTGGTAGAAATTGCTTGTGCTTCACTGATACATCTTCAAATTATTTTTGTGCTCAACTTTAGGCATCTTCTCTTAAGAAAGGTGAAATACACCTACAATTACATACATTATAACTTGAGGTCCAGAAGAGAAGAATGGGGATGAGCAGAGGGCTAGAAAATATAGCTGATAAGGAAAGACTGAAAGAAGTTAAGTCATGTACTTGAGGACTAAAAGGACACTAGGAGAAGAGCAGAAGTGATGAGCTTAGGGAACCTGCATTAATGAAACGGAGATCAGACACTAATGGCGTGGTCTGGATGACTCAAGTCACCTGGGGAGTCTGGAAAGGCTCCCCACTAAATGTTTGTGTAGACACAACCAACAGATAATCCTCACGAATAATTGTCAGAAAGAAGGAGATGAACAAGATTTGTGTCTGAGCCTGCTCCAGGCCTTTCAATATGTCACACGGGCACCACACTGTACAGAAGTGGTAGAAAAGTTTTTAGTACTTCTGGAAGGGAGGGGGGGGGTGGGGGTGGGGAAGGGGGGAATTATACAAACAAAGACAAGCTGCAAGGATATCTCAATTTGGCCAGTCTTGAAGGTCGTGTGTCTAGACCCTCATCCAAAATTAGATCCTCAAAATGGGCCAAAAATCAATTAAAATGAGACAAATCTTAGTTTAAATGGATCTAAAATTAGAACACTTCATTAATTGGGAAAACTCTAAGTAACTAGGTCAGACAGCCTAGAAATAGAAAGGTTTATACGCATTTCTTCCCCTACCCGCTGTGTCTCTGCAGGCAGATCCTCATGTCCATGGCTGGTTGCAGCCAATTCATTGACTTTTTGAGTAGCAGTAGATTATTCCCAGCACTCTCTAGGAAATTCCCTTTTCCAATCCTCTGATGCTCAGATGTCTGGGCCCTACCTAGGCAACAGCAACCTACACTCCTTTTCCTTCCAGAGGGTTGAAAACAACCTCTTCACTTCTTAACGGAACACAATATATTACTGAAAACAGCCAAGCTCACAAACACCATCCATCACACCTTTGTGTTGAAAAGCATACCGAATTAAGATAATAGTAAATAAGGACTAAGCATTCCTAGCATGTAAGGCCAAAGGGAATCACTCCTGTCATCTGGGCATCTTAAATAACACAGATCACCAAATTTGTCTGCATTATTTTTTATCTGACAAGAGCAACAAAATTCCTAATTAAAACTTTGAGTTGAAGAACTTGCCACGTTTTTTAATACACTGTTCCAAATATTACTTAGCCTCGCTGCTGAAAATTTACACTTGATTTCTATCCTTCCTTTGTCTTGCGTCAGTGTCATTCACTAGTTCATGTGATATTTTCATCTGCCAGGTTTAAGAGATAAAAGTCAAAGGCTTGCTCATTATGTGAGTGCTGACAGACTGTGATCAAATCATCTCCTAACTTCCTCTCTGGTAAACCAACTATTTTGAGTGTCCTAGTATGGGAGATGTTTTCCAAGCCATTACTCATCCCTGTGGCTCCTCCATGAACCCTATGTACTTTATCAACATCTTTAACAGTATTGCAGAAATAGTTGCAGCAGTGGCACACATAGAAAAAAAAAAAAAAAGCCAAAGCTTCATTTCAGTTGTTCAGCTGTTCACCCTGGAGAAGAGAAGGATCCAGGGTGACCTTATAGCCCCTTCCAGTATCTGAAGAAGGGCCTACAGGAAGGCTGGAGAGGGACTTTTTACAGTGGCATGTAGTGATAGGACAAGGGGTACTGGCTTCAAGCTGGAAGAAGGCAGATACAGATTAAATATCAAGAAGAAATTCTTTACTGTGAGGGTGGTGAGGCACTGGAACAGGTTGCCCAGAGAAGTTGTGGATGCCCCTATCCCTGGAGGTGTTCAAGGCCAGGCTGGATGGAGCTTTGAGCGACCTGGTCTAGTGGGAGGTGTCCCTGCCCAGGGCAGGGGGGTTGGAACTTGATGATCTTTAAGGTCCCTTCCAACTCCAACTGTTCTATGATTCTATTATTTCCACTCTGTACTTCGCAATAGATTTCTTAAGCTATTTTGTCACTGATGTTACAGGGGGGAACTTACATACGACCCACAAATATCATTTAGACAATGTCACCTACACTCTCACCCTGAGCTAACATACGCTGTTGCACATATCTATATATTTAAATCAGACTGCTAAATCCATAATGCAGTCTCTTCACAGTTCAGCAATTCTCCGATATTACTTCCTGTGCAAACTTTAAATACTAGCCATTTTATTTATTTTTTCTAAGTAATTGACAGAAGTATAAAAGACGTTAGACTTAAGCTTAATGGAATGGAAATCGGAAAAGCATTTCAATACCGGCTCCAAATTTATAAAACTGTGATAATCTTCACTTAGCATGATTATGTTTCTGAATTTTCATCTTTCATTTCTGACAAGTTTTTGTATTTGCATACATGTGTATGCATCTGTATACAAAGAGTTAGCCCAAAAATCTTTTGATTAATCCTTTTGACAGAAATAATGTTTTTTGTCAAGATCACATTCCAACACAGGGCCAATACAGGTAGGATTTTTTAAGTGTTGTGTTTTGGTAGTGTCATAACTTGCTACTGACATTTTAGTAAAGGAAACTGATTTTTCAGTTCAAGCAATTTTCAACGTTTATTTAGGAGATGTGTAGAAACCTTAAAACAGTTAATATCAGAAGAAAATATTTTAGTATCAAAAATGCCTCAAAATTTTAAAACAAGCAGTCAACCAAAGGTGTTTTCAAAGTGTTCATTCCTGCAGGGTATTTCAAAAGTTTCTTTTATTTCATTCTCCTTTGAAACAGACTATAATTGTGAGAGTTCCTAGGAAACAGAAAATACTGTACTTAGCCAACTCTTAAATTTGCACCTCGGCCAGTTTTCGAAGTGCTGTGGGCAGGTCACAAGGATAACAAAGCCTCCAGATGCTGCAAAACAGGAAGGAATTGTAAAACATGGTAGCACAACAATGACTCAGGCGGATGCCAAGCATTTGGGATGGTATGATTCACACGCCTTATCGTGCCTGCTTGCAGAAAGAACAACACCAACTCACGAGGGCAAAGAACCTCAGAGAACTCAACCAGCTGCCCACTTCCAGTTGCAAACAGGACATACCCGCTAATAACAACTGCAAATAACACTTACAGGAGAAAAGCACCATTGAACCTTCAGTGCACAGCCCTGTGCAACCTCTTCCTCCTCTCTCTCAAAGTCTCCCTCCAGAGCTTTTCCAGCATGGTGCAGACACACTGCCCAGCAACCTAGCACTGCCAGGGTTCACTGTGAAGACCCCACCAGATTCTCTTCAGCTTCCTTGCCTGGGGGCTGCCTGGAGAGTCCAATAACTCGCTCAGAGGAACCAAAGTAAAACTCAACAGTGTTGTTTTTTTTTCCACACCCACAGGACCAGCAGCCTTGCCCCAGTCGCATCTGCAGCCAACATTTTGCGTGGGTGAGTGAGAAAGCCAAGGGGCATAGGCTAGACGGGGAAGTTTTGAACTGCTCACAAAACTGTGTGTACTTTTTGGTTAACTCCAGCATAGCTGACTGGGGTTTTGGTTTGTTTTTCACCTTTCTTATTCCAGAGCTCCCTTTTCCAGCCCTGAGCACACTCAGAGACACCACAGACATCTCTAAGTCATCCCATGGATTCCCCCCTTAAGCAAAACAGGAGACCTGGGCTCCCTCCTCCTCCTGCTCTTTACATATGCCTGCTTGAGTTTTCCAGACCAACAGTCTCATGGTGAGAGGCAGCAAAGACCAAGGTTCTTAGACTGAGGTCACCTGAGTTTGTGCCTGCAAGTCCTGCAAAATGCAAAGAGCAAGAGTTACAAAATCTTTCCTGCAGCTTGTGTGTTGCCCTACAAGCAGAAAGAGCAGGTGTCACACGCTGGACAAAGCTAGCCTGCTGTGAGATTTACAGGGTCTGTGTCTACCAAAGGTACAGATGGTGCTGGAAGTAGAGGACCCTACTTTTCACAATGATTTTCAGATGACCAGTGTGATACCTCATGCCAGCACTTGCTCAGCTCACCGCTCCCTCCAGTCTCAGGAGGCCCTTTTCCTTTCCCCACACCCCTGATGGCACAAAGGGACCTCAGCCACCAAAGGGATGGAATATTTGGAATATTTTTCCAATGAACATTCACCTAAACTGCTTTTTTTTAGGTGAGAGGATTTGTTCATACATCTATTTTCTGCGTACAGAACAGACAACAGGTCTCCACAGCAAAGAAAACGATTGCCAAGGAGTGGTGAAGCAGAGAGGTTTTGTTAAGACAACTCCGGGAGCAAAGCACATCTTCACAGGGTTTGCAGAGCTCAGTTCTGGGTACATTGTACATGCTGTTATCAGCAAGGGGCCAGGGAAGACAGCTGTCTCTTACAGACCATGTTATCAAGTTCAGAGCTAATGAGGAAGTGTGTGGGTGGCAAGGGATAGCAAAAGTTCCTCTTTTCATGGTTGGCCAATCTCACCAACCTCATAACGACAGAACTGTCCTCAATGATTTCATATTTACCACAGAAGTCTTACTTGTTGCGGTTCTGCTCAATGCCAACTCTTCTTCCTGAAGGTTGCTCTCACCAGCCCTGAAACCTTTCCTCCACCTGAAAATTTTAACATTATACCCACATCACACCTAAGTAGCCAAACCTACTACTTATTTCTCCTGCCTCCTTTTTTTCATGAATGGCAATATGTTTTCTTGTGTTTTCCACTGTCTGTAGACCATGCTTTCTTCTCCTTCTTTCAAGGTTCCTGTATCCACAGAGATCTGTGAGAATGAGTCCCATTAGTATTGGCGCGTGCTTGAAGCAATTTCAAAAAGTTATGCAACAGGCAGCTCTGTCAACTATTACACTAGACACAAGCAACAAGCCTAGATACCCACTTCTAAGACTCCCTCCGTGTGTATCACTGCAAATTGTTTGGCTTCAGAGGCAGGTTTCTTCAGCTCAAAGGAAGAAGAGAAATCTTGAAATTAGTAACTAAGGGTTACTATCATCAGATCATACACATCTCCACACATGCAACTGCTAAATACTAACAATTTTTGCTAAGTCACAAAAGCACCATCCTTCACATAATTACTTTATAAGAATCTTTTCAGGATCTATCTTTTTTTTTCCTTACATGCTTTTTGCTTTCATCCAAATATTTGGATGTTGGATATGAATGTAACTCCCCCAGATATGAAGTTTTCCTCTAGGCAGACAAAATTATTGATTCAGCTAAATTTTGCATGACTCAGACAACACTTGAGTGACTGACTTTACAAATCTTCTGCTTCTGGTGGAAACAGAAAATAATGCAAGAAAAGGTGTTAAAATAAAATTAACCAAACATCTGTTGGGTTTCAGTCACTTTAAGGTTTGGCTGAGTATCTGACTCCATGCAGATATCTGAAGAGCTTCCTAATTAGTAATCAGTGTTTTGAAAATAGATGTTGTCTTGCAGCTACATTTTTCAGTAATAGATGGGGCCATGAGCAATTTTAAGAGACACTTTCCATGGTCTCAAGAATTAGCCCATGCAGTTCAGAAGACAGGTGGTTTCAGAAACATTACAAATTAATTAGGAGGTCTACCTCTTGTTTCTCACAGTAAGATTCAAAGAATGACCTCAATAATTCAGGCATAAAGGAAACTGAGGACAATGCCAAAAAAAGTCCAGATAATTAACATACTCCATACTTAGAGATGGGTCTAGCTTCTCATGGGCTTTTTTTTGATTTTACAAATACACACCTGTCAGAGCAATAGGCCTAGGAATATGTTGGATGTTTTGACAAGTCAGAAAAATATCTTAAAAAGCTTTATCCCTGAGACTACCAGAAAAAAAATGATCTGCCTTTCTTGACAATTTGTGCTGAAACTTCTTCTCACGGCATAAGTCTATTTTATCAGTAATTACCTTTTAGTAATTGCACTAAAGCACATGTGACCTGTAGGAAATACATGTATAAAAATACTTAAGGCTTAGTATTTGCTTAGAGTGACATAAAACCAGTGCAACAGGATCAGGGTCTCAGCTGATCTGGATCAGATTAAATTCTGGACTACTCAGTATTTTACACCATCTCACTCACCCTTGCGATCAGACAAGGTGAGTGCCTTCAAGGAATGACATTAAACATGACCACGTCTAGGACACAGAACAGCTGGCCTGCGACTCAGCTTAAACTGCGCCTTTTCCTTACAAAATCAAGACTTACAGGTCACTGGGGACAAATGGGCTCACTGATAAAGGACTTCAATTTTATAACAAACATATTGATGCAGAGAAAATTTTACGCAGTCTGGTCTTTGGCTCACTGTAGTCTGCACCAGGCTTTCCACAATCACTAGCCTTCTGTCTAGTCTTAATTTCTCCTTCTCTCTCAATATTTTCACCCTGTGTTAAAAGGTGCCTCACCTTCGTCTAACCAAGTTCCTCTTCAACCTCCAGCACTGCTTTGAAATTGGAGTGTCTCCTCCCAGCACGGAGAGGGACAGGAGATGCGGTGGGAGCTGTGCCTCCCGGCATCGTTTCCCATGCCCTGGGCACCCATCACGACTGCAATGATGGGCATGCTGCCATGTGGCCAAGAGCCACAGGCACTCCCTTCCCCTTGGCACCCACTTTCCACTGCACCTGAGCTTTACTTAATTGAGCTTTGTTGAATTTGCGAGGTTATCATGCCTATAATCAACCCCCAGAAATCAAGCTTCTGTCTAAGGGGCTGGTGTAAATGACAGTCATTATAAATATCAACCACGATAACCACTTCCCTGACTAACCACACACACGAAAGCTGGTTCACCAAACACCTGCCTGTTTCTAGCTGCTGAAATACACGCACTGCTCTTCCCAGAAGGGTTGTTCATTGGTATTACTATGTGAAGGGTGTGCCAACCTGAACATCTGCATTTGGGGCAAAAAAGACACCTGTTGAGATGAGTTGAGCTGTCCGCTGCCAGATGGCTTTCCTGGGATGAAATTCAGAGTTGAATACAGACCCAGGCAGACACAAAGGCAGTCAAGAGCAGGTACAAACATGACAGGAATATACAGAATTTCTGTGAATGGCACACTTGTGTGAGCAGACAGCAAATACAGCAGGGAGGAAGGTCAAGTAAACGCTAGCTAGCTCTCAGACTGAATAGAAAGCGCAATATGCGCTATCCAAATTTAATTCATTCAAACAAATGCCTTGTTGCACTCAATGTATCTCATGGGTCTAGTTTTTACTGCTTTAGGAAACAATATTGTACATGCTTTCTTCCTCTTCCTATGTTTTGGATTTACAATCTATTTTTGATTTAAAGAGAGTCCTGGGATTTTTCTTCCTGTTACTCACAATAATTAAATACTGTTTATGTACTTCAGAGTGGAAAGCTGGAAAGCTTTCAAAATTATTTTTTTCCTTTGATTATCAATCATTACCTGTTGGAGATTTTTGTCTTTCTTTTTTTTCCTTTTCCTTTCTTTTTTTTTTTTTTTGGCTTTCATGACTCAGTTCTTTCTTTGGCGCTTGTTCTTTGGAGCTTGTTTTTTTCTCCCTGTTCTTTTGCTTTCTCCTTAGGCAATAAAATCAGTTCTTTCATCCTGTTGATTCTATCCATAAGCACCTCTGACTTAGCCTCTGTTCCAGACAGATTAGGTTTTGTTTCCTTTTTCATCTTGTTCCTGACATTCTTCTCAACCATTGTTAGTATCTTTACTGCCTCCCATATCATAGATGATATCTTTGGTTTATTCTGCTCTGAACATACAAGCCATTTCTTCCTTCATTCTGTTTTCATTTAGTCCATTGCCCACCATCCTCTCCGCTGTTGGGGCCTTAAGACTTAATTTGTGGAAGCCAGTGACGAGTGGCGTTCCTCAGGGGTCAGTTCTGGGACCGGTGCTGTTCAACACCTTTGTCGGCGACATGGATGAGTGGGTGGGGTGGGACTGAGTGCACCCTCAGCAAGTTTTCCAATGACACCAAGCTGTGTGGTGCAGTCAACATGCTGGAGGGAAGGGATGCCATCCAGAGGGACCTGGACAGTGTTGAGAGGTGGGCCTGTGCAAACCCCATGAAGTTCAGCCAGGCAAAGTGCAACGTCTGGCATTTGGCAACCCCAAGCACAAATACAGGCTGGGCAGAGAATGGCTTGACAGCAGCCCTGAGAAGGACTTGGGGATGTTGGTGGACGAGAAGCTCAACGTGAGCCAGCAATGTGTGCTCGCAGCCTAAAAAGCCAACCGCATCCTGGGCTGCATCAAAAGAAGTCTGGCCAGCAGATCGCGGGAAGTGATTCTGCCCCTCTACTCCGGAGAGACTCCACCTGGAGTACTGCGTGCAGCTCTGGAGTGCTCAGCATAAGAAGGACATGGACCTGTTGGAATGACTCTAGCAGAGGGCCACGAAGATGATCAGAGGGCTGGAGCACCTATGCTTGAGGACAGGCTGAGAGAGTTGGGATTGTTCAGCCTGGAGAAGAGAAAGCTCTGGGGAGGGAGACCTTATAATGGCCTTCCAGTACCTGAAGGGGGCTTACAGGAGAGATGGGGAGGGACTCTTTATCAGGGAGTGGAGCAATAGGATGAGAGATAATGGTTTTAAACTGAAAGAGGGGAGATTCAGATTAGACACTAGAAAGAAATTCTTTACTGTGAGGGTGGTGAGACACTGGAACAGGTTGCCCAGAGAAGTTGTGGATACCCCATGCCTGGAAGTGTTCAAGGCCAGGCTGGATGAGTCTGTGAGCAACCTGGTCTAGTGGGAGGTGTCCCTGGCCATGGCAGGGGGGTTGGAACTAGATGATCTTTAAGGTCCCTTCCAACCCAAACCCTTCTATGATTCTATGAATTTGAAAACTGAAGATCCCTCCTCTATGATCGTCTCTGAATCTGGGAGGCCATTCAAACTGCTAAGTCAAGATAATACCCCAGGCTTATAATTTTCTTCAAGTCTGTTCTGCTAGCTCTAACCCCACAATAAAATTTTCCCAGCTTCCTATTCTGAGAATTTTCCCAACGCTGTTATTTATCTGCTTTTCTCTCTTATTCTGCCATTTGTCAGCCATTGTACCCTCTCTGTGATGCAAAACTGCGTTGCTTATTTATTCACAAGCATCTTTCACAGTTTTATCCCATGTGGCTTCCTGCTTAAGATGAGATCTGAGAAAGTTAAAACATTGTATACATAGCTCATGATCACTAACCTTAGATACCATTGTATCTAAAAATCTTGTATCATTTTTGGATGAACCCTCTGCCTTGATTTTCCATTTGTTCTCTGGCTGTTTGGGCTACAAGGCCATGGCTTTCATCAGGTCCAGGAGTGCCACTTCTCGTGAGACTTCTCGTGAGACTGCCAGGGTGTAAATCACCTGTATAGCCAGGAGGCATGGGCAGCATCCATTTTCACACTGAAAGGTTTTGGGCCTGGGGTTATCTCTCTGTTGCCATTCACTTCTGCAGTACCAGGTGCACAGGTTCCACATCTGTGTGGAGCTATTTTAATCCAGCTAATAGGAACTATTTTAATCCAGATAATAAAGAAGAAATATAAACAATTCAGATTACTTAAGTCTCCAACTCAAACCTGTGCGCATTGTACTTAGGTGTCATTATACCCTATTAATTTTGGAAAAAGACTCATGTGATGCACATTGTAGGCAACTCCAGCATTAGAGAGTTTTTATTCAGATCATACAGTCACTAAATGTTTAAGTTTCCAGAATTGTAAAATCTTTTTCATTCTCATGTGTTGAAAGAGAGTGTAAGACTGGGGATCATGACCCATGGCTTCTTCTTGCTGATGTTCAGTGGCCAGCTGGAAAACATTATTTGTTTATTTACTGGGTATGGGAAAACATTTTAACTGAACTGCTGAACACAGGTGCTTTGGCTCCAAGTCTAGTTACACATGGGGAAAGGGTTTCCTTGAGATTCAAGACACTAGGACCCTGGTGTAAAGTATGATTGCTCATAACTTCACTTAAATCTTCCATCCTTCCTAAAAGATCATGCACCCAGAGGCAGAATCAAGGAAATCCAGATCTGGCAAAACAAAATTTCTGAAACCAGAGGTACCCCAAACCTCTTTATATATCATAAATAAAAATATGTAGTGAAATAACTACCTAAAAATAAATGTTTTATCAGCTAAATGACAGGATACCACTAAAAATCCCCAGATGATTCTCATTTCCCCTTTTTATTACCTGTTTGGTGGATCATTCCTTTACAATTTTTGAGGATTTAGCCGTTCTTTTAAATACATTAAACTTCCTCTCTCGTCCTGACTGTTTTTTTTTCCCACTAAAGCCTCCGGATATTTGTCTCTCAATAATGATACAAACGGATGCAGCCACCCACAGCCTTGTGGTCAGTCCTTCAGAGTCATTCTTGTCTTCTATGAATGCCTACATGTTAGTACCCCTTTCTAATCCCATTTCCTGATTAACTACAATGTCTGATTAGAGGGGCACTGCTAAGATTAGCCACGGAGAAATTATGGAACGTACAAGTAGGAGAAAAACTGCAGTTGATACTAAAAGTCAAGGTTGCAATGTTGATAGCTGAAGAATCAGTATTAACAGGAGAAAAAAAAAAGTTTTGCCTACAGATTTTCTATATGTAAATGTCTCACTTGTTTGCCCTTATGTGCCTCCGCTTCAGATTGCTCAGAAGTTTGTTTAGGCTGGGTGACCTAACAGTGGAAGGCTTCATTAGTTCATTTAGTGGTAATGAATATCAGATTTCTCTTTAATGGTGGCCAAAAATGTACTCAGTCCCACCAATACACATGGGAGCAGCAAGATTTAGTGTCTTTGAAAGAGAGGGCCATTCACCTGAAACTAATGAATCCATAAAGCTTGATCAATGAATTACAGCCACTAATTACGTGCTGATTACTTTTGTACTTATTTCACTAATTAAACAGCATAAATATCTAGAAATGGCTGGGCAAAATGCATACATGTTGTCTTCCCAAACCCAATAGTCTTTGGTCATGACCAAGCCTGGGCAGACTTCAGTGTAGTACATGTTGGTGTGACACTGTCACCAGCACAAATGCTGCTGCTGACTCTGGTATGAGATCTCAAAAAGCAGAGGTGAGAGTGCCACGTGCTGTTTGCTGCCTCTCTATCAGCCACAAGCCTCTCTTCACCTCAGCTTGATCTTGACCAGCAGCAAGTCTGCATATGTTCTCCCCTCCGGAGGTTTCTCTGGGAAATTCCTGAATCTGTACAGTAGAGAGATCCCATGTGCAGAGAGTACGGCTGAAAACCTTGTGCTCATAGATCAAACCAGAACATTGAGTAAGAAAGTTTCTTATTATGCAATGCCCACCTGAAATGCTTCAAAATACAAGTTTCTCCACCCCTCATCATAGCTCCTCCTTTTGAACAAACAGGCTCCACTTCAGCCCCTCTACCCTCACCTCACCCCAGGCGAAATGCAGCCAAAGTGAGAAGATTCTGGACTGTCCTGTGCTTCTCAGTTCACTACAGTCTCAACAGACCAGGTGCCTTGTGAGATGTTCACAGCCTGCAGCGACTGAGAGCGTGTACAAAGGCAGCCGCTGTGGAAATCCCCCTGGTACCTGCCCAGAGGCATTGTCATGCTCACACCATAGGCATTGCAAACCCAGAGAACCAAATGTGTGCTGAATTCATTTGGAAAATCCTTACCCCCAGGCAGGCTGATAACTACCTAGCAGAGGGAAGGGCTGGGGGGTGGTGGTGGGGGATATCTTCTGCAGAAGTAGCCGCTTGCCGGAAAGACTATCTGTTCTAGAGCAGTAGGCGTCGCTGGATGGTGTTTTGAATGTTGAGAAGAGCTGAGAAACAGACTACGTCTGGTTTATGGAAGGTCTTACCTTTTTGAGCTTGCACTTGCTCATAAAGGTACAGATGAATCAGAGCTGGCAGGAATTCACGTTGTGCGTGGTTGGAGGCGTAATCACTGTCTGCGTGGTAATCTTATTATTTGTGTTACAAAAGCAGGTAGCAGTCCTGGTTAACATTAGCTTACATTTGCTCTGGGTGTTATTACATATTGCCTGTTTACTATTACATATTCTTGGTAAGAAGCAGTCCCTGCCTTGGAGACATTATAGTTCTCTTAACATATCCTTACTGGGCGAGAACTGATTGACTGAAAGCATGTAAAAACCAAAATGAACACAAGTGTTTCTTCAGATTTACTGTATAGTTTCACTCTTGTGATATTCCTGACATCCTTAAGAAGCTATTGGCAAATGTCCAGGGGAGGAAACTCCTTTTATGTGTGAGAGCACCACAGCCAAAATAAAGGACTGTGGATTCAGTATAAATTTGGATTTAGATGGCTTGCAATCTACATTTTATGCGTAATTTATTCCAGTAGAATGTGTTTAGGTGCCTTGGACATTTCAAAGTTTGTAAGCAGTGTGATTATTCTTTGCATATAAATGATTCATAAAGTTTTAATTTGATACCAATTCAGACACAGTTAAGTTTTCTGTATATTTTATGACATATGATGAAGTGCTGCTATGTAGTATACCAGCACTGAAATCAGACAAGACAGCAGAAATGAAATAGATGCGTAGTATTCTATTTATACTTTTTTTTTTTTTTTTCCCCACAAGCTGTGTGCCAAAGGTAATGCCGGCTTTGGTTATGTTTTCTGAAGTATCCTACATCTTCAGTTCCTTTCTCAATGTTGACTTGCAAATAGAATTCTGTCTTTGCCCTTAATTTCCTTTATTTTGCTTTGGTTTTATAGAAAGGGAATACCCACTTTAAAGACAGGCCCACAGAACATCAATGCTTAAATGTCATCAGTTTTGTACCATTACTCAGAACTGAAACAGCTGACGTGATAAAGACTCAGCATTCTTTAAAAAGCAAAGAGAGGGTGTTTTGTCATGCGAGTATCAGTATTACTTTTATGTTGCACCTTCATAATTTGCTACTAATACCTTTAAAAATTGCCCTCACTTTGACACTCTGAAATTCAATGAGTCTCTTCCTAGTCAGACAATTTCAAATCCCAGGTTATTTCCACATGTTACAGCTTAGCTTTTTGATAATTTCAAATTGTTTGAACAATTTATTTCTCAGAGTACTCCAGGTGGACTCCAACTTTCTGAAAAGGAGCTCGTTCTTTTACTTCTAAAAGGCTTTTCTGGATTCTTTTTTTTTTTTTTTTTTTTTTAAGTTAAAAGATACATCTACAGAGAAATGATGCTCTGTTCATGATGCTGTTAACCTCTACTTCCCCTCTGGCTTAATGCAGGCTTAACCACTGTTACTCATACTGTTACCCTCCTATGACTCTCCCCAGTTTGGCCTGAAAACAACGGCTGTAAACATGCTCTGATGGTGCATTTCAACAGACCACATCAGTGATGTGGGCCAGGGTGGGAATATCACATCTCTTAGAGGTGCAACCTCCCCTTCCCATCCACTCTGCAGACAATCCAAGTCCTACCCTTGCCCAACAAAGCTCTTAGCTTTGGAGAAACCACTTCACTCCACAGTCCCATCACTCTCCAAGAGGTGATGGCTGTGATTTCTGCCAATTAAAGGGTGCTGCCACTACTCTTGGAGAAGACAGGATGAAATGAAATATGCAGCTTGCTTCAATGGGTAGTCACAGCTTAAAATTTCCTGCACATTTAACAAGAGTCAGCCTTTCCAAGAATGAATTGGCTTGGTTCTCCTGATCAGCCATTAATTTATGTAAAAAGGGGCAACTCTCCAGAAGAAAGGGATTGAGGTCTTGGAAGAAACTCAGGATTTGCAAGATGTTTTGAGTCACTCTTCTGATCGCTTACTGCTGCTGTATGTGTGTGTCTTTTTGTGCACTGACCAAGTAAATACCTCCTTTTTAAACTTGAAATCTCAAGAGGGAAATAGTTTCTGCCTTCAAATCAAGTTTTCAACATAGAACACAAAAGTCCCAAACCTAGTCAGGACAAAAGGTAAAAAAAAGTAAAGTAAAAAATTAAAAGGGGAAATTTGGATATTCCAAATGTCATCATGAGTTTTGGTTTGATTTTGACCATAAACTTACTCTCAATAATCTTTAACATCTAAATGATCAACCATAGACTTAATTCCAAATTATCTTTAAATGAAAATTCTCTAATAAGGATTAGATTTTTTTAAATTGTCAACTAAAAAGAAAACTAAATCATTTTGACTTGACAAATTATCTTCTAAATAACTTTTCCTTATTAAAAGCTTCAATTAGAACGTGTGGTAACTTTTTGACAAAGGATTATTCTTCTTATAAACCATCAATCAGATCAATTTACCATTAAACTTAGACCTGAGAACAGGTACAGTGTTTCACATTCCATAATTAGTTTGAGACACCTTCTGACACAAATCCTTACTCTTGATGAAGAACCGGGGCTTTTACTCTGTAGTGACTCAACATCTCCTACTGTGGTCAAATAGGAAGAATGGTGTCAACCAATTTGTTCTCACTATTGGTGTTACTTACTCAAGAGTATTATAGAAAACCCTTACCGAGAGAGCAGGGAGGAGATACAGATAAAAATGTTAACTGTAGAAGCTCTCAGGATGACAGTTTGAAGAATTTCTGCAGGGTTTGGTTGTTGTGTGAAACCTCATCTAAGCAGCACACTGTCAGTGGAATGTACTTACAGACCTGCATCCCAGGACGTGCAGTTTTATATAAAACCAGAGACATACACTGTAAAGCTCTTATCTCGTTGTTTCTTGGTTATAGTTATACATTCCTTGTGTCATTGAGGACATATCATACAGTTCATGATGAATCAGATGGAGAAAGGTTAAGTAAACTTTTCTATTTATTACAATAACCTTGAATTGGATTGAACTTTCTGAGAGATTAAATAATAAAATGTACTCACCTTTGTCCTTTAACTCATCAAATTACAGACTACTTTTAAACCTCCAGCCAGTATTTCCTGGAGAAATTTCTTTTAAACGTCTGCACACGAGCACGGCTGCAAAGCACGGGCCAGTGGAGCTCTGTGCTCTGCTGCCAGCAGAGCAGCACGGTGCCTTGCACGGATGCAGGATCTGGAGGGGGAGCGGGGAGATCAGCCTGGGGCTGACTTTCTGCATCCCACTGCTGAGGCCAAACTAGAGCGTTTGGGGACAAACTTGCTGGAGCAGGATGCACAAGAGAGTTACAGGGAGAGAAGGGAAATCCCCTGTTTAAGGGGCACTTCATGCTGTTGCCCATCGCTGGTCTCCTCCCAAGGCATTGCCACCCATCTTGATCCCTTTGCAGGCTGCCTGGGAGCAAGCTGCTCACAGCATGCATGCTGTGGGTGGAGAGGGCTGCTGCCAAGTGCCACACAAAGGGCTTGGAGGGATTCTGAAGTCAGCTGGCTACTGAATCTAGTATGCTGATTTACCTTTTTTTCCCCAGAAGCCAGAGAGCTTCTTTCCTTTTGTCGTGTCCTACAGAGTGGTAGAGGGCAAGGACACTGAGGAATTTAGCTGTTTGTTTTGAAGGTGTGTATTGGGTTTCCCACAGGTGAGAGACATGCAACTTAATTTCTGTTGTATCTTCCCTCTGTTCTCTGGCCTTCGTGTTTGTGTAAGTGGGAGAGGAGAGGGGAAATCTAGAAATAATTCTCCCCTCAGTTTGATTTATAAAACTACAGCTTCTGCTCTTCAAAAGAGAGAATTGGTCAGGTCAAGCAGAGGCACACTGCCATCCACCCACACAGAGTTCTCCTGCCTTTTTTTGTGTGTATGCAGAAACGGTGCTTTTAGCTAGAGGAGAGAAAATAGCAAAGCAAAGAGGCTGAGTAAAAGGTCGTAAGGAAGTGCCAGAAGCCCTTCAAAATTTTGAATTAAAAATTCCTCTCTCTCATCTTTGAGGTGAAACAATTCATGTGAGTTACACTTGCTCTTCTTTTCCCATTAAAATGAAATAATATGATCATCCCCCCATAAAACAGGTTGAGTGTCCTCTGCTTGGTAACTGTAGAGGCACTGAAACTCCTGATAAACAAGTGTCTGTTTTCACTGAGTCTCGAGTTCAGGCTCACTAGGAAGTAAAATTTCCCCTTACACAGGATGAAATAAGGAAATCATCAGTTACCTTAGCAACTCTTCAAAAAAAAAGCATGTGCACCTATCCAAAGGGCAACTAATCTAATTATAAATTATTGTAAAGGTTATGTGAACGACAGTAGCAAGGGGAAGCCACAATTCATTATTTTAGTCTATGGGAAACAGTATTGCCATTGTATTCCTGCATGGGCTGTTCTGCCTCTGCCTTCTGTGGACTATCTGCCAAGGGCTCCTATTTATCTCCCCGGACTGACCAAAATGGATCTAATGAAAAACCTGACCTGGGCTCTTCAGGAGTCCAACCCTTTACCTCTACTGGTTTGCAGGTTTCACACACCTGAGAGGCTGGAACCCAAAGCAGGCATTTGCTTCTTCAGTCCTGTATGTTGCTCCTGGCATGAAACCTTTCAAAAACATTTAAAATCCCCCCACCCAAGCACTGGTCAGAGCTGCCTACCCTTAAAATCACCATCTGCGTTTTAATAGCCGCATAGGTGGTGGGCAGCAATGTGCATTTATACTATAGCTACCACTTAATAACACGTAACTTACAGTATGGTTTTAGCTAGCATCTCATGACAGGTTGGGCATGTGGGACCAAGGAAAGAGTCCTTCCCCCCAGCACTCTTCTGAAAACACCACGTGCTCCTCATGAGCAATTCTACCCTCAATTTACCCCACAGTCAGTGTGAGCGCGCTGGAGGTTATATGTCCTGGAGCAGAAGAGGTCTCACCACAGCTTTGGTCTCAGCTGTGGTGAGGTCTCAGCTTTCAGCTTTGCTACATGTTTTACCACAAAGATGAAGGCTCCACAAGTGCTGCTGTCTGAGCAGTGGAGAGCAGACATGGTGAAGCACTGGGATGGATGGCAAAGGGAGAGGATGGCAGGTTTCATGGATGAGTTCTCTGGCACAAGAAGAGATCTGTTCCCTTCAGCAGGAACACAGTTTAAAATAGGTGAAGCAGAACTTCAGCTTCATTGTTTTCTAAACATGATCCTTACTTAACAGGAAGAAACACAGGAACTTACCGGTTGCATCTTCCTTAAACTGTTTCCTGTACTCCTAAATTAATGCAAAAATTTCTTTCCTTGCCAGGTCACTTAAAACAGCTAAAAGTGGCTGTGATATGAGCTGGACATCTTCACCCAGTTTTTCAGCCTACCCTTCCTGAAAAGTCATGAACGTAAACTGTGACCCTAATAGAGTGGTGGTGGGCATGAATGCTGGGTTAGGTTTTATTTATAATGCCATGGCCTTTTGCTCCTCTGGGATGACACTGGTCGGGCAAACAGTTTCCAAGGTGCCAAGGAGAGCCTGCCATTCCCTAAAGTAGGCAGCAGCTGTGCCCATCCTTCTACCTCAGGCCCTCCACAGCATACCCCATGCTACTAAGCACAGGGCGAGCCCCAGCCACATCCCAGTGGCATGCTGGATGTACTCACCAATCTCCACACAACCTGATGTCCTCCAGAAGGACATCTGTCTGAGAAACACTGACTTTCCTATGTCTAGATGCCTCCAGATGTGTGCTAGCCATGTGTTTTCTCTGTTGAGTGTCACTTGGAGTCTTCCACTGTATTGTCTTTGGCATATTTGCCACAGATTTCCAAACTTGCTGCAAGGGACACTTTCTGGGCTCAGACTGGGAAAAACTTTGCTGGGAAATCCCTGGAATCCCCCCAGGTCTGCTGAACTGCACCAGTACAGCCACTTACCACCCTTAGTTAGAAGCTGGGAGAACATCTGGTGAGATGGAGAAGTTGAGACAATGACTTTCCACTATCTTCACATAGAACTGAGCTGGTTTTATATGAGCAAAATGGAGGCCAAAAACCATGTTGTGCTGGTATGGCAGGATTTTACATTGGTTTTCACAGGGGCATATGGGCAGCAAGGTATTATCCCTTAAAATGCAGTTCAGAGGAAGAAAATTGAACAAGACATAAAGGCAGAATGATTATCTATCACCAGGGAAAGGCAAAAGGGTCTGTCAGTAAAGGCCTAACGAAGAGACCTGTGCTAGGAAGGACCCAGTAATTTTCAGTTTCAGTGGCTTGGGGATTGCTTCCTTCATTCAGTTCCCACTCCTGGAAGGCAATTTTGACACCTTCTCCCACCTCTGGGTTTCTTTAACACCCCAGAAAGCCAAAAAGACCACACTCCTCCCAAAGCTGCCTCCCAAACGTCAGTGAAAAAGAGTGAGACACACACAGCACAAGTGAGGATCCCCCTGCCCTTTACCCTCAGCTCCAGAGCCGTCCAAGTCATTAAAGAAAACTTAATATTTTTCTGGCACCGCCTAAACAAGGAGCTGCAAATAGTTTCTGCAAGCAGAGATCAGTCTTGCTTCATCAAGATATTTATTATCCAACATTACAAACGGGAAACGGAGGTACGGGGGAGTTGCAAGGTCACACAGGAAACGTGCAGCTCAGTTGGAAATAAAAACATGGGTCTCCTGACTACTGTGACCAACAAGCTCTTTCCTTTCTGCAGTTAACAAAGGCTACTCCTCAAACTGTCTTTCATTTATCTGACAGGAGTGTTTTGTCTGCAGAAATTTAAATTATGTTTTTATCATTATTAGTATTATTCTATCTTTTAAAGAAAGCTGCTCAGAAAGTGTTCAAAAAGGAAAATCTCAGCTCTGGATCATCTTCTCTCTGCCTTAATCTTCTGTGCAAATACAAAGTTGTTAAATCTGCATTGGAAGTGTATTTCTCAGTTGCACTTTGAACAAACAGATCTCTATTCCTTTCAAACTGTTTTAACCCTGTGCTGTGATGTCTCAATATTAGCAGTAATTTAACTGATAGCCAGCAGGAGGAGAAATAGACCAATGTGTGATTTTCCAAGTATGAAATATAGCTAAAATGGTTTTTATGGAAAGATGAGATTAATGGGAGCTTCAGGTGGAGCAGGATTGTGGAATTGCCCTTGCCAGCAGTTTGGCAGCAGAGCATTTTTTGAGCTTCAGGGCTCTGCTGGTATCTCCAATGCTCTTCTAAAGCACAGCGTGACCTGGCCAGCCATCCATCGCTTTCAGACTTGTTAGGCTGCCCCTGCATCCTCCACTTGCCCACTCTGGGCTTGCAAAGTGCATGTTAAGGAGCAAATACGTACAAGTACTGTCACATCTCTCCGCACAAGTTTTATTTTGCTTTTCTTAGACCAGCTTGGCTGCTCTGCAGCGCTGCAATGCCCCTGGCACCATGCCGTAATTCCTGATCCCCTCAGCCCAAGTGGCATCAGGCAAAAGGACCTGCAAGGAGGAAAGCTGCAGGAAACCTTATATGTTTTCAAATCTATAGGAGTCACTTAGAAGCTTGGGAGTTTCATTGATATTGGCACCCTGGTTTTTGCGTAGGCCGCTGTGATTCAACCATCAAAGCCAGCGGTTGTACAATCGGCTGCTATATAGGAGCATACAGCAAATTCCTGTAAAAGGGTGCGGCCAGGCAACAAGGATGGAGGTTCCTTGCTTGTCTTGTCAGGACTGCAGCAGCCAGGGTCAGGTGAAACCATGCGGAGGCACGGAGAGCCCTCTTTCCCAGCAGCTGCTGAGCATGGTGGGGATGGGAAAACCTGTCAGCCTGTGCGGTGGGGGCGAGATACCCCATCTGGAGGGAACTGGCAGTGAGTCGACAGCACCACTCATTCCCATTCAACCTCAAGTGAACTGTGCGTGAAGCGGTGCACCACTTTTTTCATGTGTTATGACCATCTCCCCTTGGCATAACTTGGTCTTAAAGAAAAGGTGTTTCATTTAGGGTTACCAGTTTCCTTCACTGTAGGGTTGAGGTGTTTTTTTCAATTGTTTCACATTGGGATATCTTTCTGTGGCAAGAAAGAAAATTAAGGAGGACAAGGGAATGTTGTATCATTGTAAAATCAGTCTGGAAACTTTGGCAAAAGCCATGGATAAACACCCTGAAACTGCTGTATAAGATCAAAGTGAGAATACACACTAGGAGGAAAAATCAGATCTTTACTTGTAAACCTAGCAATGGAACATGTCTTCCAAATTGTACTAAAGAACATGGGTTGCTACGATGTGAGAGGAATTATGGACTTGTGCTCCCAATGCCTTGTCTGAATCACTGACATCCACTTCAAACAAGAGTATTTGCTGCAGAAGAGTATTTATACTAAAATAATTTTAAGACTGATGTGCCTTTGGCACTATGCAGTAATATGCAGCACCACGCCAATAAATGACTTTTAAAGACAACAATAATGGAGCAGTGTCATGTGAAAGGAAATGAGAAAGAGCATACACCCTGATCCACATCTAAAGCCTTTGCTGCAAGAAAGACTTGGAGTTGTATGTTTACCAGTATACTTCTTCTCACGTCTGTGGTTCTGCTTTTGTGCAAAGCAACGCCACTGAGCCAGTGCTGAGCATCTCCGCAACTACTTCGCACAGTACCAGTCCTTATCCTATGTTTCCTTTGATATAAGCAGCCTGAGCAGCTCAACTCTTTTGCTGTATCACACATATCCTCAGGGCACAGACACAGCAGGAAATACAGCCTGCAGCCATTATCACTTAAAAACAGGGAGGAAAGGATAAACTCACTAGTATAACTTTTAATACATACCAATGGTCACAGCAGTCATACAGGAAGACCAAGTTCCACGTTCGACTCCAGGAGAGGCCCAGGCATCCTTACCCATTGCCATTGAAAGGCTGGGGAAGGGATCAAGCCCAGCTGATCCCTGATTCATTGCCAGTGAAACCTTGGATGAGGGAGCCACAGAAGAGATCCCCTCTCTGCAGACTGTTGCAATGACAACTCTTCACTTATTTTTCCTCCAGGCTACTCTCAGCATCATAACCACTTGAAAATCTTCCCTTCCCCTTGCAAGGAAAAAGGGATAATGCTAACATTTCCTAGCTGTGGGCATTTTTCCAAAGCTTCTTCTCTTAGCTAGCCCTTCCCATTCCCCCTTGAGTCTAAGCAAAGCAGAGTGAAAGCACACGAGCTTCATGAAGCTGTCCTATCACCCTCAGTTACATTACATTGGTACTCTAGAGACCTCACCTTAGGTCTCTAAAAGAGAGTGGTACATTCCTCTCATGTAGGTGAATTTCAGACAATCTCTAAATTTTGATAAGGAAATTGTTAATTGTTCCTTCTTATGTAGCTGGTGTATATTCAGTGTGTGGCTTGAGAGAGTTATCAGAGAAATGTGGATGGAATTCAGCACAAATTATTCTTTACCTTTTATGAAATCGGTTTGGCATTTTCTATTCAGAGAGTCAGGTGAACCTGCTTTTCTTAACAAGTATAATTTATGTTAAAAGCAAACATACAGCAACATTAAGAGTGGATAAAATGTGTGCCTTCTGCCCATCTGGCTGCATTCTCAAAGGGTATCTTGATTCTCTAGGCATCTCACACAGATCCCAGAGACTTCCTACAGGGCAACATTACTGTTAGCAGAAGAGAAAACCACCCTTCTAGCAAATAGCATCATCCCAACAGCAGAGAAAGCTTCTGTATCTATCAGTATCATCAAATTTATTTGGTCTGTTTTGTTTAAAACAGTTCTTCAAAAACATTTGTCAAATTTATTCTTATCAGTTGGAACTTGCACTTAAAGAATTAATTTTCCTCCAAATTTATTCTCCAAAGAAGCTAAGTTGCCTTAGCTGAAGTAATTCACCATTAAAAAGTAATCACAGGATAATTTAGATTGGAGGAGACTTTATAGGTTGTTTGCTCCAACTCCCTGCTTGAAGCAGATCCAGTTATATCAGGTTCTCCAGGACTTTGTCCATTTAAGATCTGAATATCTCCAAGGTCTACCCTGGGCCCTGTTCCAATATTGTTACCATCCTCATGTTGCAAAAGTTTTTCCTGGTGCCTAATGGGGATTTCCCACATTCCAGCATATGCCTGTTACCTCTCATTCTGTTGCTGTGCATCTCTGAGCAGAGCCTGGCTTCCTCTTCTCTGTACTGTCCCACCAGGCAGTTGTAACAGCAGTGAGGTCTCCCCTTCTCCTCCTCTTCCCAAGTCTGAACCAGTCCATTGCCGTCCACTCCCCCTCACATGAGGGGGAGTGAGGCCTCACCTCGAGTACTGTGTTCAGTTTTGGGCCCCTCACTACAGGAAAGACATTGAAGTGCTGGAGCGTGTCCAGAGGAGAGCCACCAAGCTGGTGAGGGGTCTAGAGAACAAGTCCTATGAGGAGAGGCTGAGGGAACTGGGCATGTTTAGTTTGGAGAAGAGGAGGCTGAGGGGAGACCTCATTGCCCTCTACAACTACCTGAAAGGAAACTGTAGAGAGGCGGGGGTTGGCTTCTTCTCCCAAGGGAGTAACGATAGGACCAGAGGAAATGGTATGAAGCTGCAGCAAGGGAGGTTTAGATTAGATATTAGGAAGAATTACTTTACTGAAAGAGTGGTCAAGCACTGGAACAGCCTGCCCAGGGAGGTGGTGGAGTCACCATCCCTGGAGGTATTTAAGAAACGTGTAGACGTGGCTCTTCAGGGCATGCTCTAGTGCCCGGGATTGTGGTTTGTGGTGGGGTGTTGTGTGTGAGGTTGTGGGTGTGGGGTTTAGTTGGTGGGTGCTTTTTTTTTTTTTTTTTTTGGGGGGGGTGTGTGTTGTTTGTTTGGTTTTGTGTGTTGTGTTTTTTTGTTTGTTTGTGTTTTTGTTTTTTTTTTTTTTAATGTGGTTGGACTCGATGATCTCAAAGGTCCCTTCCAACCACTAAGATTCTGTGATATGCCCTGTGCCCTGGCATGGGGACTCTCCACTCTCCACTCCTATATATCAGCATTTGTCCTCTGCTGGGAGCCCAGAGAGAGCTGGAGAACACACCAGGAGCAGTCTTGCCAGTGCTGAGCATTTGGGAGGGATCACTTCCCTTTGCTGATACAGCCCTGGATGTGGGGGCTGCTGTGCTGCATGGGTGCACACCTGCCTCCTGGCCATGTTGTGTCACCCCAGGATCCCAGGGCCTTTTCTGCAAAGTTGCTCCCAGCTAGTTGGCCCCAGCCTGTCCTACTGCAGGGCTTTGTCCATCCCCAGAGGCCAGCTTTGCATTGGCCTTTGTTCAACAAATCCTGTGATGTTCCCATCACCCAGTTTCTCCAGCCTATGCTGTTTGAATAGTCACCCTGCCTTCTAGCAAATGAGTGCAACCCCAGTTTGGCATCTTCTGCAAACAGTCCAAAAGTGCTGTTCAACTCATCATCCAGGTCATAAATGAAGGCATTGAACTGTATCGGTCCCACTGCCAGTCCTTGAAGCATACCACTACTAACTGGGCACCAGCTGGACCTCATGCCGCCATCACCACCCTTTGAACCTGGCAGTCCAGCCTGTTTTCCACCCATTTCGTTGTCCACATAATGCAGCCTGTATCTCACTGGTTTGGCTGTAAGGAGTCTGCGGGAGATCATGCCAAAGGCTGTGCTAAAGTCAAGGTGTACAACACATGCTGCCCTCCCCTTTTCCACACAGCCACTCATGTCACTATAGAAAACAAGCAAGTTGGTTGGGCAGGATTTGTCTTTGGTATGTCCACCTGACTGGGATATTCCCAGTCACTTTTTCATCCTTGTCCTTATCATCTTGTCCTTTCTCATCAAGGACAACAAGAAAAACTTCTATAAGTATGTCAGAGACAGAAGGAAGACTTGGGAAGATGTGGACCCTCTCTCGAAGGAAACAGAAGACCTGGTCACCCAGGATATGGAGAACGCTGAGGTACTGAATGATTTTTTCACCTTGGTCTTCACCCACAAGGGCTCTAACTACACTGCCCAAGTTGCAGAAGGCAAAAACAGGGGCTGTGAGAATGAAGAGCAGACTGCTATTAGAGAAGATCAAGTAGGAGACCATCTAAGGAACCTGAAGGTAAACAAGTCCATGGGACCTGATGAAATCCATCCGTGGGTCCTGAGGCAACTGGCAGATGAAGTTGCTAGGCTGCTTTATTTGAAAAGTCATGGCAGTCCAGTGAAGTTCCCGCTGACTGGAAAAGGGGAAATGTAACTCCACTTTAGAAAAGGGAAAAAGCAAAAACCCACGAAACTCAGTCTCATCTCTGTGTCTGGGATCATGGAGCAGATCCACCTGGAAACCCTGCTAAGCCATATGGAAAATAAGGAGGTGACTGGTGGCAGCCAACATAGCTCCACAAAGGGCAAGTCATGCCTGAAAAATTTCATGGCCTTCTACAACAGGGTTACAACATTGGTAGATAAATGGCAGAGCAACAGATGTCATTTACCTGGACTTATGCAAAGCGTTTGACGCTTTCCCACACAACATCCTGGTCTCTAAATTGGAAAGAATGGATTTGATGGATGGACCACTCGGTGGATAAGGAACTGGCTAGATGGCTGCACTCAAAGGGTTGCGGTCAGTGGCTCGATGTCCAAGTGGAAACTAGTGACAGGTCGCGTTCCTTGGGGGTTGGTACTGGGACCAGTGCTGTTGAACATCATTGTCGGAGACATGGACAGTGGGATAGAGCGCACCCTCAGCAAGTTTTCCAATGACACCAAGCTGTGTGGTGCAGTCAACATGCTGGAGGGAAGGGATGCCATCCAGAGGGACCTGGACAGGCTTGAGAGGTGGGCCTGTGCAAACCCCATGAAGTTCAGCCAGGCAAGTGCAACGTCTGGCATTTGGCAACCCCAAGCACAAATACAGGCTGGGCAGAGAATGGCTTGACAGCAGCCCTGAGAAGGACTTGGGGATGTTGGTGGACGAGAAGCTCAACGTGAGCCAGCAATGTGTGCTCACAGCCTAAAAAGCCAACCGCATCCTGGGCTGCATCAAAAGAAGTCTGGCCAGCAGATCGCGGGAAGTGATTCTGCCCCTCTACTCCGGAGAGACTCCACCTGGAGTACTGCGTGCAGCTCTGGAGTGCTCAGCATAAGAAGGACATGGACCTGTTGGAATGACTCTAGCAGAGGGCCACGAAGATGATCAGAGGGCTGGAGCACCTATGCTTGAGGACAGGCTGAGAGAGTTGGGATTGTTCAGCCTGGAGAAGAGAAAGCTCTGGGGAGGGAGACCTTATAATGGCCTTCCAGTACCTGAAGGGGGCTTACAGGAGAGATGGGGAGGGACTCTTTATCAGGGAGTGGAGCAATAGGATGAGAGATAATGGTTTTAAACTGAAAGAGGGGAGATTCAGATTAGACACTAGAAAGAAATTCTTTACTGTGAGGGTGGTGAGACACTGGAACAGGTTGCCCAGAGAAGTTGTGGATACCCCATGCCTGGAAGTGTTCAAGGCCAGGCTGGATGAGTCTGTGAGCAACCTGGTCTAGTGGGAGGTGTCCCTGGCCATGGCAGGTGGGTTGGAACTAGATGATCTTTAAGATCCCTTCCAACCCAAACCCTTCTATGATTCACTCCAACAGGCTGTGTTACTATGCTCAGGTGGCTGAATGGCTTGACAACAAACCTTTCTAGTGAAAAGTGAGCCCAATCCTAGGAATAACCCAGGTTGGAATATTTAATCCGAAACGGTTACAGTTTGGCCAAGTAACTGGTAAAAAAGGTCCTCTAACGGGAGCTGAATCATTGAATAAGGTTAAAGTCTCAGTGTGCAAGAGAGAATTTTTTCTTTTGGAGATTACTCAAACTAGTGATTTTGCAGGAATGTGACTGAGCTAAGCTGTCTTGGAATCACTTAGTGTGGTAGTAACAATATGACCTGTGTATGCCCTGTTGGATTTACCACTTTACCTAGCAAGTTCCTGTGAAAGAAATTACAAGCTTGACTTGTGAAATCATTTTTTCTTAAGTATGTAGGAAGGCATCTTATTTAGTCTCGAAAGGATAAAGACATTATGCATAATATAATGTGATCCCTATCTGTTAAGATGCCTTCTATTTCAGAGCACTGAAGTTTGAAAGAATAGCAGAGGCAAAATCTTAATGTCTTGGCACACTGTTGATCCTAAATATTTGTGCTGGAAGTAAATGAGTGCCAGAAGCACACACGCCTACATATATTTTAGCACTAGGACAGATCAATAAACCAGACATATGAGTCACACCTAAATAACTGTCTACCCTTTAAATCAGCTAAAGGCCATCTCAAGTTGAACACAGAAAATTCTTGTGGTTTTCTGATTTCTTTTGTGTTATCAAGTTGAGATTTTAAAAAACTTTATTTTATTTTTGGCAGAAGATGTGCTATGGACAGGACTGATGGCTTGCTATTCCAGTCAACAAAACAACAACAAATAAGATTTCTTTTCTTCGTGCAAATGCTTCATACATTCCTGGAATTTTCCCCTTCTAACCACAGTGTTTTATTTGGCAATTGGGAAGTATGAAAAGAATGCTTATAAAGCCATTGCTTATCAATCAGGAAGTCAATGGACCTAATACAATTTATTTTAAAGGTACCCTAAATTCTAAATGTAGACGATTATCAAATAAATATTGCCACTAGTTTACAAGTTGACAAATCTGATCAAATACTGCCAGAAAACTTTATAGTAATTTTAGCAACCAAAAAGGAATAATTTCAATGGATCAAATGTTAATAATAATATTTTAAAAATTGATAATACAGCTTTCTTTTGGAAAACAGGGGGTTTTGCCATAAAATTGCTGTGAGATGCAGCTGAGTTCTACTCAGTTATGAGTACATTTCATATCACAGAAGACCAATGCAACCTGGTTTCTTTATCCTCTGACTATCCATCAAACCAGGATGTAGTATGATCTTCACCTTTTGCACATGAGAAACAAGAAGTGCTGAACCTTACAAAAATATCTGAAGCAAAATGCAGAACTGAGCCCCATTCTTGTAATTCCCAGAAGAGTGCTTTAAATGAACCTTCCCAGAAAAAAAAAAAACCAGAGGAGACACACTCCGGGAAGGATGCTGACTTTAAAATTAATGTGAATAATGCATGCCTAGGGCAAAGTGAGACTTATCTGTGTTTCATAACACTATCCTGTACATAAACCTATCTGATTATAATTTTTTCCCACAGCTCTGTGGCACTGGTAAACTCAATGCAGATTGAGTAGCCGAAATCTCCTGAATTATTCATTTGCTCTGCTCTAACTCTCTACTTGGCCTTTATCAAACAGTTTTACAATTCCATCCAGAACTCATTTAAATTGAGCTTAAATCACACTTAATTGTGGCACCATATGCTTAGATATAAAGCTTGTTTCCTTAGCTCATCTAACATCTCTAGGCAACACAGTTGTCTCCACTAAGGTAATTCACAGATCATACATACAGATGGCTTTCTCTACCTAATATGAGAGCAGGCAAAACCCAGTATCATGGGCCAGGGGTGTTTAACAGCCACACTCATTATGTGACTTGTGAAATCAATGATAAAACTCCCTTTGATAAGAGTGGGCTAGAACTGTACTGTAATGGAAACTTCCTAAATCATCAGGGCATAAATCTACCCATTCACATAAACTGGACTACCTTCATTCTTGTACTCCGCTGTTTACTGTCTTTAAATGTATGCATTTATTGCAAAACAAACTTGTAGGCAGCCTGATTCAAGAGCTGTAATCAATGCTGGAGTTTAACATGTTTCTACCTATAGAAGAAAGAATCCATCTTGACTCACCAGTCTCCTGGTTCAGTTTTACAGGAATAATCCTTAAAAACACTTTGCTTCTCACAAGTCAAGCTTATTTTGTAAAGCAATTGCCAAAACAGTAAGTACTGGGCTCCATAACGGACCCTTTTCTAAACAGTAAGTTTAGATATGAAGAACTTCAGCCTTCGAGTAAAATGTTAGAGATAAAGAATTACTGCCTATCGCATATGTATATAAGTATACTGTACTTAACATAGCATTATTCAACCTTATTGTCCGCTCTATGATAACAAAATGTAATGAAACATTTACATAATCTTAATAATGGAGAAGAAATATGCTTAAGCAAGGCTGTGTAAGATTTCAGAAGATCTGAGACATTAATGATTTTTTATGGGAGGTGTACAAAAAGTTGCTGATTACATCCTGAAATGGGATGAAAACAAAATTTAATTTTAGGTCTTCTAGTTGGCCTTAAACCAGAAGACATTTTCATGAACCAAAACTGGAGAGGGAGGAGGAGGAGGTGACCTGTGAGACCCTTCAAAACAAAGCTGCTGAATACTGTATTACAAAGAGATAGATAAATGAGTTATTTCATGCTACACTCTTATTTCCTTTGGCTTATCAGACCTACAGATAACTTAAATCCTGGTTAGATTCTAAAGCGGTGGGATGCACACACAGCTGCTGCTATAAAACTGCATTAAGAATATCAATGCCACTAAAAGTACTTTTTTGCTAGACTTGGAGTTACTACTGTGATGGGAAAAAAATGGTTTATTCTTTTAAAATTTTGACTTTAACTAGTGAATGTGCAGCTTTAAAAGTACTGCATACAGGAAATGAAAGAGAAGAAACTTACTTAAATGAAACACGTATTGTGTACTACCAAAGATGATTAATCAATCATGACAGAATTCTTTCATATCTTTGAGATCATGTTCAGTATTTAAATGAGATTTTAATTCTCTATTCTGAGTCACCTCACAATTTTCTTTAAGTACAGGATCTGAATACTTAAAAATGATATTATTTAAATGATATATGAATGAAAATATAAATGAAAAATGAATACTTAAAAATTATATTCCTTCTCAGGAATTTTCATAGCAGGCTTGGCTACTGAAAACTGTTACTCATGTGTTCCTATTTTACTCCTTTACAGCACATTTTAACTAGAATATCATCAAGTGTTATGAGAATAACACACTTAAGTTCAGTACATGCCATCTTTCTGCGGGTAATCATCACATTGCAGGACAGCGTCTAACACTGAGAACCAACAGACTCTTGCCCATGCAGCAGTCACTGAGTGGTCAGCACAGATCATGAAGTGGACCATTGCCTTCTCTCTCATATGTCACCAGATTGCCATCTCTCCGCAGTCAGAACAGCAGTGTCCTCCCTCCCCATGCCCACACATGTATCTATTGTGAACATAACCACCTCAGTTTCCAGCTGTGTCCCCCTTTATCACTCTCCTTAATCCTTAGCATCTTAATATATCTACACAGTGTCTCCTTAACCTTGGGAAAGGTCTGTTCTTTTATCTGTCCCCATGCAGAAAATTTGTTTTAGCATTTTATTCCATTTGACATCTGGAGAAAGGTGGTGAAAAACACGTTGGCCACTCAAATGATAACATCTCTGGCAAGCACCCTGACTTCTCTATTGAGTATCAAACCACAGGGCATTTTAGACAACAGAAGTACACCTATCCATCTTCAGAGGATCAGCAAGAGAAATTCTGACCTTTTTACTGACAAATACATAGACATCTCCTGTCTGAGATGAAGAGCATGTAACTGAGGAACAAGTGCAGTCCCCAGACATGCATTACTGCCCCACACTCTTACCAGCTGCAGCCGGCTGTGTAGACATACTTATGTCCTTAAAGGCTTCAGAAGAGCAATGGTCCTGCCTCTGCTCTTCCCCCTTCCAGTCTTACATGAGACTCCCACGGAGCCCACAGCTCTCATCCTGGGAGGTTGTGGGACACACATTTCTTTGATGCAAGCAGACAGGCAAGGGGCTTTGTACAGCTGAGCTGCACTGCTCTTCCTGACAGTGGTGACGTATTCATCACCTGCTATTCCATAGATTACAGTGCAGCAAATAATTAAATATATACTGTCACTTATTACCATAGTGTTCCAGACTGTCCAAGACAGTAAACGGACACTTCAGTGTCTGTGGGCTGGATAGAAGTTACCAATTTATACCAGGGCTCTCATTTGGCAGATATTAGCCATGCTCATGTCTGCTCTTTGGCCTGTCTAATGGCCAACTTCTTGATTGTCTATTAGAAATAATTTACTAAGTTATTGTTGGCTTCCTCCCTCCTTGCAAGAAGATGTCACCTTCATACACTATCCTCAGCTCTTCATAAGACACAACTCAAATCAAAACAACTCAAAGCTGTTTGACTTCAAAAGCTTAACCACTGCCTTCAGCTGACCATCATTGCTCATTGGAAGCAGCTGCTTTGTGTCAAGCTATTTCTCACTGAAACTTTGCCATTAAATATTGACGTTTTGACTCTTGTCCTGAAGTCTTTTTTTCTCTCCCCCAAGGCACTGGTGAGCTCCCAGAGAATCCTGTGTTAACAGCCACCATGAGCTCCATGAAGACAAGCTCATCTTTGCTCTTGAAATAAAACACAATCATAAGCCCCTGTCTCAAAAAAGAATAGGCCAATGACATTTGCTAGGATTGAAGGATCTCAGCCTTTCCCTTATCCCTGTGGGAAACAGGTGTGAAGACCCTCCAAATTGCATGCCAGCTTGGTGCATACTCCCCAAATCTCACCCAAGATCCCTTAACTAGCCCTGGCTGGAGCAAAATTATAATGGTAGGCAGATATTAGATGTGTTCTGAAAATGGATAATGGGAAAAAAAATGCGTCTTGTAGTCCATGTCAAAATCATGTGGAAAACATGCCTGTGCCTGTTGAAGTGTAGTACATGCAAACTATTTTTCTTTAGTGAGGATAGTCTTCAAATCTTTACAGCTTAAAATGGATTGTTCTAGGGTTGTAAAAATTTGTCTGTCTTACAGCTTTGCTGCAGACAGTGAGGCAGCTGTTTACCCTGTTAAGACACAAAAGGGCAGGTTCCCCAATACTTTTGGGGTAGGGAATGCCCAGGAGTATTTTAGGAAATTCCGAAAGGAGGGATGCAGTCCATGCGTGGGTGAGAGTCTGACAGTTCTCATTAGATCATGGGATACAAGGAAGAACATGGGAGGCCTGAATAATTATGGAGAGATTAGATTACTCATTAAAAAAAGGAAAATACGACAGGTTGCAACAAGTTGTCTCCTATTCACCTTTTCTTTTTTTTTTCTTTTTTTTTTAATTTTTGGAACATACAGATGTATGTAGTCCCATTACATACATTGTAAGCAAACTGCCAGACGTAATGTTCCAAACGTGATTTAGAGAAAAATCATTTCACTTTCCCCATATTCTGCTCTTTTTTTCATTTTGTGATGGTAGGAGAAAACAGCCTTTTTTCTTTAACACTTCCTGAGAAGTTCCCATCCAGACTGTATGCATGTGTGTGTAAATAATGGTACGTATTTTTTCTGATTTTACTGTATGATTAAATACAGGAGCATATATTTAAGAAGAACTCAGCACACTAGAATCAGTTAACATTCACTGCAGCTTTCTTTTTGCATTATGTGAATTAAAAAAAAAAAAAAAAGACATGCAGGCATTTTCTTCCTCTTTCAAACAGACACTGGCCCATGGGGGAAACAGAGAATTTGAGACTGGAATTTTGTGCAGGACCAAGGTGTCTGTTAAGGTCAGTGCAGCCCATTCAGGTGCTCTGCTTTCCATAAGGTAGGTCTGAACAACCTGCTCCCATCAGCTTTTCCATGTCAGGTCCAGTCTCTGTTGTCACTCACCACTGTGAATAAAATGGAAAATAACCCCAGCAGTGCTCCTAACAGTGTGTGTGCAGGCAGGGCAGCGGTGAGGAAGGGGAGCAGCAGGACTGGAGCTGAAACTGTGCCAATTTAGCAGGCACTGAACGGTTCAGAGGCACCTATGACATGCTCACTATCATAATCTTTTTAGACCTTGTACTAGTGACCAGAACATTGCCGTGGTCCCAATGCTAAGTAGAACACATTTTATCACAAGGCTATTTCATAGTATGATAAAAGATTTGCCTTGGAAGATTCTTGTTTCAAAGATGAATCAACCTCCTGTTAGGTCTGCAGTGTGTGTGCAGCGTAGAAGGTCAAGACTGAGCTTGACTAGAGAGACTGGTGGGTGTGATTCAGACCAAAGTGTACGGAGACCTTACAAACCAAGGTAGCATTCATGCTGCTTCACAGCTTTGCTCAGAGACAGATTTACTTTCAACTTTCCACTTACATATATGTATGCAGTTACTCCACTTGCATAGGTGTGCAACTTATTTCCATCTTTTTGTGTGTCCAGTTGTAGACTTCCACTTTTAAGCACATTTCTAAGCACATGGCTGGCAACATTGACTTAACAGTCATAGAAAACACATAAAATTCTTTTAATTACACTTCAGATGAACTATGGACCTGTATAAGTTAAAAAAAAAAAAAAAAAGTTGTGCAGAATATAGCTATAGCTATCTGTATTTTTCACTTGGGCTAATGGGAGTAATGCTAAACGCACTTGAAAAGTCTTGAGTTCTGGTCCCACCTCACACTTGTAAAGGCTTTCACCCCTTGTTATCTAGTTAAGAGTAGAATGGGAGTTTTCAGGCAACTGGAGAAAGCCAGATCACAGAAAATTCCCGCTGAATTTCATGTACCATCTCTAAGAGGAGCCACTCCTTCAGGTCTGAGCCTGACTTCTGCTTCTGTGCAAAAATCTCTGCAGTATTTGGGGGATGCCATTTCAGTGAAGAAAGGGGCAGGGGAAAATTACATTGCAAAATTTTGAGGCGGGATGGGAAACTCTTTCCTCAAGAGGCTTCATCAGAGTGTGCCTGCCTTGTAACTTAACTTTTGTCTGTATTGAAGTTATGTAGGCCTCCCTGACCTGGAAGACTTAAAAAGAAAAAGCATATCTAAATAACAGACAATAAATACTGTTGTGACTAAACACAACAAAGAAAAATCTGGTTTGCAGCATTAATTGCAGTTCCATAATAATCAATTCATGCGATGAATTTGATTACAGCTTGATATTTAAGATTCAGGGAAGTCCTAACGTAGCTTCTCATGCATCTTTACTCTCACACACCACTAATGACAGGAGTGTGACACCTCACCCACCCACCCCCCTCCGAGTCACTCTGGTACTCACTAACACCATAAAGTCATATTGTTAATACATGTTCTCCATCGCTTCACACCCACATGAATTGTCTCTCATGCAAGACACTTGCACACCTCTGGATGAAGCCAGAATTGGAACTTCACACCCAAAGCCCAGGTGAGCTACCTCTGAAGATATTCCCTTGAGACATCCCCACTGGCCAGAAAGTGCTGCTGCTGCTGCCTATTCCCATTAGCCAGTGGGACCTTTGTCTTTCCCTTGGAGCACAATGAATTCTCTCTTCAGAAAAACCCGCGGTTGGTACTAGCATGTACATAGACTTCACAAAGTCTGTTTTCACTGGGAGAAATGCTGGAGGAGCAAACTCCGTCCAGAAAGCAGTAGTACACACAGTTAGCAGGAGAATACGCTACCCCTCCATGTACTGCTTAATGTCCATGTTGGAAATCATGTCCTTGAGCCTGTCATCCATGTTTAATTAATTCCTCTTGTGGGATGGGAATCCTCTCAGAGCAACAGCTCTGGAGAATCACCTTATACAATAGAAGAGAACCAAGCCACATTCTAGACTCTTCCTACAAATTTCAATTTCATGGAATTTAGTAGATCACAGGGTTTTTTAAAATCCCTTACCAGCTTACAGGACTATAACTGGTTATTGAATTTGGTGCAACAGGTACCCAAAACAAATGAAAGGCTCTTTCTGATTGCATGGAATAGGAATTTTCCATCAGCTACTGAGCAGCTGTATAAGAAAAGGAAGTATTATAGACAGCAGCAGAAGCAAGAACAGGCTGTCTAGTTAATCCTTTTTTCATGCCCCTTTCAGGAAAGAGGAGGAAGTAAACACACCCTGTGTTCAGACTCATCATTTATTAGAGATTAAAGAGAAAATAATCTGATCTTCCAGATACCTCTTAATACCAAGCATGCCTAAAAGTGATGCTTTCGAACATCCCAGGGCCAGAACAGCAGGCTGCACTTTTACCATATAAGGGTCATTCATTCAGGAAAAGACTTCATATTTTAAGGAAAAAGATGAAATGGTGCCTCACTCAGTGCATTCTACTATTTTCAGTGGAATGTTTTCCCTCCCAGTGATTCTGCCCTGAAAGGTAATGATCTGACTCACGCTGTCTGGCCAGACAGGGACACAATGCTATCAAGTAATGTGTGGAGAGCAGGGAATTAAGAACTATGTGTTTTAATGGATGTTTCCCAGTGGTGGTATTATACCTGACTCAAGAAAAAACATCTAGTAACAAACTTAACTGGATCAAATGCCATTCCCAAACACCCTCCTCAGATGCAGAGGGACAGCAATGTAAATCTGGACTCCATTCAAACACACAAAATACCTCCTTCCTGGTGGCTGAGCAAACATCCCATTATGGTTATACACCCACTACCACAGAGGGCTGGAGGGGGTTGCTGCAGACAAGCGGAAGACCTGGCCTATGGTACATAAAATCCACAGCTGAATTTTGTAACCAAGACCCTTCCATTCTATAATGGGAAAAAACGATTCTAGCTCCATTAGAGGTCTTGCACTTTGTGCTGAAAACAGCTCTTTAGTTTGGCTAGCTTATCGCTGAAAAGCTAGTCATAAAACTGTACCCAGCACAACCAAAACTGAATTTACCAGAAAGCACATGCGTACATTCAAGGGTATAAACAAACACCAGATAAATAGTTGTCCTTTACTCCACATTGTGGTTGTCCAAGTTGTTCTTTCTCCTTTTCTCCTTCAGCAGTTTGCAGAATTCTTATCTACTTTGCTGGAACAGCTTTGTTGCTAAGATCATCTACCAAGATGAACAGTATTAAACATCTTTGGCTATAAAAATACTGAGCAAATTTTTAAAAAATAATCAAAACCCACGTTTACTTACATTGGGCCAGAATAAAAAAAAAAAAAAAAAAAAAAGAGAGATAAAAAGGACTGGAAGTAAACCACAGAACAAGTTTTCAAGAAATAGACGCATACACACAAATATCCATTGCACCACAGAATCACAGAATCACATGGGGTTGGAAGGGACCACAATAAAACATGCCTTAGAAGTTCTCTAACCATTAGTTCAGTTACATTCTGAGTCCAGTTACAGCATCTAAGACATGAGAAATGTCTGCAAAGTATAACTCCATAGACAAATATGAGTGTACCTGCCACATGTGGTAATTGTTTACATGTAAGAATGCAGACTGTATTGTGACGGCAGCTGTGTGTGTTGTTTATTTCTACTGCTCTAAGATGTGTATGTGACCCTGTCAAGGACAAGGAATGTAGAAGTACATTTTTCTTCATGTATGCTTCCTAACTAGTAGATAAAGTTGCATTAAGTTGGCTTAAATCCTATAAACAATATGCAACTTTGTTTGTAAAAATTTTGGGAATTATCTGTCATGGCTGCACACACAACCGCAATGTCAAATAGATTATAGCCCCCCAGCTATTATCTCCTTTTCCTTGAATTGTGACTACTATAGACAAGCAGGTTAACAGGATTAAAGCTGTTTAGTCACCAGTGGAAAATATTTTCTTGTCCACATACAGCAAACACTTACCATTTCTTTGGGATATTTAAACTATTTTACTTATGCATTATTGCAACAGGAGCCACAAGTTTTGGAGAAAAACAAACCACTACCTTTCAAAATACAAGCCTTGAATTTTAAAGAAATGTTTTGGAAAAAAAAAGAAAAGAAAAGAAAAGAAAAGAAAATTTAAAATGTCTTTATTTAGCTACAAAACCAGCCAGTTAGGAGCACAAGAGCTGTATGTTATTTTCTGCTCACACATCTCCTTTCCCAAGCCTTTCAGATTTATCACTTAACTAACCAGAGCAGCCCTGACAAAGCAGCGATGTACAGAAGTCCCTCGTGAAAACCTAATTTGGGCTAGGCCAAATTAGGTGCCAGTGCAACAACAGGGATAAAGCACATCTTCCGCAGATTGATTCAGCCACAGCACCAGCAATCTGGCACCACTCCCACGGAGGGAGTGCTATTTGCATCCAAGCACGCTGTTGCTGGGGAGTGAAGGAAGGATCTCGAGGAAGAGCAACTTGGTTTGTTAAGTATCTGGCCATGTTTTCTGCATCTGTTTTTCGTTAGAGCCTTGCAACTGCAGCTGTAACAAAAAGATGAGTCAGACATACACTCCCTTGGTGCTATGTGACCAGGACAGTCTAGTTACAGAAAGAAGAAGAACAAGTTTTTGGAAAGCTGAATCACTTCACCTGAGAGAGTGTGTGCAAACAATCACAGGTCCCTTCTCTGGACCTGTCAAGAGCACACAAAAGTGCAAAAATAAATCCTGTAAATCACTCTGTGTGTCTTCTAGATAAATGGAAATTAAGAGGCAGAAGGGAGAGCTGCCTTCAACTGTGTGACAGGCAGCTATGGTGAGACTTAGGGAGGGGTCTTTAAAGCATGGCTCCCCTCTCTTTAGAAAAAATATGGAAGAAAGTACATTGAGAAAAAGGCTTGACATCTGTTGAAGACAGTCTATTAAAGAGTCAAAGGCTCATCTAGCTAGATAATGTCTGGTTTTAGTTAATTTTGAAATATGGTAGTTGTGCTTCTTCCATTACATTGCACTCCTACATTACATGGCACTGCTTCATGTGATCTGAACTTTTCTGTGATCTGAAACTTTTCAAAATTACTTTCTGGCCTCCCTTACTGAAAAAGTCTTCCCAACAGTTCGCTATGACTTGCCATTAGACATTTGGGTTGGTAGCTTAGTTTGGGATACAAAAAGTACTTTTACCTTGATTTTTCGAGAAGATATCATGTATTTAATTCACTACCACATGGACAGCAAAACTCTTTACTTGCATGGTATCTTTTTTTTTGACATAAATAAAAGATTTATTTTTTTTTTCCATCTGGAGATGCACAATGAGCAGAATTTCTCAGAACTTTGTGTTGCTATAGAAAGTTCACATATCTTTCTCTTTTAGCGCTTTCACATCAGCTCTGCAAGCTCTTGCATGTTTGGGCTAAACTTCAGTGAGAAAAAAAAACACTTGCAAACCTTCCTAAGAATACAAAAACATTCTTTTTATTGAGTTCAAAATCTTCCCGTGGTACTGACTGTCTTTTTGGACCTGATTTGTGCAGCACCTTACACTGTCGCATTCTGACACATGCTTAATGGTCCTAAATACCAGGACAATAAAAATGTCACAGTATACTAGTGTTTGTTAACTTAAATGGAAATTTTTCACTGCATTTAACAACATATAATAATAACAATGTACAACAGTACAATAATAATAATGGCCTTCCAATTTCTTTTATATACATGCATAATTTAGAAAGCTTGCAAAAATGGGATAGTAACATTTGGATTTTTAAAAGCACATAAAAAACCATTCAAATTTGTGTACAGAAACCTAGGGAAGCTAATTATTTACTTTTAAAATGAAACTATTTTCTCTTCCAAATTATTTTCATGAAATCATAGAATAATTCAGATTGGAAGGGACCTCTGGAATTAATCTAACTCACTGCTTGAAGCAGGTCCAATTAGACCAGGCTGCTCAGTGATTTGTCAAGTCAAATTTTAATTTCTCCAAGGACAGAGATTCCACATCCTCTCTGGGCCCTGCTCCAATGTCTGATCACTGTCATAGTTTTTCCTAATATCTAACGGGGATTTCCCGTGTTCCAGGTCGTGTTCACTTCATCTTATCCTGTTGCTGTTCACCGCTGGGAAGAGTTTGGCTCCATTTTATCTTCTCCCTCCCACCAGGCAGCTGCAGGCAGCACAGACATCTCTCCCTCCTCCCCTCTTCCCCAGGCTGAACCAACCCAGTGTCACCAGCCTCCCTTCCTATGTCCTGTGCTCCCGCCATAGCCATCACATAGCCCTTCTCTGGACCTGTCAAGAGCCCTCTGCACAGCAGTCCTGCCCTGTAGTACATTGATTGCTCCCCCCAATTTGGTGTCGTCAGCTTTCCAAGGCTGCCATTCATCCCATCATCCGGGTTGTAAATAGACACAGTAAACAACACTGTGACACTTTCTCCTTGCCTGTGTCCCAGACTTTTGTTTGGTTGTTGCAGGCCTGTGGATGAAGAGAGAACCTGCCTGCTGCTGATGCAGGGCACAAGCTTCTAGCCTCTCACATCCCAAGGGTTTCCAAAATGTTCCTTGTCCATGCATGGCCTCTAACTTTTGCTTCTCCTTGTACCGTGTGGCTTGGGCTTTTGCCTCTGCAGGATTTTTAAAGACTCTGTGGAGATCCAGTTCCTCCTTCCTGATACTACACAGTCTGCTCATCTCCTCCTGCCACTCTTGAAATTACTTCTTCAAACATGAAATTTATAACTAAGATTCAGAAGTGACATGTCTTCCTCATCACCTTCACCAACATGAACTCGAGTTAATAAAAAAACCAAGTATCATTTGGCAGTTTGACATTATCATGAACTGATACGTTGTCCAGGTATGAGCATTTTAACACCTTCATATGGCCTCAGAAGCCATATGAGTTATGGCACCTGATCCTGTGGATGCCTTCTGAAGAGAAAGGCATCTCCCTGAATTCACAGCAAGTGCCATTGTTTCCTAATAGGCATTTAAAACAGATTAATGTTCGCACCACAAATATTTCTACAGCAGTTCTGCCCTCAAGCTCATATGAAGACAACCATATTTTGCCCTCTACAAGATGTTTGATGGTTTTTCTGAATGCAAATATTAAGAAAAGCTTCTCAGACAAAATGTAATTAATGGCACGTGAAACAGCTTATTTTAGGTGTAACCCCAAGGACTTTTTTAATGCCCTTCTGAAATGCAAACATCTCCTAGCTGCAGGAGTAGTTGTAACTTACCGTTTGGATATTAATAATCAGGCTGTGTTTGCCTGATTCTAAAGAAGAGCTCAAACAAAAGGGCTGGTCTTACATGCCCTGGCAGAGGTATCAGCAGCATTACCCACTCTGGCTCTGCAGGCGGAGGCCCACTGTTAAGACCCTCAAGTGCAAGGAATACTCCTACACATCGTGCTTGTGTGCAGGAATGATCGCCGTCCAGCTTGTAACTCGGGCAGGGAAAAGGTTCAAACTAGCCAACAAAAGCTTATTCAATGCGATAAAGCAGAAGTTCACAGTTCAAGCTCCTTCCTGCTTCTCACTATCTCCTCAGCCTGCAATCAGCTGACAAACAAAGAGAAAGTAGCTGTAATTCAGTTTATTGAACGAAGAAATGTTTTATCAGATAATAACCCAGATAGGTATTTTAATTCCAGTGCTTATCTTTATGATAGGTATATTGACTAACTGCAATAAATTTGAAATATCTATCTGAGGAAAGGTCTTAAGGGTGATTGCTATAAGGAAGACTATGCTCTTTAGAATGTGCAAACCTGAAAGTCCAGCTATATTTCCCCCAAATTCAAACAGGGTAATTTGAAGGAATACTTCCTCTCCATTCAGTTTCATCTACAGTGAAGCAGAGATGGAAAACTTGTTCATCTGCTGTAACCGAGTACCAGTTTCCAGAGCCAGCGTTCACTGAGAGTTTGTAGCTATGGACCTGGTCTCTAGCTGTCCCAGTTCTGACCTGGGGACAAACCAAACTTCCCCATGCCTCAAGTGAAGGCTGTAACCACTGGGTGATCATCTGCAGTGTCTCCTGCCAAAGTACACAGAAAAACTAAGAGACCTATAACTGTGAAAGCAGAAACGTCTGACACGAATGCCTCTTTCTCATTTTGATGAGAAATTTTCAAACTTTCCCACTAAAAACTTAAATTTCAAAAGACTTAACATTTCCTCTTCTGCCCTGCAACAAATAACCAAGACAAATGTCTAATCTGAACATCTCCCACACATCCCTAGCCGTGAGATTAGCTGCTTCATAAAGCCAATTCACTGTCTGTGGCTCTCTGTGGCTGTAAAGAGCTTAATTTCTTCTCCCTGAGCAAAGAGCAGCTGGCAGAGATGGCAACTTGAACCAGATCTGTGATGAATGAGACAGAGACCCTGGAGGCCTGGGACAACACTATTTACATATGCTGGGAGGATTGCCTGGGGAGGGGTAACTTGAAATGATTGCATGTTTATGCAGTGAGCACCATTCTTGGCTTTGTAGAAACTGATCCCTCCACATATTGACAGGACACTGAGTCAGGGTGTTCAAATGGCAATTCAAGGTACGGTTGCTTCCACAGTCGTTGGATCAGGGACTGTCCCTTTCTCTACCTGGAGGAGTTGTATCACCCTGCAGATAACTTTCTCCTGGGTTTTTTTTTTTTTTCTTCATATGCAATAATATTAAGAGGCAAGGGTAGTAAATCATGTGGTTTCTGTGCACTACGTTACAAAGTCCAAGGGTTAAAATTAACAGGCTTGAGGAGGTGATTTGAAAATGCCGTATCAGCAACCTGTTAGACTTTCTTTTTCACTCCCCACCCATAGTCACCTGCTTTTTCAAACAGACTGGCAGAGGTAACAGGTTAGTTCAAGTTTCATGCAGGTATGTCATTAGGAGCAACAAGAAAATCCTTCCTTGATCAGTTAACTGCAATTCCCAGGGTTAAGTCTATTCACTGCCAAAACGGGTATAATGATTCATCTCCTATGTTAAGTAAGAGCCAACAACTTACTTACAATACAATATTGAATTTCTCCCAGGCCTGCCACAGGGAGAATTTGGGACAAATTAAGTTAATCTCCTTCAGAAACATGGCTCAAAACACATTTTTAAGATTTTTACTTCTGTCATCGCAAAAGGTGACATTGTCACATTCCCAAGTTTGCAGGGGCAATGAAAAATAGAAACTTCCTGAACAGGACAGAGGAGAAGGAGAGGTAAAAATCTCTTCTGTTTACATCAAACTTATATACTAAGCCTCAGGTTGCCCTGCGTAGGCTTCATATTGAGACAATCTTCTTCTCAAAAAACAAATAACCTATGCATACATTTCTGAGTGACCAGTGGCAAGAAATTGAGCTTTCAATATTAAGCCCAAACCATCCTCTATTTCCATTAAATAAACAACTTCCAACACTGATAGCAAGGTGTGAGAGGATGAAAAAATTTAGTTAAGATGCGATCTGCCCTCTTCGGAGATCTGCATCCTCACCTAAAATGTAAATAAATATCTGTACTTTATGTGCTCAGCCAAGCTGTTGAGTGTTACATGAACAACATCAAACAAGACATTTCTTTGTCTTTACATGAGTTTGAAAAATACTAAGAAAACAAGTTGAAGACAACAGGAAAATGGCATTAGGAAATATATCAAGTATTTCAAGAGAACTGCTGATATTACTGAGGCAAATCTCTGCATCACTATAAAGAATTCCTTCTTTCACCTGAGACGCTGAAGTCTGACAATGCCTCTAAATTTTGGTTGTCTGAACTATGCTGCAGATTTGGTTGATCTTGTCTTCTGCCATATTCCTCTGTATATCCTGCCTGATGGAAAAAGGGCAAGGGGGAGGCAGGGGCTATCAGGGCTTTCTCTGGAGAGTTAGCTGGAGTCCTCTGCTTTTCATCGTTTATTTAGTATTGGTGAGAAACCCAGCGAAAAATCTGGTGACTGAAAAGACATTGTTCTTATTCTGTGCTTGCATAAACCCAGACTCGAGAACATGGGAGTTCTGGTCTCAGTAACTTCAGACAAGTTACTCAAGACTGGGTCGAACATAAGATTAAAGATAATCTCAAAGGAGTTACCTAAAGCTTCAATATCTGGTCCTTGGAGTGAAATCCAAAAGGACGGAAACAGCAAGGAAAAGTCCCAGCATGTTGTACCAGAGGAGTGAATACCCAGGGAAGGCGGTGCAGTAAAACCAGCTGCTGAGCAGGAAACCATCTGTACCTTGGCAAACACTATGCAGAAAGGTGTGCCTGAAACCTCACTCCTTTCTCAAAAGCTGCCACTGGGTTCCCAGCAGCAACTGGGCAGTCACATCCTTGCACACACAGAGCCCAGGGGCCTCCTCTGCAGATGACCACCGATCTTCAAGAAAACTGACCCAAGCAGAAGTGTTCCCTGCAGAGAGCCTTGTAGCAAGGTGCTGCGGGGCCGATCCAGCTTGTCTCATGCCACACAGACTGTCTGTGGCATGAAGGATTCAGCTAAGGCTTTAACTGAGGTATTCAGCCCTCCTCTTCTCTCCAGGATGATAACTCAGATACCTGCAGAGATTAACTGAAATATCCCAAAGCTACAGATAAACCAGCACCAATTGACATAAGGTCTCCTGCCTTGACTACCCAAAACTATTTATTTTGTTGTAGAAATTAGGTTAAAGTTTGTTAACTGGCATTCCAGCAGCACATACTAACATTGCAGCAGTATTCCCCTGAGCGTCTTGCACTTGAAGGAACACTGCTGTCCTTCCCATCCTCAACTGAGATGCAGTATTTAGCGAGGGGGATCCTTTGTTCCATGAACAGAGGTGAACATTCATATTTAGGAGCAAGAGGATTTCCCCCTACACCATCTCCAGGCCACAGAAACAGGCACGTGATTTATGTGCAGAGAGAATGGTTAGACTGGATGGCAAATCCTTATGATCCTATATTAAGAAAATTACAGGATATAAACCCTTTTCTGTAGGCTTTTTTTTTTTTTCAGTGTATTTCTAGTTTAAGTTTCCAATGACTTCTGAAAAGCACCAAGTGTATAGTTACCTTTTTTTGGCCAGTCTTAATTTTTTTAGACCTGATAAAGCTATAAAATTCTCAGACAGGTTTCTGTTTGGGTTGTTTTGTTTTTCTAAACACTCAGATCCTTTCAAGATCAGCTTCAATGCACCCACATATTGTATTTATTACCATCTACTTTCATGTGCTATCTGCACTTAATAGGATGGAGTAGGATTTTGCCAACAGTAGGAAACTCTACATGCTTTTCCCAGCGTCTTTGCCAAATGGCTGTAAAAGTCTGTCTGGTAGATGGCCAATGAATGCTGGTGGTCTACAACCACAATTTCTCAAACAATATGGAAAGAAGTCTGCTGTGGAATATCTTTGATCTGCTAGCAAACAAAGCATTTATTCATTTGGGATGAAATAATAAGCGTTCTTCAAATCATTAATAGAAACTTTCTGAACAGAAAACAAAGATCTCTGCTACTCCATGCACTGGGACCGCATGCACATCCCAAAATCTGATAATATTTTTTTAAGTCTGCTGAGTGTTAGTACCTGTATTTTTGTCTCTGTGATGAAATTAATATGTTGTACGCAGGAGAAGGGTTCCTCTGGCTCACTCAGGAGATGATTGTCCCCCTGTACTCGGCACTGGTGAGGCCCCACCCGGAGTACTGTGTCCAGTTTTGGGCCCCTTACCATAATAAAGACATTGAGGTGTTGGAGCGGGTCCAGAGAAGGGCAATGAAGCTGGTGAGGGGTCTGGAGAACAAGCCTTATGAGGAGAGGCTGAGGGAGCTGGGGTTGTTCAGCCTGGAGAGAAGGAGGCTGAGGGGAGACCTTACCGCTCTCTACAACCACCTGAAAGGAGGGTGTAGAGAGGTGGGGGTTGGTCTCTTCTCCCAAGTCACAGGTGATAGGACAAGAGGAAATCGCCTCAAGATGCACGAGGAGAGGTTCAGATTGGATATTAGGAAAAATTTTTACACTGAAAGGGTTATCAGACATTGGAACAGGCTGCCCAGGGAAGTGGTTGAGGCACCATCCCTGGAGGTATTCAAAAGACGGGTTGACATAGTGCTTAGGGACATGGTTTAGTGATGTTTTTTTATCAGAGTTAGGTTGATGGTTGGACTAGATGATCTTAAAAGTCCCTTCCAACCTAGACAATGGTATGATTCTATGATTCTATGCAGTTATCACTGTACGCATCCCCAACTTGCTGCTGCTGCAGGCAACACAGCCTGGCAGCGCTGCTGCCTTTGCAGCTGAGCCATCAGGAGCATCACCCCACAGCGATAAAGAAGGGGTGGGCTGTGGCTCTGTCCCATATGCCCTGCCTACCCAGCAGGTGACCTTCCCTTCCCAGCCATTCTCTGGTAACAGTGAGTTAACCAGGAAGCTCCCAACAGCACAAATGCTTTTACTGAATTGAAAGATCCTTTCGAAAACAGCCTGTACATTTCCCCCCCTGCCTTGCTTGTGAAAAAAGGCTCTAATGCCACTGCTAAATGTGAAAAGCGAACACAGGCTTCTGTCACACATGATTTACTAATCACCGCATCATTCACATTTCAGGTGGGATTTAGAGACCTTCTGGGCAAGAGTTTGCATATGCACTTCCCTGTTTCTTTAAAGTCCAACAGCTCTGCAGAGAAAGCTCCCAGAGACTTTCAAAGAGGAATGAGATCTTCAGTGGGAGCTTCCAAACAAACCTGTCTCCACCTTTCAATTTCTGGTTGGGTCTCTTTAATGCAGGACAGCTCCATAAACTCCAGTGGGTGTAGTATCAGTCCAGCTTTCTTTACAACTCATCTTGAGATCCATTAGGGAAAGAAACTTCTCAAACAGGCCACCTCTGGCACACTGAAGAAAGCAGAGTACAGAGGCACATTCCCAGAGATTTCAACACCCCTGCTGTCTTTCTGGTAGTAAGCTAGCTGGCAGTGGCACACCTTCATGTGTCCTTGCCCTGGAGCAATAACCGTCCTGAGGAGCTGCAGGGATGCAACTCTGCCAAGAGCCCGTTCAGACTTATCTGCAGAATGACTGAGCGGAGCCTCTCAGACCTCGTGGCAGTGGAGAGCCCAGGTCTGTGTGAAATGGTGAGAGATCTGGGCAAACTAGAAGGCTACATGCAGACAGGAAGAGGAGACGATTGGTTATAAAACAGCCATCGAGGAGTTAACAGCACAGCCCAGAAATGTTTTGGGATAATGCCATGCGCTCAACCTCCTTTCCTTCCTGTTCATTCAGCAGGAGTCTTCGCCCCTGCACACTGTTAGGATGCAGCTGAAATAAAAATAGCCTGTTCCCTGCAATTCTCTGGACAGGCTTCAGCTGGGCAGGGTTTTTTGTGCAGGAAGGAGGATGGAGCAAAAAGGGAGGACAAGGATTTATCTGACAAATCCCTTTGCAAGTCCTGCCACCTCAAAGGGAGCTGCCCGCATAGCTGCACTAACGGTCAGGGTGCTCCTCACTTACAGCCTGAGTGCTTCGCCAGTCCCCAGGAGAGTCTCAATTCCTCTTGCTTGCACACCAGTCCCTCGCAGCACTCCAGAACAGTGGGATGCTTTCTGCTAATCCTGTTTTCTCTGGTGACAGAGAAAGACCACCATTAAACATAAAGCTATGATTCTATTCAAATCACAGAACAACACAGAACAGTATTGTTATTCGGGATTTTTCTCACATTTACCCATGCAAAGATCAGGAAATAAGGCTACCGCAGCTGTTTCAGGTTTGTCTGCATTCAGAGACATTCACTTTCAGGAGGCAGCTGATCCCATTTTTCTTAAACACTCATTTTAGGGTGATTCTATTTTTTCCCTAAGACTAGATTAATATGCTCCCCAGTAACAGGCATTTTCTACCTGTAAGTCCCACCCGACTGAAAATAGCTATTTAAGGCCTTCCTAAGAACTAGATAATACCACTCATAAAGCTATAGGCAGAAAAAAATGGTGGTGCTAACTCTTACTAATAAAAGTATTATCTGAAATGCCAGAGCCTAAGTCTCATCAGAGGTTGGTGAGATCTGTTAGCAAGGGTTAGGGCTCTATGTTACTTTTGCAAATCATACAGCAGTTGCAGATTGACCCTAGAAATCTCTGTCCAGTCCTGATGTCTACGCTTCAGAGTATGTTCTGGCAAAAAAGCCACAAGAACAATCCTCAGTCTTGAAAGCTTTCCTTGTAGTAAGAGATACTGGAGAAATCTCAGAGATTAATGCAACAGAAACTTAAACAGTTATTTGGTGACAGCTTGTCACTACCTACATTTGGGGGACATCTCCAATACTATATTGCTTCTTTCAATCAAGCAAGTAAAAGACATGATGTCATAGAATCTTAGAATAGTTAGAGTTGGAAGGGACCTTAAAGATCGTCGAGTTCCAACCCCCCTGCCATGGGCAGGGACACCTCCCACTAGAGCAGGTTGCTCAAAGCCCCATCAAGCCTGGCCATGAACACTTCCAGGGACGGGGCATCCACAAGTCCTCTGGGCAACGTGTTCCAATGTCTCACCACCCTCACAGTAAAGACTTGCTTTCTAGTATCTAATCTAAATTTCCCCTCTTTCAGTTTAAAACCATTACTCCTCCTCCTATCACTCCACTCCCTGATAAAGAGTTCCTCCTCATCTCTCCTTTAGGTCCCCTTCAGGTACTGGAAGGCCATTATAAGGTCTCCCTGGAGCCTTCTCCAGGCTGAACAACCCCAACTCTCTCACCCTGTCTTCTTAGGAGAGGTGCTCCAGCCCTCTGATCATTTTTGTGGCCCTCCGCTGGACACAGTCCAACAGGTCCATGTCCTTCCTGTGTTGAGGACTCGGGACACAGTACTCCAGGTGAGGTCTCACAAGAGCAGAGTAGAGGGGCAGAATCACCTCCCTCAACCTGCTGGCCACGTTTCTTTTGATGCAGCCCAGGATGCGGTTGGCTTTCTGGGCTGCCAGCGCGCACTGCCAGCTCATGTCAAGCTTCTCATCCACGAGCACTCCCAAGTCCTTCTCCTCAGGGCTGGTCTCCAGCCATTTTCTGCTCAACCTGTATTTGTGCCTGGGATTGCCATGTCCCAGGTGCAGGACCCTGCACTTGGCTTGGCTGAACTTCATGAGGTTTGCACGGCACCACCTCTCAAGCCTGTCCTGGTCCCTCTGGATGGCATCCCTTCCCTCCAGAGTGTCATTCAATAGCTGGAAGCTAAAACTGAACAGAATCAGGCCTACAACAAAGATGTGTATTTTTTAAAAGGAGGATGATTGGATTGATTCTTTGCCAGTCGAAAGGTTTTTAATAAATAAGACTGATATTTCCGCAAACATACTGAAGCTCAACTATGAGGTTGATACAGAAATTACTAAGCAAGTTTGATAGCTCATGCTGTTTGGAGCTGGTAGTAGTTACCCACTTTTCTCTCCACATGCACGACAGTTTCTTTGCCTCAATATTTAGGGCTTTCTTCAGGAGTTCTTTGCGCATTTCAAAAGAAGGAAAGGAAGAAAAGGAACATGGGGGAGGTATTATAGAATATTTAAGACAGTGATAGGTAACAAATTAATGAGGAATTCTCAAATGTGTTTGCAGCAGAAAACAACAGGGTGCTTGATGCAAACCACAACAAAGAGATGCTCTGTCTGTTTGACATGACAATGACCATAAGAGGTAGATATTTGCAATCATTATGACACTGCAGTATCTCATTTTTTCCTACTAGTAAAATCCATAGTGAATAAGAGATCATACCCTCAAAAAATAAATCTTGGTTGGCATTCCAAGAACTATAGCAGGTGGCAGTAAAAGAGAAACAAGAAACCATTCTAGACTTCAAACCACAGAGGAGATACAGAACTTATTTTTTATTCTTTCTTTGAACTTCTGGGTTTTCCTAGCAGCAAACGAATTGATAACTATATCCAGACTGTCATTCCTACCACCACGCTTTGTATTGGAGTGGGGCTCCAGTACTTTGGGCATCAACAAGATCACGCAGGGTCCAGCCAAAAAAAGACGTTCCTGCCCCAATCCAGTAAAAGCACAGCTGGTACAGGCTCATCAGGTAACACATACCTGCGTAGCTTAGAAAACCTGCGAGTAGCAAATGACGTTATAATCAAGGAAAACAGGTGGAGACTTATCAATGGGCTCTTTGCAGTGTTCTCAAAATTCCCTGATAAAGGCAGAGGCTTAGTTATAATGAGTCTGCGGACAGCAACAGCACATTTTCCTCCATCCAAGTGATTGGACGATCAGACTCGTATGATTGCCTTTTGTGTGGTGACTCACCAGAGGGCAGCAGCTTTCCAGATGTGATGTCAGCCCATAAAAACGTGAGACGTCCCTTTTGCTCTCCCAGTCAGACCGTCCCTCTTCATACTGTACCCTGATGTCAGCAATCCCATTTTGCATGCTTGGCTGGCAAGCTAAACATGGCTATGTTTTGGGATAATGGCAAGTTAGGTCAGGTATCAGATGCATTGTTAATCCACAGTTCAATGTCTCACCGAGGTGTCTGTAGTATCATCAAAAAATCTCACACAATTAGTCTGCAGTGAGTAACTGGTCTAGGATGAACTGCTGCCTCATACAGACAGAGTTTTCTGTCACTCCATGGCATATTGAAAAGATTTTTTGAAAGAATCTTTACAGTTACATAGGCTGGCAGAAGGACAGCCCTTCTTCTCCCCAGTTTTCTACTTTTAAATGAAGCATGAAGAAAATTACATTTATCCTCTATTAAGACAGGCAAAAACTCTTGTCTTCCAGGAGTGTTCCCTGGCAGGGAGACAGTCCGACATCTGTGTAGCTCTGGTGATGACTGTCTGCAGCTACCCTTTGTTATTAGCTCCACTCCCTTTCCTATCCCCTCATTTCCCATGCCAAAATCAGGGTAACATGTCCCTCCCGGTGGAGAGGCTAGGAGAGTTTCTGGGAGGCACTGTGTCACATGTGCCGTACGGCAGCACAAAGCACAAGCAGCGAGAAAGCTTCATCACAGCAGCATTTCTGCTCTTGCTGCCTGGCTTCTGGGTGGCCTGGTGTAAAACTGTAAAACCAACGCCTCGAAACTTCCAGCACAGACTTGGTGGTGTCATTCTTTACTAAACTGGAGATAAACTAACTGCAGTGACTGAAGGACTGAGTCCATTTCCATTTCAGCTGAATGGGAACGGTGCCACTGTTCACAGCAGGGCCTGCAATTTGCCACCAGCAGTGTGGAGAAAATGCCTTTAACATTCATCCCAAAGGGAGCCCACTGAGGAAGCACATGGGACACATGTCCCCTGAGCAGCCACCAAGATTCTGCACAAGTACAAAATGCAGTCATGGCAGAGTTAGAGACAGAAAAACAAAATCCACTGGTGCTTGTTTTAAATACCTCTTGCTAGTCAAGTGCTCCTGGGAAGGTGAGAGGAATTGGAACAAACATTATAGGAATGCAAAGTCTTATCAAAAAATCCCTATCAAGAGACTGTAAGAATTTGTTAAGTACCAGGGAAGCGTGCCATACATGTGCAGGACTGCAGGCTGGAGCACAGTAGGTTCATAGCAATGTGTTCAAAGTATAAAGCCCTCTCCACACATCTTTTGCACTTGAGACCAGACTTCTCAAAGACCCTTAAGTGTTTGGTTTCATGTGGAAGCACTAACTCAGAACAGAAATTGTGATTGCTGTATAACAGAGGGGACTTTCACCTTCCATCCGCAGATACCACTTAAGAGATGAATTACTTGAAGCTGAGCTTAAACATGTATTTTCGGTGCTGGTTGAACTGGAGCAGCAGTTCCAGATTAAATCACAAGTCTATTATGTTAGTCACTGTACACATACAGACTGTCAAGAAAAGACAGGCCCTTCCCTAAGTTGTACACTGTCTAACTAGACTGGAAGAAGGACAGGAAGAGAGAGACATGGAGAAATGGAAGGGCTTAGCCAAGGTCTTACTGCAGCAGAGCAGGAGCAGGTCACAGCATCTCCTTGTCCAACTCATCTCTCCACCGTCATTTCTGCGGTTTGTACTCACCAGCTCTCCCTTCCCCGCAGGCTCACTTCTCTGCACTGTTCTTATAATTTCTGGAGCAACATGAGCGATGACAATACAGAGCAAGAAACACTGTTAGGGAAGGGATGCAGGTCCTCCAGCATGTCCAGGTAAACACAGCATACCAGAGGGAAACTGAATGAAACAGTTTCTTGTGAAGGAGAAGACCTTTCCTAGTTACCCAGTGGAGACAAGGGAGTGCTTGTGGCTCACCTACCCAGCGGCATGACCACCCATGGCCACCCAGCCGTGGTGCCCACACCACAGAGGGGTTGCACAGATGCCCTCCCCAGTGTTGTGTGCTCCTGCAGCCCACGCAGGACCCTCTGGACAGCCCAGCACACAGGCTCCAGCTAGCAAGCAGGGAAAAAACCCAACAAAGCAGGGCTGAAGTTGTCTACATGGGCAAAACACCTTTTCTTCAGTGTACGAAAGGTACTATGGCTACACTTGGGCAGATAGCGACTCCTCTTCACTTGTGAGCCCCCCTCCATCTGGTCTGTAGTTGGAAATTCAGCCTTCAGGAGCAAGAGCTAGAATCCTACTTTTCTTATTGAAGTACTGGTATCCAGTAAATCCTTCATGTGCCGTGTACTATTCATCAGGGTGGACACACTGTTCTTCAATTACTATCCCATATCACCTCTTTTTTTCCTCTTCAACTGAAATCTCATTTAATTCAAGTCTTTCTAAAGTATTTTAATTAAAATAAGTAATTTTTTTTTGTCTGTCCCCATTTTTCTAAGCTTGTGTACAAGCAGTTATTTTAAAATATTGGGGGGTGGGGTGTAAGGATAGCAAAGACTATTGCTTTGGCCTTAGGAGAAGAGCATACATCTAGCATGTATCAGGTTGTATGGAAACAAGGTTTTGCCTAAAGTGTTAAAATTTTTTTCCAAGATCCTTGATAACAAATTAATAATGATGTGGCCAAGCAAACATTTAAGCACTGTAAACTGTGGAGACTTTCTGACAGCTTTAACGAAGTTTGTTCTTCCAGCAGTCCCTGTCAAGCACTATGATATTGCTCACCCTCAGGAAGGATGGCACAGAAGACTCACACTATTTAGATTTAACGAGAGTGAGGGGAAGCAGGTGGGAAGGAGCAACATGAACTATTCATATGAGCTGCAGCCCTGAAAATTAATTCTTAGTGCAGGAGAAAGACACTCTTGCAAATCTTACAGCAATCGAAGGGCAGCCTGCAGCATTAGCAGGGCCACAGATAGAAGAGGGATCAGGTAAAATGTAGGATATGGGTACAAAGAAGAGCTTTGAAAGCTGCTGCCGACCATCTGGAGGTCAGCACATTAGGCTCCCCAACTCATATTTTGGAAGGAGCTCTCTCTCTGTGGTGGGATAACCACCTGCAGGTGTTCATCTTGGAGAGCACAAACCTGCCCTACTCCTCCACGGGCTCACACCACGGATGTGGGCATTGCTTAATGCGGTGGCTGCTGGGTGACCTCAGCGGAAGGCACTGCCTGCTGAGCATGTCTGGCTTTCTAAGAAATAGGAAAAATTTTTTCAATACCCACCCTCCCATAACCGCAGTTCCTTTAGTAGGTGATATTTTTATCACCGATGACTGAAATTGAGCACTTGCAAGCCTGCAGCTGTATTCTTGTTTTCAGGCTTAAAACCTCAGTCCCCGGAGCCACCAAGAGCTGTCCTCCCAGCTTTCCTCTGTGACCATCCTCCTTCTCCCAGGATGCCTCCAGGAGCCTCTGTCCTCGCTCGCCCTCCCCTTCCCACTGCAGCAGCACCCCAAGTCTCCACGCATTGGGGACAGCTCGTGCTCCCCAGTGGGTTTCTTGCCTCTTGCCCCCTCCTCATCTCAGGCCAGCCATAGCACTGCTCCTTCTGCTTTTCAGCCTGCTGCAGTGTGAGGGATAAAGCATGTAAGCAGCCATGGAAGCCGTCAGAGAGGACTGACTTTGCCATTTTTCTGCTGTTATTTGAATGGCAACTCTTCGTTAAAGCTTGTACAGCATTGTCCTCTGCAGCTCAGCCAAAAAAACATACACAGCCACATTAACATAAAGAGAATTATTTAACAACAAAAAAATCTAAACTTCAAGAAGCCCTTTTGCAGAAGTAACTGATCATGTAGGGTTAGGTTTCTATGCATAATACTGATTTTCAGAGACTTGATAGCTTCCTAAGGGAAAAAATCTAATTTAGATCACACTGTATAACAGTAGCTGGCAGCTATGGGTAGCGAACAAAATATAGCTGCAAATGTTTACTTTTTAATAGACAAGCAAGAGTCTTGTGTCTTCCTGGAGCCCGGCTGGAATTCAGATATTGTTTGACTTTTTTTCTTCCACAACACACATTTGATTTTATAACACTTTCGAAACCTTGAGCAAATAGAATACTGCAAGTTAAACATTACATGAGTCAAATGTACCTATTACCATGACTTCAAAACAACTGCTCAGAAGAACTTAGATCTGCAAGCAAATACTTTAAGAGGAATTATGAGGAATTAAGAGTAACCAGTCTTTACCACAGCTGACTTTCCTAATAATTCACCTGCCAGCTCTGTGAAGATTTCTGAACGTAACACCTCTCCTATCCATTTCTACAGCTTCTTTTTGTTGGTGGGTGGTTAGTTTTTATCCCCATTGGAGAAGCCCAGAGCATTTGACATCTGTTGGTTATTTACCCAGTGCAATGCACTTGGCAAGCACAGCCAGTTTCTGCTCATTTCATCACAAGAGTAAACCAAGGCACAGCCAGGCAGAGCCTCACAGACAAAGTGTTAATGGCTTACATGGCACTATAACAATTTACACCAGGTAATGATATATCCAAGGATGTTAAATTGGTTGCCAGGGCTATGAAGTAAGTCAGGACAGAGCCAATAGCAGCTGGAGACACTGCAGTTCTGGTCACTTCTGCTGACAGCACAGCACCTGCAGATTGGAAGGGAGTTTGCTGTCAGGAGTCTCAAGAGTACTTCTTTTTCCTTATTTGAAAATTTAAAAAAATAACCCACCAGTCCACATAAATACAAGTATTTGAGACATATGTAATAAAAATATCTCAAAGATTGACATACAAAAACGCAATGCTTATTTTCAAAATTATAGTCACTCATGCCCTCTAAACTGAATTTCCTGTGAGCAAACATAAAACAATGAAATTTAAATTCAAGGTTTTCAACGTATTTTTTTTCTTTTTTAATTTCTAAATGTAGATGACTGATTGCTGACCCCATCAAAAAGAATGCCAGAACTACCAGTACCTCAATGGAGTCAGGACTTCACCCAAAATAATATGTGAACACCTGCAGGTAACAGCTGAGAACAAGTATCCTGAAAATGGCACCTTTGCTTGCTTTTACAGCTTGGGGATGAGAGGCAGAAATTTTTTAGGATGAACGCAGCCTATAAGATGCTGACTTTGACCTCTGTAGCTTTCTCAGTATCACACTAAGGCAGTCCAACAAACACCCTTGTTAAAAAAAAAATAAATGGCTTGCATAAGGTACAAGTTTGTCTAAGCATCCCTTTAGAAACAACAGCCTGAAGTAATACCTACACTTTTTATTAAAATCAATCTCTGGGTCATTTTATTTCACACAGACTGATGTTACCGTATCTTCTCTAACCTTCCTTGTTTGGGAGCACATTTTTGTATTTTAAACATTATTCTTTCTCTGTTGTCCTCAGAGCTGTATTTTAAGACAGTTCTCCAGCAACAAATCAGTTTCTTGACCCAAAATTTTATTTCCATATCAAAACCAGTGCAATTACATCTGCTACAGTAATCTTCTCAAAGTTTTAACATGGCAAACTTCATTTACTTAAAGCTTTTTTAAGTCCTTGTTATTGTTGTGTTTAAGTGCTAAAATGAAAATGAAGTGACAAATAGTAATTTCAAGTTTTCACCTTTTAATTACAGAATTCTGCACCACGCTAGTAAGAACCAAAGTGAAGTGTGCTAAGAGAACAGTACATGTACTCCTGAAAGCAATGGAAAGATGCTTTAATGTTCTTTACTATTGCTAGCTCTAGAAATGATGTGGTTTTATTGCCATCTTCTTGAACAACAGGTATTTTCAACAGCATTGATTCAGAGCCCGTGAGCTTTGAGACTATGTGGTCCACTAAAACCATTAACAGATCATTTGTTTATTTTAACAGACAAACAAATGCAAGCTCCACCCTGGTCTTGGAGCCAAGAGAGAGTGGGTGTAAGTCAGTGCATTTGCTTTCTTTCTGAAAAGGACGTTTCAGTAGTGTGAACTTCACATTTATCTCAGAATACCCAAACTACTTCGACTGCATTGAGAACATAAATCGTGTAATATGTAAAGCTTCATCATGTTTTGTTTTGCCCCCCTCATTTAAACCTTGTCCAGAGAAAATCATTAAAAAGTTAAAGTTATTTTAATAAAAAGCTGGGTCCCCAGCACAGGCAGGTTCTATGGCTGATGAGAGGGCAGATACTTACACTTCTGCAAATCTTTTCTTGGGGAGGTTTGCCTGAAATACACACAAGTACAGGAAGGTTAACTGACTTCAACTCAGCAACCTGAACCAACATTACAACCAAATAGCATGTACTGTTTAGCAACCTATAGTAGAACTCCTATGATTTTATGGTTATTTGTTTTTAAAAATTAAGGACTCCAGTACTGTAAGAGTAATTTTGTTCCTGGCATTAACAGAACCTAGACTTTTTTGCATACATCTCATCTTCTGGGTTTCACATACCCCAGCTTTGGGACGCTCACTGGGTACAGAGCTATTCTTCTCTTCACAAAGGCCTTTCACCTTTTTGGCATTAAAAAGGGATATCTGTAATGTTTGCACTCTAATAGAAACCAGACATGGCAAGAATGAAAGCAGAGCCTGAATCCCACAAAGCAAACTTTGGCCCCAAAAGGCTTCAGCTGAAGCTAGCTTTCCTCATCTGTCCCCTTCTGCCTGGATTTCTCCTTGGCTAGACAAAGGTCTCCATGGCCACCAACATTTCCATGCCATCTTTCACTGTTAGTATATGGTATGCGTGGCCTCTCTTTCCCAAAAATCAGATGTTGGTGGGATTGGGGCAGCTGAAAGGAAGGTGCCATGGGACCAGCAAGATGACGACATGTGAAGACCATGTTTCTGGGGGCATGTACTTTCACAGCTGCAGTTCTTTGTTGTTTTTTTTTTTTTTTCTCATAGTAGCATGACAGCTCCTCAGCTTTTGTCTTGCACAGTGGTAGGCTCTGAAGTGATTTCCATCAATCTCTCTCAAGATACTGCAGTGACAAAAATAAAACCCACCACAGCCATAGCAATTACTTTGTGGTTACAGACCAAGGCATGAGGAGAAGCCCAACAAGGGCTCTGATGTAACGGCCTTGAGCTGAGGAGCCAGACAACAAACTGTAGACCAAAATATTTCCTCCTGAAATATAAAGTCCCATGAAACAAATGTACTTTGTTGAAAATTAAACAGTGGCCATATTTTTATGGGAAATTTAGTGTAAAAAATCTTTAATGTTCCATTACTACTTACAGGGTTTTTTTTTTAATTAATCAAGCTTTGGTTGCCGTTACAGAACTTGGAAACCAAAGCCCTCTGATCTCTCTGCCCTTGAAAAATGTTGCTGGTCTGATATTCTACCTTGTTTCTTTAACAAAGCCTGAGAGGGCTAGCGACGGGCCCACCAAACCCTCATCTAATAAACCTGGTTCCACCCCTGTTGGCTCCATGCAGTAACAGCCTTGGATTTCTTTCAGCTTATCCGTCAGTACCTTCCCTTTGCTGCTCCAGCCCATTCTCCCAGCCCCAGAAGGCACCAGAAAGCAGCTTATGCCCCTCACTCCTCATCCCCTCCTTCTTTCCCTGGGAATATTTTCTCAACTGCTTCCCATTCCCCAGCACACTTTGTTTTGTTCCTCTGTGGAGGAGAGGCTTTTATAAGGGTTTTCCTTCATCAGAACTCTTTTGAATGTTCACTTGCACTCAAAACAACATGGCAAGTCAGCGCCCCTGAGTGCAGAGCAGCAGTGCTCCTGTTATGTTACTGCTCTTGTTGCAGCAAGCTACAAAATCTTGCCCCAGATTACAGCTGACAAATTGAGTAAATGTATTCTTGACTGTTTGACATACGATTATACCAGAGGCCAGATACAAATGATATACATATTACCTGTTGTACAGATATACACTTGTCCAGAGCAAACCCAGTCCCCATCAGAACAAAAGCCGTGGTAGCAATACTGCCAAGATTTGAAATACTTAAGTATTTTAGCCCCTTGTTCCCAACCGTTACCCTTCAGGGCATTACAGAGTGTCTTGGAAAACAGCTAGCATTTTGCACTCCTCCTCTGCATAAAACAGCTGAAACTGTGTTTGTTTTTAAAAATTGCCTAATAATTGAGAGCTTCCTTGCCAAGATTCAAGCCCGAAGCCAAGTGCAGAGACTGTATTAAAATCTTGGAGTGGGAGAAGGAGAGTTTTTGAGGGAAAGAAAGAAATAAATTCTCTATCACAGGAAGAAAGCAGAGAAAGATAAAAAATCAAAGCACTGAGTGATGGAGCAATGAGTAAAGGACCTGAAACATAATCATGAGAGGGGGGAGAAAATTATATTTTTCCCCATGGATATATCCTGGTATTATTGCTTCTAAGATTTATCTTAAAGCAACCTTTTTTTTTTTTTTAATAGAAAACGGGATGAGAATAAATTAAAATTCCACCATTCCTTTAGAAGTGAAGCCTTCATGGTTCCTTGCATTGACAGTGTATAAACACTGAGATTTCAGTGACATGACATTTTTAAAATGCTTAAAGCATCAGACTGTCAATTCAAAATCTTCAAAACACAGAACATTAGCTTTTTCACAGGACCACCAGCTTAAAGCAAACAGCCAACACAAAACCAGAGAGTTTCCTGAACCCTCTCCATAAAAGCTGGCAAGACTGTCTCTCTTCTGGCAGTTCCAGTATCACTCTGACACTCAGGACGTTTGGGTACCGTTCCCAGCTATGTCCCAGTACTCCTTTATGCACCTTGGACAAGTCGTTTACCTCCATATGCCTCAATATTCCAAATGCAAAATGTAGAAAATAGCTTTATGCCACCTATAGTACTCATTTATACATGTACACATGGCCATTATCACTCCAGCCAGAAGCATTTTTCCTATATTCACTTGTAAAAGCTGTTGAAATTCACCGAAGTCTCCTTTGCTGGCTTTAGTATTGAAAACATAGCATTCAATATTTAATTTTAAATAAATAAATTTAGGATGCAGTACACCTTGAAAACCATCAACCCAGCACAAATAATAACAAGGAGAAGAAAGCACTGTTTATAAGTAAAGGTCAATTCCTTGAAGCTTGGAGTAGTTAATTTAAAATACTGCAAGTTAGATATCTCACCTTGCCTGGAATACCAGGTCCCCACTAAGGTGTTTGCTGTCATCAGGGGAGCCAATCCCATTCAGAAAATTTAGGTTTGAATCAAAAAATCAAGACTTCTCCAAAGCCTGAAACTGCTTTTTGCCTGGTACGACTCCTGAGACCAGCGTACATCCCTGTGTGTGTGCATTTTTCACTGTACCCATTTTATGAATGGGTAAACTGAACTAGAGAGGTTAAGTGATTCACCTACAAAGTCTTTGGACACAAACAGAAACTCTTGGTGATTTACATTTCCAACCACCAGATCTAAGAAAAAAGACCAGTGCCTCACACCAGGGAGAGCCAGGTACCAGACAAGTCCATTTCAGAAGGAGGAGGAAGTTCTCCAACAAATGGAACACAGATGCATTCCTTTGCACTGAAGAGAAAGACCTGCCCTTAAACCATACCCTTCCTGGTTCATAGAAACCTCTCCAATAACTGATTTTACACAGCTGAGTTTTGAGTCTCTTAGGTTAATGCACCATTTTCCTTCCCGTTCCTTGATAGCAGAGGTACATCTCATAGTAAGCTAGGAGAGATGCTGTCACTGGCACTGGTTACCAACTGAGAACTACCCAGGAGTTCCCACAATCCTGGATATGCCATGTGCACCCAGCTGTGGCCTCGGGCAGGCAAAGATTTTCCAGTCTTTCATGCTGCCATCTAGAAATAACCTCTGCCATATGTGCATGCACCAAGGTTCCTCTCAGTCACTGAGATCCGCAACTTGCATGCAAGATTGCAGGCACTTCATATAGTGCTCCTCTGGAACCACACCACCAAAAAAGTGCAGTGCAAGCTTTCCAAGCCAAGCTTTCCATTTCATACCTCCATCTTCCTGCTCTGAAAGACTACTGCTAGTCTGTGAGTGTCTTGTTGCATGATTATTTTGAAAACTATTTTGATTAGGCTGGATCATACCTGGAGGCTTCCTGAGAAAACCCAATAGCTTTTGCATATCAAACTTCTAGTTCACGAGGCTCAGGCCCCTTCTATTCCATTTCCTTTGTCTGTGTTCAAATTTGCTTCTAGTAAATGGTTTTGTTTTTCAGATTTAACCAGTACGAAGAATTTAAGCCAGCCAGATGGAAATACCTTCACAAAATTACTGAGAAATGTCATGTAGTAATACTGTGAATGAGTTCCAGGAATTACTGAAAGTCACTTGCTATTTATTGTTTAGTAATATAGTGCTTGAGGTTTCCTGTCACTAGTTCAGTTGTGCCAAAGCTTAAAAAACTAAAATACAGTTTCACATGCTTTGCAAAAGTGTGCTTCTACCAGATCACTTTACAAAAAGAACTGACCTGGTATTCAAGTGCACATGAAGAAGATTGGAGACCCTTTCTTTATTCACTTTGTGACCAAACTGCTTGCAAAAACTAACCATGAGAGCAAGAGCAAAAAGGATAACAGAATTAAAGTGCAGTAGTCATCATTCTCCCATGATTCCAGAAAAGTAATTCTGCTGCCTTTACCAGATAACTCAAGCACAACATTTCATGTTCATTTTAACTTGCAGTTACGTGGATAGGCAGCCCCTCACCACCACAAGGAGAAGGGCTACTCTGCATCCCCCTCTGTTCCTGAGGCCATCAGCTGAGACCACAACACACCTTTCATGACCATAGGGAACTGACCTCCTCAGCAGCAACATGCAAATGCTCCTTCTCCCAACTGAAGCACTGCAGAGCATCTAAAGATGCCCTGCCTACATGTCTGAGGACCACAGACTCACACAGCCCATCAGGGACCCTGGGAGGACTGCCGTCTAACCCACTGTCCAGAGCAGGCTCAGCTGTGCGGTCAGACCAGGTCATTCAGGTCCTTTTATGCTGTTGGGACTGGAAATACCCTAAGGATGGAGATGGCACAACCTCTCTGGGCCCCTGCTGCACTGCTGGGCTGTCTTCATGGGGAAAAGCCTTTTCCTTATCCTCAAGCTGAGGATCTCCTATTTCAGTCTATGACCACTGCCTATCACCCTCTTGCCGTTTGCTGCTCTGAGAAGCAGCTTTCTCTTCTCTTCTCTTCTCTTCTCTTCTCTTCTCTTCTCTTCTCTTCTCTTCTCTTCTCTTCTCTTCTCTTCTCTTCTCTTCTCTTCTCTTCTCTTCTCTTCTCTTCTCTTCTCTTCTCTTTTCTCTTCTCTTCTCTTCTCTTCTCTTCTCTTCTCTTCTCTTCTCTTCTCTTCTCTTCTCTTCTCTTCTCTTTTCTCTTCTCTTCTCTTCTCTTCTCTTCTCTTCTCTTTTCTTTTCTCTTCTCTTCTCTTCTCTTCTCTTCTCTTCTCTTCTCTTCTCTTCCTCTCCTCTCCTCTTCTCTCCTCTCCTCTCCTCTTCTCTCCTCTCCTCTCCTCTCCTCTCCTCTCCTCTCAGTAACCTCCTCATGGATATCAGTGGGGAGGAAGGGACAGCAAGAATGGGTCTGCTCCAAGGTGGGCACAAATAGGGTGCCCCAGCATAGGCAGTGCCCACAGCAGTGTCAGGTTGGCAGCAGTGACCATCTGCAGCCCCAAACAAGGTGAGATAACAAGTCAGTCCTTGGGTCCACCAAGGGATTCCAGCCACAAACAGCAGAAGACAGGGCTAGGTGCCCTATGGTGTAGATCAGGCCAGCATGACCTCCCCTGATAGGCCATTGGGTTGGACTAGAGACCCCCAGGGCTCCTTCCGACCTCCACAGTTCTGTGATAGATCATTTCAGACCTCATGTTTGTGTTCTGGTAATGTAGTACTGAAAAGTAAAGTGTTTGACCTGTACACCAGATGATTGCAGTCCAATGGGCAGGGAATGATCTCCAAACTCTGAATCCCATTTCATAAGAACAGGCACACAGTGAACTGAAGGAACAGACTGTGTTTGACTAATTCCCTTGTGAGGTTTCTAACACAGTCTGCTTGCAGACCCAGACTCTGTAACACAGAATCTCTTAGCAGGTTCCTCAGCCTTTTTCAGAAACAGCTTTCAGTTTGTTCAGTGTACACAGGAAAATAATTGTCACCATCATGCACTGTGTCCATCTTTGCTTCTCTCTCCCCTGGTAAGCCTCCAGCTCATGAATTTTCCAGGCTTGGGAGAAATGACAATACTTGCCAAATAAAGACAATCTTGTCCAGGACATAAACACCATTGGTATCCTTATCCAGGGAACTATCTGCAAAACCCCAGCCTAGTCAAAACTGAGAGACCAAGGCAACTGAGAAGCCCCAAGATGAAAAGCTTTTTTTGAGAGCCAAAGCATGGGGCGCTGACCAAAAGGAGGAAATGGGGACAACTTTTACATGTTTACAGCAAAACAGTGAGCAGAATATATATTGTTCTTGATCCATTTTAATTGCCCCAAGGAAACACAGCTTACACAGCCAAAGACACCTCCCAGTTTCATGCGCTGTCACCCTCAGCAGTGAAAATACAGGCTTGTCTGGTGACAGAAATAGCCCTGCGTCTCAAGCCCAGACAGAGCTGGTGCATCTGGGAAATTACTTCTGCTAGTCTCTGCACGTTTCCCTTTCAGGGAGACTGATTAGGTCATGTACTCTTCCTTGGAGATCATCCAGATTTTAAGGGATTCATCTTTTTGCCCCATAAGTAGTCATGTCTGTACACCGGCACAGCACTCTCATGTGGTTTTCCACCTACTTACGTGAGTAATGCTAACTGTGATATGAAGTGTTATGGCCACCAATTCCAAGGCAACACCCTACAGCCTTTCAAGGATGTGTTCCAGCTCAGGTCTGCCAGGAAGAAGGCAAGCCCACCAGCACGCTCTCAACCAGGACAGAGGAAATGAGATAAACCAGTGAGAACTAGCGCAAAGGAGGGACTAGAATCAGGAATACTCTAATTGTACTACTTTGGGATAAAATTGAGTGTGCTGGGGATTTCCAAAAAGGGCAGCAGCCCAGAGCTCCAACAATTTGGCTTTTGAGGGCAGGAGGAGAGGACAGCCTTTTATTTTGCAACCCCAAGGAACAGACAGCAGGTGGGAGTTCTAAGGCCTTTGCTAAACTGGACAAGATCTGGGGCTGATTGGCACGCTTGCTTAAATAGAGTGTGTGACCATCAGAGAGAGCAGCCTCCTTGCCCTCACTCTCTGCTCCCACCATGGTTCCCAGCCTCTGTTTCTGATGTCCTTCCCTCCTACCCATAACTCCTGTCTTTCTGCCCAAACAGTTACTCCAAATGACATCCGTGATTACGCAGCTCCTCAAATGGAGAGGTGCAAAACCGCAGCATCTCCCAGGACTGGCCTCCTGCCTGGAAGGCTGCGGACACGTGACTGGCAGCCTGATGGATAGAAGGCAAGTGGGTCAGGTCCCACGTCAGGAAGAGAAAGGAACAGCTGGAGTGTAAAAGAGAGTGGTCATCTGGTTGCTGTCTGTGCAGTGAGCAGGCATAGCTTCACTGAGACCTAGATGAGTAAAATAAGGTATTAATTCTCCAATTTAATGTTTAAAGAGCAAAGCACTATAAATCAATGCACCTCTGCAGCTTCCTTTTACACGCTTTGCTATGCAAGAAGAGGGGTGGTAAATACATACACCTGCTATGCAATTTTAAATAAATTTATTTAGCTTGCAGAAATTATAAGTTTGCAAAGATCACTACAAACAATATATAATTCTTAAGTCTTGGAAATGAAAGAAAAATGCAAACTGATCCAGTGGCAGACATACCCAGAAAGCAAACAAATGAGAAATGTCTCATCTGTTGTTCTCACAGAAGAAAGAAGAGCAATGAAAAGACTAACTCATGGTTTATTTTCAGACCAGCCCTCTCATCAGGCAACACAGGCCAACACTGAAGGTTTACAATATCTATGAGTTCTTGTTTCTGTTTCTATTAAACTCTGGAGCTTTACTCAAGTCATTTAGGGAAGCATGTTTTAGGGAGGGCACTGACTTGGGAGTGATTCTGGCTTTGGAAGTACGGGTTTTAGCAGGCACATAATATTTTCGTCTTGCTGATATTTTATTGTCAGCAAAGCTTTTGATCCTGATGTTTCCAAAACAGGGCACACAAAAATCAGGTTAGCTAAAATGAACCTTTAGCTGCACTTGTGAAGTAGGTTGTGTACTTAATATTCTGGAAGTTCCCAGAGGTCTCAGAAGTAGCATCTACACTGAGAAGGAGAAAGTTAATTCTTTTGTGGTAGGCACATTTTATCACACGTTTTCAGGAATATTTCAAGAATTCTCTCCCACAGTCATATGACAGCTATGGTGGCACTGCAGAGGGGAGGAAGTTATATCTTTAAATCCAAGCCAGTGCTATCAGAGGCATGCAAACTGTGGGTGTTTATACCAGAAAACAAAACCACAGCTTTAATAAAAATGTTAGTCAATATTAATTATTTAAATGTTAATTTCACAGCACTGCTAAGGGAGGAAAAAAGTAGAGAGATCAACAGATGTTTTCCAGTTCTTCACCCTTTTTCTGGAGAAGCAGAAATATGACACAGTATCAGAAGCAGGGATAAGAGCACAGGTCCTGGTCGAGACAGCCTCAAGATTCTCCACATCTTGAACACAGCAGAGAACCTTCAGCAGGAGATACTTAGGGAAGACAAATACCTGACACCCTCCTGAGAAGGGGCTGTTTCAAGATTCAGTCAAAAGCAGGTGAAGGAAAGAAAAGAGTTGAACCTTGGTCTTTCACACTTCTGATGAGGATATGGACAAAGGGGTAAGAGACAGAGCCAAGAAAGTATTACCTAACCCTGCTTCTTCTTCTAACTCCAGGAAAAATCTGTGGTCGTGAACTCTGAATAGATGCCCTTTGCCAGCTGGTTGGCATCTTTAGGGTCTTCTACCTCACAAAGCCTCCTCCTCTCCAAAGAGTTTCCTAGGATGCCTTACGGGCTTGAGGGCTTTTGTGAGTCGCTTCTGTCTGGCAGCTGGTGATTCATCCGAGGTTTAGGTGGCTCCGAGACTCAAAGCTTTCAGCAGAGGTTTAGGTGGCCCCGAGTTCGAAAGCTTTCAGCAGAGGTTTAGGTGGCTCTGAGATCCGGTAATGACTGAGCGCTACTCTAACAGTACTGGTCTAGCAATGACTGGTCATGACTAGGCTTTCTTCTGTGAAACAAGTTTGTTTTTTCTTTCATAAACATGGGAAGGTGAAGACTCCAGCGACAGCATGCCTGACTCAGTGGAGGAGATTTGAAAAAATGCCGTCTACCAGCTTCAGATGCCCTTTCTGCAATGGGACCTCAAGCTCACCAGAGCTCTGAGATGGACTTGCTGAGACAATATTCTTATAATGAGCTCCCCAAAAGGAATCAAAAAAGCTTTCAAACTCACAAAGCCTGTTTTGGTTTAGAATTGGGAAAAGAAAAAAATTAAACCAGTGAGGTCAGCAGAAATGTAAAGACATTTATAACTAAGTCTTTCCTGGTACTGGTGTCCCTGTTTCCATGCCTGTCTTCAGACACCTCGGGGGCTACCCAGACTCCCTGGTGCCTTAGCAGTTTCTCTGTCCATCACCATCAGAACACCCTTTTGGACTTGTTGGATATATATCCTGACCTCTTCAGCAGTCTCTGCTGCAAGGTCCCTGCTCCTTCCTCTGACTCTAGACAGGTATCAGGGCATCTCTCACTGTCTGGGACCATATCTCCTTGAGCACATTCAGTTGCTTTTGAAGGAAGGGATACTGTTCTCTCCCTTCCAGAGGTGTCCACCCAACACAATTCTTATAAATGAGCTTAACACAGGAGCTGAAGGCGAAAAGGAATAAACAGAGAGTGTTCACCAGCCCATCAGATTCGCAACAGGAAACAATTAACAGAAATTTCCCCTACATCACTCTGAAAGCAAGTCTATCAGTAATGCTGGGTTTCGCAATTTGAATGTATTTTCATTTAAATGGTTGACCTGTTTATGTATTGGTTTCTTTAAATTTCAGATGAGTCTTTTATCAGCTTCTTATTTTTTCAGGTGCAAATCTTAGCCATTTTGACCCTGAGGCAAATTATGACTACATCAGCACGTGCAAAACGCAGAACTAAAGTTAGATAACATTGCAAATAAAACCCTGAGAGGGGAAAGACCTATCTTGAATGCATGTAAAATGCAACTATTGTCACCATTTTGCCCCTTAAAATGTAAAAGAAAACTTTTTGTGCTTGGCCCTATTCCTTTGTAATTTGTGTAATTTGTAGCACTGTTTCAAGTCCTGCATCCATTAGTCCAACTCTCTGCTCCATGAAATTTTTAAACGAGCATAAGTGAGGGAACCAGACATGAAATCCTAATCCATCTCAGGTTTATATGGCTACATCTCAACATTTGGCTCAACATTTTTGGATCTCAGCTATACCTGCTAGCCAATATGAGTAAGGGAAGCTCAGAATGTGATATGCTAATTATTTCACATATGAAGACAGATGAGAGTGAAGCTGGTATACCAGGTAACAATGAGAAGGGGAGGTGTGATAGTGTAAAGTTCTCTGGAGTTAAAAATGGTGACAGGTATATCCATATGGCAGTAGGAAAGGAAAAGCAAGATTTGCTCTTCACACTGGTAGGTACTAATCGACAATAGCTTCTGCTGAGATGTATTATATTCCTGCACCTCTCCAGTAGCAACACCTGACAGATACACACTCTCCCTGTTTTTTGTATTTGCTGCAGGACATCTGTGAAGCACCGACAATGCCTTCTGACTTCCCCGGTTTATCTGTTAATCAACACTGCGGCAAAGCTCGTCTGCACAACCCCTTCTCTGACAACAGAAAAACAGAATAAAAACTCTCCCTGTTCTGAACCCCTGGGTAGCAAGAGCTTGCAATACCCAAACTTTTAATTCCTTTCATGATTACAGATAACAAGCTTTGGAAAAGCTCTAAGAAAAAGCTTAGAAAAAAAAAAGAAAAGAATCACATGTTTGTCTTGATTATAGCAATGGAGTCAGTCCCTCTGTAGTCTTTTCTGTAGGAAGAAAACACACCCAGCTCCACTTCTGAGAATCGCAGACATGTCTCTGGATCTTCTCATACCCTCTTTTACCAGAAAAACTGGTTTGGGAGACAAGAAGGAAAACATAGTTCTCTTTCTCTCTTATTTGGTGGCCCAAACAGGGGAACAACCTGGAAGAGATGCCCCTGGATTTGAGTCACCCCAGTCCCTGAAACGGTGCTACAAAGGACTAAGCAGCCCTAAAATGTCTCCCTTAGCATGCTGCCACTGCCAAGCCAGGCTAGTATACTTAGGAGCACTGCAGTAAAACCACCCACGTACAGTCACTGAATGCTGCTGTTTGCAGGAAAGGTGGTTATGTGTCCACCCCGGAGCACCCCTCAGGTATTGAGCACCTGATCTCAGCAGCCAAGGTTGCCATAAAAATCCCCAAATCTTCTGAGAGAAACACCTGGAGTCCTGTAGCCTAACAGACTATTTTCTATTTTGTAGCAAGAATCTTGTTGGAAATTGCATGAAGAATGATGACCCAGCATGGTGACCCAGCTGTGGTATGAAAAAAGCCAGAGTACTAATAAATCAATGAAGTGCAGGAGCCTGGTAAGAAACCGCTAAGGTTTTGATTACTTCTCCAGTGCTATTTGGAGACTTTCCAATCGACCAGAAAACTAGGGAAGGTTGTGATTTCCGCCTGGCCAGTGGAAGTCTACAGAAAAAACGCCTTGAGATAGGATTTCTTTGTCTCTGACTAGAATCATGTCTTGCAAGATAGAGAGACAGCCAAGATAATTTACGAATTTCTTATTAAACCTCCCCACAACTCCTCTGAAACAAGAATAAACACATGCAACTAACAGAATAAATTCAACTTGAGCAATTTGTTCAATGCCACAGAACAAAACACAGTCAAGCTAGAACCCAATCCCATCCCCTAGCTATCGTTTTTGTCTTCTTACCTGACATACAGTTAAAGTAATACTGTTAATTTATTTCACAGGCATTGTTGATCATCATATCTCTATTGTTTGAAGAGAGTGAGCATGGAGTATCTGCCTACAATAAAAACTGTTGCAAAATGAAGCCAGGAAGTCTGCAGACTGTACTTTTTTCATGGATTCTCTAGCTTTTAATAAGCTGAAAAAGTTCTAATTCTGTTTCAGTCCCTCTGTTTCTGCTGTACCAGAAACCCTTGCTACTGGTTCTTGTGATTTTAAGCATTTATTCTTCAGAATTCCCACTAATCCCCATTTTGGGTTTGACTTTGTTGATTTTATGTTCCTTTCTATTGTCCTAAACTGCATTAAATGTTCTTTTTTGGAAGCAAATTCTTTAGGCTCTAGGGATTTCTGAGAAACTATTTCAACCTGAGCTGCTCCATGCTGAGCCTTATACTGTTCATATCCTTCCTATAGGGCGTCAGTGTCTCCTTCTTGTGAAATGTTTCATTGTTTCAGCTTAAAAAAACATAACCACAGCTCTAAACACATAAAGATCCCTAAAACATGTAAAAAAATGCTACATTTTTTTCCACAAATAGAGCCAGAGTTAGAGGTGAAAGAGCCCAAGGCATTTCAATCTCTCCCATTGAAGCTACTCCACTTTGTGAAGACAGGGCAGGAACCTAAGCCCTGCCTCCTTTCCTGGTGGTACCTTTCCTTTCGATACCAGAGGTGTTGGCTCCACTGTCATTGAACCTCAGGGTTGAGAGAGAGAAACTGGAGAGTATGCCATTGTCCACTGGTCGGAGTACTCATCTGGAAAATGACAGCTGCGGTCAAACCCCCCGAAGAAAGGAGGGAGGGATTCAAGTTCAGGTTAATGAACAGACGGTCTCCAACTTCATCATATCATGCAGCTATTTTTGTATGAAATTCCTACTTTAGTAAAAACGCTGTGACAATTCCTACTGCATCCAATTAGCACTGAAATGCCTAGCCTATTCCAGCAGGGATCAGGCATAGCAGACACATTTGGCTCTCCAGTGTGTTTTAAGATACAGATTGTTCTGGTAATGTACCTAAAGACCTTCAGAAATGCAAATTTGTGCATCAAGGTCCTCAGATGTCTCTAAGGCTAAACAATAACTAAGCAAGGAACTCCAGAACATAAATTTGGTAGTTAAATAACCGTGCCATCTTACTGTGGTCATTTCCAAATGACACCCAGCTGGTGGGAAACACAGAAAAAGGAACACAGTGGGCTGTGTCAAGACGACCTACATCTCCCTCCAGCATGTGTGTTATTGTTTAAGAAAGTCTGATAGTATTTCCAAATTCACAGAACTGCAGTTTTCACCAGGTTGCAGAAGACAAATGACTAGCCTGCAAGAGTTGGACTTCAACCAACTGGTGGACTTTGTTTCATTATTATCTAATTGCTATCTCCTTTTATGGCAAAATTAAGCAGAATGACCCACGAGTAACAATGACCTAAGCCCCTACGCTCTATATTGTATTTGAAGATTTCTTCTTGTTCTAGTCAAGCTGCCTTTTCAGACATGCAGAAATGTACAAATGGCACTTTAAAAGTAGGCAAAATAAACAGAGAAACTGAAATGTAGGCTCTGTAGCATCTTTATGCAGGCACTTTATCCATTAGCAGGCGATCGATAAAATCTTTAGGTGGGAAACAGTAGGCTGGATCCATAACTAGGGCCTGTTAGCTTAGGTCTGTGTTCATGTCCACCACAGTTCACAGCAACTGGGGGTCTGTGTGGTGTTCTGCAGTGACACAGCAGCTTCTACCTCGTACACAAGCCCAGCCTTGACACGTTTTTCTCACCACCATGACTAATTTTCCTTGGCATGCAGATACACCAAAATTTGTCATCCAGAACAAGATTGTCACAGTATTTACTCAGCTGTGATTGCAAGCCCAGCTGCCAACAGAGACAAGAAGAGGTACTAATTCCCGTCACTCTGATATGGGTACAGAAGCCAGTGAGGGAGACAAAGGTGCCAAAAAAAAGTAGCACTCTTCTCTTCAGAGCAACCCAAAAGGAGAAGGTATTTCTGGCCCAAGCCATGTTGTCATCTGCCCACTGAGTGATGCAGATTCTAAGGATCCTGACTGTACTATCAGTGCATCTAAAATGGGTGGAAAAACATAGGGTTTAAGTGGGACTGAAAGATTTTCACAGCAGCTAATAAAGTTGTTTCTCTGGAGAGAAGAGACAAAACTTGTTATTCCAGCCCATTTTGTAGGGCTAATTGGACGTATAATCTGGTTTCTAGTTTTTTAATTTCCTCTCCTTCCAACTGTACTACCAAACATCCCACAAAATTAAACAGTAACAGATAAAGGAAGAAGGATAAGAAGTTATAAGTGAGAGAAAAACACATGCTTTCAGGAAAAGACTGTATAAGAAGAAAGCTTTAAAAAAGGAAAAAGCCTTTAATATATTTTTCAGAAACACGCATTTTTTCTGAAGTGAACTGATCACTTTCAAAGCAAGCATGCAAGAAGCATCTTCTTTCTTGACTTATTGTGGCAAATTTTACAGTTCTTTGTTTTAGGGTGTTTTACAGAGCACAAATGAGCAAAAGTGAGAGAGAGTTTCATGCTGGGAAATCAGGAGCAAAATCTGTATGTGCAAGTTTCCAAAGCAGCTGGTGATTTTGGACGCTCTTCTGAGTACTCACAAGGCCTGTTTTTGCAGAAGCCCTGAGAGTGTACAAGTCAGCTAACAGTGAGGAAACACAGTAGGATATAACCATTGATAGAAAGAGAGAAGACAACACCCAAGTGTTGTGCGACCACTTGACAAAAAGAGAGCTCTCAAATCTAGAGGTGGAACCTGCCACGCAATTTTATGGTGTACAGTATCTGACCTCAACATCTTGCACACTAAAGACATTTTTATGAGAATATCAGCACATGTTGTGGTAGCTCCAGGCGCTTAGAAAAAAATAATCAAATTCAGCTCTCCCATACCAAATCACATCACTGTTATTCCCTAAATTAAAAAGGTGTTTGTTACGGATTCCAGTTCCCCTGCTGTCAAATCCTTTGCTCCTCCTGCATCTGAACCCCACCAAGGGCTAAATCCAAGAATGACTGCTGACTAAAGCCATTTTGCAGACACACAATGAGCATTTTGTTCAAGCCATTTAAAACATATTTTACAATAAATCTTTTCATTATCAGAGGCATTTTAAAAATGTTTTGCCTTTAGTCACAGTTTACAGATGCACTGTGTACAGTATTAAGTTTGGTATTTGATGCACAACGCTTTTTTTTTTTTAATGCTTAATCACTTTTAAACCACCCCATGTTGCTGGAGAGGGCCAACTAGGGGTAAGTAAATGTTATTGTCCATATCGCATGTTTTCATGTTCTTTCTCAGAACAGAAAGTTAAGTGACAATATCTATATGGATACAACTGCTTTATAGCGGTGGTTTCTTTATGGCGTTTCCCTGTGAGTCTTTTTTTAAAGATCAATCATTCGAGATTTGCAGAATTCCATGACACCCCCCAGGAGTCTGCTTGGAACTAATGAAATGAACTGACCAGTATCAAAACTGTCTCCTCACCAGGAAAATCTAGCATCAAAGTGACTCAATCGAAAACTCTGCCTACTGATGCGAGACCCATGATGGGTTAGCAGAAGAACCACATTTCCCTGTGTGGGAAACCTTCTGTATGCTAAAAAGAGAAAAGGACTCCCCCCAGTATCTCATTTTTCATGTTAAACCTTACGCAACGATTTCCTCAACAAAGGCATCTGACTCAAAGGTGCTGGGATGGAATGCAAGGTTACAGCCCACCTCCTCATCTGCTTATGCCTCCTTTACTCATGACTTCACCCCTCATCTTCTAAGAGGTGAATTTATCCTCTATTCTCTTCTAAGTTGAATCTCTCACTTCGTTATACTGGGGAGTCTGTATTTTCCTTCTTCTCTGCAGTGCGTAGCTGAACATTAGTTCTCCTCTTCTTGTGGTTTAGACCCGATTGGGCAATTATGAGATGACAGATGCTCTCCCCCCCAACTCTTGCTCCAAGGAGAGGAGGAGCAGAGGTAAAGAAATCTACGAGTTTAGAAGTAACTAAACAACTTTAATGAAATATTAATAATAAAATAAAAAGAAAATAATTAAATAGATACAGTATATACAAAACCGTATCAGGCTCTCCGGATGAACATTACCTCTCCTCTGCACACAAGAGGCTAATGGGTTTCATTACATACTCTATGCTGTGTACAGGGAGGTGACAGGGAGGCACCACCACTGTGTGTACATGCTCTCAGACTTGCTTTAGGTAATTTGTAGCTAATGTGGGTACAGGAAAGGATGAATTTGTAGCAGCATAACACTGAGCACTTAGCAACTGAAAGCACTTTCACCCTGCCTTCAATAACCAGCCGAGGTAGCTCAAAGGCAGTGCCAGCGTGGCTGTGTATGTCCCCTGATTGTGTGCAGGGATTTCCTTAAGCGCCTGGTACTGGCATGAGGTACCTGCTTTTGCAAGCACAAAGGCCCGGCATTTGCTCTTTGCTGTGCGACATCCCAGAAACAGATCCTTCTGCTGCTGCGCAGGGTGGTACGGATCAGCCACAGATCTGGCCAACCGCAGTGGGCAACAACCTCAACAAATAGCACAGAGTAAACGAGGGGGTGAGGCTGCTTGTTCCTCTTCCACACACAGGGAAGCTTCATCACATTTACACATTTTAGACAGTATCATGGAGGAGGAGACAAGCCACAAGTTGCTATCTGAGCTTGACCCACTGTGTTTGCACCTTCGTCAGCTTCTGCCAGGGAGCAAGTGCCTACAGGGCAAAGTACTTCCTATTAATTGTTGTTCATTGGTTTGTCATTTGCAGTAAATACTTGGAGATCCCGTGCTGTCAAACAGTTAATAGATGTCATAGACTCTCCTGTGAGTGAGGCCCTTGTGTGCAAGGCTGGTGTCATCAGATGAGGTCATTGAAAAAAGCCATGTCAGATATACTGTGACCCTGGTTAGTCATCCCCTAATATTAGTCACTTATCAGAGAAGTCATGAAAGGTTTCAAAATGTGGACAAAGTATATTTTTTATTAAGTGTTATTCCAATTTTGTGAGCTTAGAGAAAAATTTTTAGTTCTTTAAAGCCACTGAGTCACTATAGCTTCTATATGGAAATCTTCAAATGAGGCCTCAGCACCTTTCAGTGCAACAAAATCAGGGCAAAGTTAGCAAATGTGACAAGTTGGTCTTACGTCACTGTCTGCGCATTTTGCAGCAGCAACCACAGGGTATTTCGCTATGCTTCCGCCTGTACATGTCTCCAAGAAGCAAGTGCTTATTAGAGCTCGAATTAACAAAATGTAATTTCCCCTCTGCTCCTTCAGCTTGAACCTATGGCCCAGGAACAGTGATGGGACTGTTTACTTTGACTAGGTCAGCTCATTAAAACAAATGCATGATCTGAAACCAGGGAGCTAACCTTGCCAAGCAATGGCTGCTGCACTGAAGCCCTGCTTTGTGGTTCCAGCAGTGCTTGAAGATTCATGCCTGCAAATAGTTGAGGGTGTCTTACCCACAAGAAACTGTGCAGATGACTCCATGGGGAATCATCTCCAAGCCAGTGTAGGTCCTATTTGAACAAGTATTCATGGCATGGGTTGTATAACAACACTTGGGCTCTATCTATTAATGCAAAATAAAGTTTAGTCATCTGCCAGAATCTCAGTACTGGAACTACAGTGAATGGAAAGGAAAGGATCCAAATCTGGGGCACAGATTTTCTGCTACATTGCAAGATTTGGGCACCAGGGAATGAGGTTACAAGGCTCTGCCTCTTGCTCCTAAGCTGCTAACACTCTCACAAGCAACCATTAGTTTGAATTAGACAAAGGTGTCCCTGCTTTCCCAACTGCACAAATGAACAGGCATGGTAAAAGTGAGCATTGCAAACAGAAATTTGAGAGAACAAGTTAAATGTGCTCACTAAAATCAGTCCTGCTCTGAAGTCAGTTCTTTGTGAGCAAGGTCCTATTATGGTAAACCAGGACTTTTTTGTAAGAGACCATCTGGATGCCTGTGACCCTGATCCAGGAGTTGCTTTGTGTCTTAATAAAATAAGACATACTACAAGGAACTACATGAACAACATCCATCACAGCTGTCTTCTCTTGGGGAAGCTATTCTACAAAGGACCGATAATGCTGCAGGAATAAAAAGCAACCATATTTACCCTGTGATTTTCTTTGCTTTTGCTGCTCTTTTCCTAGTATTTGCTAGCATTTCTTAGTATTTGCTGTTCTGTATTCGTAATTCCCATTCTTCCCTTTTCATCCTGTTTTCTCCTCTCTTCCATTTCCCACTCCTCACAGCAACCACTCTCATTTCCACCTACTCCTCCCTGTGTGGCCTCATCCTGAGCGGGAGATCTCCTGAACTTTCTGTCAGCTGATATAAAGCTGGTACATGCCAGAAGCATCAGATCATGCAAGGTTCAAAAAACAGGGAGACACAAATTAAAACTGAAGGTTCTAGCAAGAGGGAAGGATGAATTCTGTTTTTGCCAGGACAGAGCTGTTTCTCCCTGTGTCTTAGAAATTAGACAGCATTAACAAATGTCAGGACTGCTCAAATATGCAAACAAAGGCATTATCTCTTTTACTGGAATAGAAAAGAGTACCGTGTTCTCAGCCTCTTTTCCAGGGATATGCAAAAGCTTTGCAAACACAGAGGCACAGCACAGCGTTTACTGACATTTCCTAAGGGAAATCAATCATTGCTGGGTGTTGGGGTTTGGTTTTTTTTTCTTTGCGGATCCTTCCCCCCCCCCCCCCCCCCCCCCGGCATCAAACTTCAGGCCGACATTCCAGATTGTTCCACACCCGGCGGCGGCGGGCGACGGGATGGCGCAGCGGAGCGCGGCGCGTCCCCGCTTTGTCGTCGTCCTCGTCCCCGCCGTGCCCGCTCCCCCCTACACCCCCAAACACCCACCCCCCGACCCCCCCACCCGCTTCTCCAGACGGCCGCGCTTCCTCTAGGTGGCACACGTACCTCTCCGAAAATTTACGCTGAGGCGGGCACCCGCCTGCGGCATTGCGTTTGGCAGCTTTTCTACCGGTTTTTGCAAATAATTAAATAAATAAATAAATAAAATAAAGAAAGAAGAGGCAGGCCCGCTGCCCCGACAGGGAGCAGGGCTGTGGGGGCTCCACGAGGGGGAGGCAGGGCGGCGGGTGGGAGACGGGGCATCGTTCTTTACCACTCCTGATAAAAGCGATAAGCACGAAGAGTAAAGGTCGTCATCAAGCAGAACGCTCTTGAAAAAAATGCCGTTCGCTTTGAAACCTGTGGGAGCTGGTGGAAACTGTGGTAACTGTTAAATAAAGTCAGACTTACAAAAAAAAAAATGGGTATTCGGAGAGAGCAGCTGTGTGGGGAGTACAGAAAAGCCCAGTTCTGCCCCAGAGCAGCCTGCCGTCTGCCACAGCCGTGGAGAGGTGTACCATCAGCCCCAAAAGCTGGAGTCATGCCTGCTGGGGCTGGAGTGTGGCACACACCTCTGTGTGTGCTGCCCCTGCCTGATCTGGTTTTGCATCCTGCATGGTCAGGGGTTACATCTGTCACAGGTACGACCTCCATCCACCTGCTACTCAGATTAAAAGTGGTATCTCATTGCTTGCAGGCATTGCCCACAGATGAATGGCACGTTCACCGCACATCCCATTTCTCCACTACTGTGATCTGCGGTCTTGCAGTAGTCTTGTTAACCACTTCCTCGCTGTGCTCTTACCTCTGTGTTTGGAGGTCCTGGTTCTTACTCCTGACGCTTGAACACAAGCTGTTAAAAAATGCTTTTAGGGGAAGGGAAAAACAAACAAGCAAAGAGACATATTATATTTATTGTTAAAGGCCTTATTCATGCAGTGCTGTACACTAGTGGTGCTCTACTTTGCTTTCATCTCTAACCAACACCGCAGATTTAATTAATAAGATATAAACTTAGGATGGCCCCAGGTCATGACACAACATGTGCCATATAGATAGGAATACATCCAGAAAATGAAAAAGGATAAATTAAAAATTGTAAGGAGCATTCTCCAAGTCTTCCAAGATTCTCCAGTTTCTGTGCTGAGTATTAAGCAACCATTTTTTGATCTTTTAAAATTTGCTTTCAAAAACCACATAAAACTTTGCTAGTCAGAAACCCTCCCCATTCAAGTAAATAGAGAAACTACATCCACCACATGTGGAGGAAATCACATGCCTGGTATGCACTGTAGGCACCTGAAAATGCTACCAACTCACACTAACCACTTGGGAGGCCAGCACTTCACCAGCTGCAGCAGCTGGCGCACCCCTGTACCCAGGTTTTTCTGCCTCTCTGTTAGGTACAGTCACTGCTTTGGACTCCAACCAGGGGGGCCGCTGCCAACATGATGAAAGAAGGCATGACAAGCAGGCTTAGGATGTGATATTAATGGTCAAATTTTGAATAGAGGCTGTGCTGCTAGCTGCAGAAACCCTGTCATTCCTCAGTGAGGTTTCAGACAGGGATCTGTGCCTCAAGTAACAAAATTTGGCTATGGAAGTAACAGAAGAAAGGCTTTTGATCTGTAAAATGTTAGACTTTAAAGGAGGCAGCCAGAGTGTGGGATGTGATCATGCAGATGTGCTACATTAGTACATTAAGGATCATCGCAAGATTGCACATAGTCTGGAAGATGTACTGAACACAGCAGCAATCAGTTACTGAAAGAAAAAAAGAAGAAAGAAAAAAAGAAGAAAGAAAAAAAGAAAAAAGAAGAAATAAAAGAGGAAAAAAGACCAGCTTTGCCTTATTGTAAATAAAGACTTTTGGAGATCTTTTTCAACTCAAGCAACTATTTCCAATCACATTTCACTCCTAAATAAAACCTGGAAGTAAGTACTTGCAGCTTTATAGGGGACTGCACAGTGGTTAGAGGTGTCTGGTGCTCTAGGAATGGTAACTAATGTGCATGTGCGCTATGACAGGTGGGCACAGTGCAATTCCAGAGGCAACAGAAAGCGAAACACCTGTTTTTCCTAGGCAATTACTTCTTTCGTGAATATGTGACTTGAAAACAAACACATGCCCAAATGTGCTTGATAGCAGCCATCATAGGCCATTCCCAAAAAAACCCCAGGGCAGCGTGTGATAACTCCTCGTAGCGCACACGGCAGCTCGTGCTGCAGCATCAGCAGGTGCAGCAAAAGCAGCAGAGTAGCTGTATCCTCCATCCACACACAGCAGCTGCTTCTGCTAACTGCTCGGCCTCTGCAGGAGAGCAATGAGGGAATCAGAAGCTATCCCTGCCCCTAAACAGGATGCCACTAACTGGTTGTTCAGCTTCTCAAATCATTCTGAGCTGCTTTTGTTCACGGAAAAAAACCATGCGCACCCACGCAGGGTGCCAAATCTATCGTCCTTTCCCCAGTCTGAGCACCCTCTGTGGCTTACAGCCAGGAAAAGCAGCTTTAGAGAGACTAATTTTACAAAAGGCAGTGGTGCTATAGAAGAATGACTATATCTAACCAAGCTAAGTGGAATCTGAAGAGGCATACTGTAATATACCAGCATGAGAAACACAATTAGTCAGGTAATTCTACTTTTAAGAGGGTATCATAAAGTTGCAGTCAGTGAAGAGTCTGTTATCACCCCGCAGATAGGATCTCCAGAGTCACAGTGCCTTTTCCACTGTGAGAAGACTATACTTGTTGATAAAGAAAGATGACTCAACCTACATTTCTAAACAGGGTTGTTCTTTGGTAAGTTGTCTTATCAAAGCTTTTGTAGGAAAGACTGCATACATAATAAGCTTAAAATGCGATGTGACACAAGTTTAACATGCTTTACCACTAAATAAAATTAAAATTTAAATTAAAAAAAAAAAATCTGCCAAAGTGAAATTTTAATGATAGAAACATTAAGACCTTATCCAGTCTAACAAAAAAAGGATAAATTACAGATAGCAGAGATCTCCTCAGGTAGAAACAGTTTCATCTTAAACCATACCATCTCTTTATTGCTTAAAACCACCTAAGCGATACATGTATTATAAAACACCCCATTCTGCTTGATGAGGTCATATATACATTATTTAAATCACAAGAATTCCAGCATTGCCAAATTATAAATTTGAAGTTATTTTAAAACTTTTTGTGTCAATACACTCTGATTTTGCTGAGCTTGTCTTAAAATATTTGATAAAACACACTTATTTTTCCATCTACTCACATTTCACTGACCCTTTGATAAATTACAAGGCAAATCTCTTTCATTATTCTATTTACAGAAAGCATCTGTGTTCTCATGTTAAAAATAAACCCACTATATCTTAAGTACAAGGTCATGAGCTTTTAGAAACCATAAAGTGTCAAGGCAGGTCTTTCCTGACCATGGTGTCTCCTTGCTTATCCATAATTGCGACAGCTAAGAACAATAAAAGTGTTTTTATAACTGAATTTTGGATTTACAGATTCTTGTATAGAAAACTTCATCACTGAGGATTAAAACAATTGTATACATGTGACAACAGATTTGATTGCCTGATTAGTCTTGTTCTACTGTGGGAGATGTTAACTTTTACTATCAGCTGCATCTACAGACCTAATAATAACACAAGTATCCCCTGAAATTATTTAAACAGAAAAGAGTCTTACCAATAAAACAAGGCACTTGACTGTGTCCAAAACTGTAGAAAGGATGCACAAGGCATGAGCCAGAAACACCAGTAAACCCAAAGTGGAGCACAAGGAGAGACTAAATCATGTCTTCGAAATTTTTAGAAGGCTTAACAGTACTTGATTCGCCCAGCATTAACATTTGAGCAGTAAGTATGAACTCTACAAAGCACATGTTGCATGGGCAGATGCTGCACTCAATGTGCTCAACATTTTACTGGGTCTTGTAGGGTAGACTACTGTGTATATAAACTGCAGGATAGTAAAGGAACCCAAACGCCAAACAACTTCCCAACATCAGTCATACAGAAATACTCAATGCCTTCAGTCAGATCTACTACACTCCTCTGCAGTAGGAATGTAGTACCTACAAAACTGTAGTACCACAGTTTTGGCCTCAATTCAGGCTCAGACTCAAAACTCATCCCTCAGCCCTTCACTCTGCCTGTAGAGCTGCCTGCTGACAGTTTTGGCAGCATACCCTACAGCTATAATACACACTGTTTAACAAATTTATTAAGAAAAAGAAAAATAGCCCAAGTTCAAAAGTGGAAGGTAAGCTAGACAGGAACTAAAACTTCATCATATGCTTTTTCTCCATCCCTTCTGCAGCACAGAAACATATGCCTCTGCTTGCCTAACAGCAGGGTTTGACTAAGGCCTCAGACATCAGAGAATCATAGAATCATGGTTAGAGTTGGAAGGGACCTTAAAAATCATTGAGTTCCAACCCCCCCTGCCATGGGCAGGGACACCTTCCGTTGGTCCTGGTTGCTCAAAGCCCCATCCAACCTGGTCTTGAACACTTCCAGGGATGGGGCATCCACAACTTCTCTGGGCAACCTGGGCCCATGTCTCACCACCCTCACTGTGAAAAATTTCTTCCTGATATCTAATCTAAATCTACCCTTTTCTAGTTTGAAGCCATTACTCCTTGTCCTATCACTACATGCCCTTGTAAAAAGTCCCTCTTCATCTTTCTTGTAGGCACCCTTCAGATACTGGAAGGCTACTATAAGGTCTCCCCGGAGCCTTCTTTTCTCAAGGCTGAACAACCCCAATTCTCTCAGCCTGTCCTCGTAGGAGAGGTGCTCCCACCCTCTGATTATCTTTGTGGCCCTCCTCTGGACCCTCTCCAACAGGTCCCATGTCCTTCTTATGTTGGGTGTTCCAGACCTGGATGCAGTGCTCCAGGTGAGGTCTCGCCAGAGCAGAGTAGAGGAGCAGAATCACCTCCCTCAACCTGCTGAGCACGCTTCTTGTGATGCAGCCCAGGATATGGTTGGCTTTCTGGGCTGTGAGTGCACATTGCTGGCTCATGTTGAGCTTCTCATGAGCTATATGAAGCTATATGATAATGGCAAAAATTATGACATGCCAAAAGGCAAGGATTCGAAAGTTCAACATTTGGAAAGAAACAGCTTGAGGAATTGAAAATATTATTCTAGTTTTCAGCTAAACACTTACTTCTATCATTTAATGAATGCTCTGGAGAAAGAATGCTGTAGTTAGAGTCAAACCATTGCTTCATCATTCTAATGAATTTTTAAGAACTTTGGTGTGGCCAGTCTGTAGAGTGACATTATCCTGTTTCCTGCTCTTTTGATCGTCCCAGTTTCTGAGATTACATGATTAGGTAAAAGAAAGATCTTAGCTTTTTTCTAACAGGTTTGAAAATATGACCCCAGAGACTGATATAATTAATATACAAGCTAAAAATCACCAAAATGTTTGGGGTTTATAGTGTGATAATTTAAAGCGTGTTATATGGTGACTCGTTGCTTGCGCTTTGCAATAGCTGGACTAACAGTATACAGCCTTCTCATATCCTCAGTAGACTGGCAGCCAGCTTGGGAAGATAAGATTTGGTATTCCTAACAACTAATTTTCATGATTAAAATTAGTACAAAGCAGAGTGGGATAGAGGGAAAGAAAACTCCCAACGCTTTTCTTTTTCTTAAAACTCCCTGGCCTTTACAAAAGCAAGTCAAAACTAATTTAATACAAATTCCTTGCAGGTCAGCTTTTAAAAAATGTCTTGACCTCCTCTCTGTGCAGGACAGGCACAGCTGCTGAGTGAAAAAAACAGAAACGTTCACTAAACACTCATCTAACCAAGCATACTCTGCAGTCTGTCAAAGCTGACAGGAGGTCTGAATAAAAACTGAAAAGAAGTAATTAGTCCTTGGTGTCCATGGGCTCAGGTAATTCAAAATTTCATATTCCAATATTTCTGTATGTTGAAATAATGCACTAAATTGCACCACCTCCATGCCCCCAACCCCGTTTGGAACAATTCACATCCTTGAGAGTTGACTATAACCAGGAAAACTTCCTCCTTTTTTCCTGTGGAGATATAAATGCCTAGCTATAGAGACAGAGCAATAGATAAGGATAATTTACTACAAGATGAAGCTGAGCATACAGATTCTCAGTATGTCTTTGTATGCAGCTAAACTGTAGTTAGAAAGTCAGCCAGCTAAACTGTAGTGAGAAAGTCAGCAGCTTTCAACAGCTAAACTCAACCACTGCGTTCTTGATCAAAATAGAAAAAACTAGCACAATGTGACTGATCCTCCATTTCAGTCTGATAGATGCATCACAGCTTAAGCAGAAGACTTGTCATTAGCAGTATAAATCCATGTACATACACTTGAGGACTGGAGTAAATGTTTAATTAAAGACCTGCTCATTGTGAATTTTATGGAATTCAGTAACACAGTCATTGATGGTGGAAGATGCCTGACATCTGCCTGACATGTTAAGCACTGCTTAGCTCTCAGACAGCATTTTGCATGACTCACTCTGAAGCGCGTCATGACAGATGCTCCAAAGATGACAGTTCCCTGCAACTGCAGAATCACAAAGCCCATCAACAGGGTGCACAGTAGATTTTACCATTTAACTTTGTATACTGAAAACATATCTCAAATTCACTAGCCTTTCTCCTACTGTCCCACAGGCCTGTGAGCACCATCCTTACATGTGTAAGAGAGCCAAAGAGACAAAGTCATTTGCTCAGCACTGTGCAGTTAAGTGGTGAGGACTTGAGAATTATTACTTAGATTCCAAGTCGTTTTGCTACACAGATGCCAAAAAAGCAAGCTGGGGCTGGGCTAGACTTTGTGAACTGGGGGATGTGCCCTAGATTCTGTATTCATGTTTTTCTCTGTAGTCAGCTAAACCTTTGGATATGAAATCTAGAAGGTCTAATGATCTAAAATATAAAATTAAAAAATAATTTTAAAAACCTAGATCTATACAGCACATGTTATGATCTTGTGATTTATCAACATTTCTGTAGTACACACCACAGAATCAAATCATTGGGCCATCTATGGATCAGGAAAGTCTTTCTGGTGGAACAAAACTAAATCTCAAATAACAAAATCAGGGATAGCTTACAGAGGAGATAGTCCACAGGAATCTGCTTGTATTTCAGTAGCTTACAGCTCTCTGACATAGGCAAGTCACTGGTTTGGTTTCTGGTTTGAGTGCTTCCTTGACCACTGATTTAGCTATTCTGGGAGAATATTTTGTCAAAAAGCCCCAAGGAAAAAAATGTCATACCCAACGTGGTAACCAACCATAGAAGCAAGTTTCAAGGTCTCTCTCACTGAATCAGTAATGCTTACATCTTCAATAAGATAGAAAGTTCATTTCAAACACAGCTTGGCAAATAGCCATAAAATTGCCAGAAGTGTGTCTAAGCAGTGTTTTGTAGTGCTCATGCCCACATTGTTTGGAAGAATACATGAAGAACCACTGGATAAAAAAGAGAAAGTCCACTTCCAAAATAGGGTTAATATAATTAAAAAGAGAGACAACTAAATTTGAGTTAGTGCTTATACTTCCACTTGAAAGAGATCCAAAACCAGCATGTTTTTCTGTTCTCATTTATTTGTACATTGGTTTTGATCCAGACAAGGAATGTTAGGTCACCAGTGCTGTCCGTCTTCCCCCTTCCCAAAGAAAGAGACCCAGCTGAAGGAAGAACAGAACCTCCTACTCCAAACATAACTCCCTAAAGGGTGTTAGCTGGAAGAAAACAAATCTGCGACAAACCTGCCAATAACTTTTTTTTCCTTCACAGGGAAAACTAGCCTAATTTCTTGCTAGACCAAGCAGAAGAAATTGAGGAACAAACAGACTTTTTCACAAAGCCAGATTCTCACCTGCCTTATAAGGTTAAGTCTCCCTGATAGAGCCAATATGCATGATATATATTATATGTATGATACTAATATAGGTGATTAGTTTGTGAGGGGGGCTCACAGGTAATCAGACCGCAGAGCTGGCACGTAACTACTGTGAGGTGCAGTCGGTAGGAGAGCTGGCCTGTGAACAACTGATATTGTTGGAAACTGGAAGCCCAAAGTTCCAGTTGTATTATCATCCCCCAGCTTGAGGATTTTAAAACTTTTCTACCAGTTTCATTTATTCGTATGATTTTGGTTTGTTTTGAAATCCATACCACTGTATGCCCAAATATTCCTGTTATCCTGTGATATTCCTTTATTCTTGACAGATATCCCTGGTGATTTCCTGCAGGAGTCAACAATGTCTATTCTCCCCAGTGAAAGCAGTAATATAACTGACGATGGGGACTTTTAGTAACACCTGCACCTACTTTATCAGAACATGATACATTAAGATTATTCTGCAAAAAAAAAAAAAAAAAAAATATTGACAGGTTTTTCAAAATCTGAAGCTCTTTAACCTGTACTAAATTACATTTCATTGTGGCACTGAGTTGTTTGGTCTATTTGCAAAACAATGTTTTGGAAGAACTTCAATTTCTCTGGAGTCAAATCAGTGAAAACTTAGAAAATCTGCTGTGAGTAACATTTTCCTTTGTGGTAAGCTGCTTTTGAGTAATATTGAGCTGATTACACATTATGCATACTAACAATTACCTTCCTGAATCTCTTGGCATTTCTCTTTTTTCCTTTTGACTGTAGAAATCAGTATCATTGTGCAGTGCTTGTAGGTTCTACCTGCTTGCTAAGTGTTTTGTATTTATTTGGCATTTTGTCAATGTCTATATGTATATTTAATATGCCTGCAGCACACATTTGTGATACAGTTATGAAAGGCGTGATGCCTCCCTAAGTGGCTGGTTCAAGGTCATGATTGCACAACTTATCCTTGCATAATTAACTTTGAGATGGGAAATAGTTGCTTCCAACTGTGTAACAGCTTCTTTAAAGCTATTGTCAACTGGACAGTGAAACTACCCTTCAGCCAGCAAACTCAGAGCAAAAGGAAAACACTGTCTGAGATTCCAGCTCCAAAGCAAGCAGTTTTCACCTGAAATACCTTCTTTTCTCTCATGAGTGGGTTTTCAGTTCTTGGTTGGGGGAATAAGCATTTATGAATTTGCAAAGGCAGCCTTTGTGAGGGCAGTCTTCTTTTCCCTAATACCGTGGTGTGTCTTTTTCTGAACTGCAGGAAAAATCAGGAAGGACTCCTTACTTTGTCATTCATGTATGTTTGACAGTGTTACTTCTTGAGGTTTGTTAAGCCAGCCTCTTCTGAAAGCAATGTGAAGGAATATTTTGGCATTTGGTTGTCTATTTACCACATAGCCTTGGAGTAGCAAATGAGATAAACAGGTAGAAAGTCTATCTTTCTTTAGGCATGATTTTCATTCTTTTTGTTTTTTAAAATAACATGCCCTGCTTAAAACTTTGGCAAAATTCCCGTAGACATGGACTGGCTTCGTGTACCTTACGGATATAGCATTGGCACCAAAGCCCTGTCAGAACCATTTTTCTATCACTAGTGCGTGGCTGTCCTGTAGCTGAGAATCAGGATCAGTAGGAATGCTGACCTCTGCTGAACTGATTCTGCAATGTTACTATTTACTCCAGCTGCTGTCAAAATTAGCTTGCAGTCTTTTTAAGACTTAAGTATACCTTTCACTACTTGGGTGTTTCCGCTATACAGTGGTCTACATACCAGGGTATATAGATTTAATTCTTCCTCTTGTTTCCTTCCCTTACTGTAAAGGTCTGAAGTATTTTTATTTTCTCATTTTTATGGCACCCAGAGCTTGAATCGCAAATTCATTAGTAAAGAAAGAGGAAAGAAAAGGAGAAAAAAAAAAGACCAAACAAACAAAAAGCAACCAACAAAAAAAAAGAATGCTAGGAAATCAGCAGCTTGTGTATAAATACTCAATTATGTAACCAGGAGCAACTATCGAGATCAAGAAGCTCTTTATCATGAGTGGAACTCCACTCATTTCTACGTATCTGACCACAGAAACAGTAGCCAATGCAAGTGAAGAAGCAGATTTTGGCACTAGGCTGATTCTACTATAGGAACATGGCAAGTGTTGCAAATAAAACCACAAACTTAACCTTCACATGGACAGTCTTCACTGGCCACACCAGTTAGCATGCTTCTGTTTGCTGCTGTTGGAAATTGCCTGCACCATTTGGTACTGAAAACAGCGAGCTTTCTTGCTCCTGTTTTACAGCTGTGCCTTTCTAAAGAATTAGGCCAAGAAAGTAATTTCATTGTTTTGATAACATGTGATAGTTGTTTCAGTTAAAGATGTGGGTAAATAAGTGGGCAGCACCATTGGCAAAGGATTAAAAAGCAGAGAACGGTGATACGGAGTAGAAGTATGATTGCAGACTTCCAAGGCAATGAGCAAAAGGCCCTGCGTGTCCCGTACATCCCACGTATCAAAGTCCATGTGCTACAGTGAGGAAAGTTTGCTGATGATACCAAACTGGGAGGGGTGGCTGACACCCCGGAGGGCCGTGCTGCCATCCAGCGAGACCTGGACAGGCTGGAGAGCTGGGCAAGGAAGAACCTCATGAGGTTCAACAGGGAAAAGTGTAGGGCCCTGCACCTGGGGAAGAAGCATGTCAGGCACCAGTACAGGTTAGACGTGGACCTGCTGGAGACAAGTTCCAAAGAGAAAGACCTGGAGGTCCTGGTAGACAGCAAAATGGCAATGAGCAAGCAGTGTGCTCTTGTGGCCAGGAAGGCCAACGGAATCCTGGGCTGCATAGGGAAGAGTGTGGCTAGTAGGTCGAGGGAAGTCATTCTCCCCCTCTACTCTGCACTGGTGAGGCCACAACTGGAATACTGCATCCAGTTCTGGGCTCCCCAATTTAAGAGGGACAGGGAACTACTGGGAAGCGTCCAGCAAAGGGCAACAAAGATGATTAAGGGATTGGAGCATCTCCCTTATGAAGAAGGGCTGAGAGAGCTGGGACTCTTTAGCCTGGAGAAGAGAAGGCTGAGGGGAGACCTTATCAATGCTTATAAGTATCTCAAGGGTGGGTTGAAGGAGGAGAGAGCCAGACTCTTTTCAGTGGTTCCCAGTGACAGGACGAGGGACAATGGGCACAAGTTGGAAAATAGGAGGTTCCACTCAAATATTAGAAGAAACTTCTTTACGGTGAGGGTGACAGAACCCTGGAACAGGCTGCCCAGGGAGGTTGTGGAGTCCCCTTCTTTGGAGATTTTCAAGACCCGCCTGGATGCAGTCCTGAGTAACATGCTCTAACATGCTCTGGGCAATCCTGCTTCGGCAGGAGAGTTGGACTAGATGATCTCTATGGTCCCTTCCAACTCTAAAAATTCAGTGAAATTCAGTGAAACAGGTCGCTTCCACTTGTGAACCTCCAGAAGCAGCGTTGTGCAGCCTACCTGAATGAAGAAAAAAAAAAAAAAAAAAAAAGTGAGGAGCCCTTACTTCCTCTTACTTCCTCGAAACCTTTCACTCCGCGCTCTGCCCCGTGCGGTGACTCGGTGGGTTCAGCGGAGGGTATTTTTCCTGTCCGCCCCGGGAGGTTCCCCCTCCACCCCCCCGGAGCGCTGGATGACACAAGGCGGTGGTCGACGCGGGGGCGGCGGGGGGGCGTCCCGGCCCCGGAGCCGCAGGGGGGAGAGGGGGTGGGGGAGCTGTCCGTGGTGCTGCCACCTCCCCCCCTGCCCCACTGCCCCGCCCCGCCCCGCCCCGCCGCCCCGCCGCATCCCGCCCCCACCGCGCCGCCGCTCACCCCGGAGCTGGGTCCCCGCCAGCGCCTTGCCGTGTCCAAGGAGAACTCGCCCGTCCCCCGCGGTCTTTGTTAAGAGGAAGGGTTCAAAGTCTCGACCTGATGAATTTTTTAATTAAAAAAAAAAAAAAAAAGGAAAAAAAAAAAATGGAGAGACCGCCCCGCCGCCGGGCGCTTACCCAGGAGCCCGGCCCTCCGAGGGCAGCGCAGGGCGCTCCGCCCCGTCGGGGCAAGGCCGGGGGCCGGCCGCTGGGCTCCCCTCCGCCGCGGTGACGGTGACACGGGCGCAGCGGCGAGGCGGATCCCGCGGGGCCGGGCCGGGGCGGGCCGGGGCGGAGCGGCACCGGCCGTGGGGAGAAAAGAAGCGACGGGAGGCTCCGCCGCGTCCTCGGCAGGCGGAGGCGGCTCCGGCGGCGGCACCGCGCAGCCACCCCGGGGCCGGGCCGGGGCCGGGTCGCGCTGCCCCCGGGTGCCGACGGCTGCCGGGGACGCGGAGCGGTGGGGCCGGGCGTTTCCATGGGCTTGGCCTCCCCCGCAGGCTACCATCGCCCCAGCCCCGAGCAGCGCGGGGTGGCCGAGCGGCGGCTGCAACCCTCCGCGGAGCCCGGCCGTCGGCGGGTGTGAGGCCGGGGAGGACGGGGGCATGGCGCGGCGGGCGGGCGGCACGGCGGCGGACGAGCTGGCCAACGCCGCAGCCCGCGGCGACCTGCAGCGCCTGAGGGAGCTGCTGGACGGCGCGGCGGACCCCAACGCCGTCAACTCCTACGGCCGGACCCCCATCCAGGTAGGAACGCCCGAGGGGGTGCGGGCGGCGGGGCGGGGGCAGCGGCCGCTCCGCGCCCGAGGAGCGGCGGTAGCAGCCCCGGGGCAGCCTCCTGGCGGCGGCCGCTCCCCGACGGCTGGGCTCGGCTGCTGCCGAAGCGGCGGTTCCTGTCGCCTTTCTGGAAGGGCGAAAGTCTGCGACGGCCGCAACTGAGAGGTTTTAGTCTTAGCAACCCTTGACTTTATTTTAACCAACTGAGATAGGATGACTCAAAACCGAGAACTTTAATGCTCATCTCGCAATAAGCGTGCAGTAAAAAGTAACGAGTCACCTTTTCAGAAAGACTTACCCTTTCGTCGTACCTCGTTTTCTGCTTTGTACGTCTGTGTAGTATTTTTCCTCTCCGCTTCCATGAAAAAGTATGTTCCCCGATTCTAACGATATATTCACTGGCCTTACGATCAGAAATATCCGGGTGCGATAGCCTTGCCCAGCAAACCGTGCAGGTACACAGCTAGCAGTCCCATTGGGGCTCAATCCGCCCACATTTTACGCCGCGTGAAGGTGTAGGTAGATGTAGTGCCCGGTGGAGTCGCACATACTAGATTTATAAAGCCGCGTTAATTTCCGAGGTAGTTCTAGCCAGCTTCTTCTTGAATTTTCGAAATAAAACGAAACTGGAATAATCTGAGAAGCTATATTTAAGTTTTACGGCTAGTGCTTGCGAAACGCTCTCCTACAAAATGTCGGTGCAGCATTTCACTCGAAACACGTATCTGTTGCCGTCCTCCGACATGTTTTTTTTCTGCACCTCCGCGCATCAGGGATTTAGCCCATGCGCTGAAGGCACTGCGGGGTGCGCTGGGGGAAACGCAGCTTAGAAAACGGCGAGCCAGAGGCGGAGGGCTCCCGGGTATTTGGGTGCTGCACTAGGCAGGGGGGTCAGCCTCAAAGTGCGTTTTCAGTCTCTCCTGGGGACGAAGGAAGAGCGGGCGCCGCGCTGCGGGGAGGGCAGTTTCCCTACACTCGAGTGTCCCCTTGCCAAGGACCTGCTGGAAAAGCATCCCACGTGAGAGCGGGACGGCGGCAGCCCTCCGGGAGCCTCTCCACCGGCATGGCTCCCAGCTGGCCGTTGGAAAGCGGCCCGCGTCTTGCCCTCGCCCTCGGTTTCTGCGCCGGAGTGCGGCAGGAGAAGGGCGATCCCCTTCCCCCGGTCCCTCCGCCCCTCTGCCGACCGCTGTCGCGGAGCAGCCCCGGTGCGCACGCCCGGACGGGGTCCGGTCCCGCACGCCCCGTCCCCGACGGAGCTTCCGCGCCTCTCTGCCCCACCTCTGCTCCTTTCCGCGAGTGATCCCCGCTCCCGCGGGGGCGAACGAGAGATGCCCAGCGGTGCCGGGCGGCGCTGACGCTGTCTCTCCCCGCAGGTGATGATGCTGGGCAGCCCGCGGGTGGCCGAGCTGCTGCTGCAGCGCGGAGCCGACCCCAACCGCCCCGACCCGCGCACCGGCTGCCTCCCGGCCCACGACGCGGCCCGCGCCGGCTTCCTGGAGACGCTGGCGGCCCTGCACCGCGCCGGGGCCCGCCTCGACCTGCCCGACGGCAGCGGCCGCCTCCCCCTCGACGTGGCGGCGGGGGGCCCGCACGGACCGGTGGCCCGGTACCTGCGCCACCCGCCGCCCCGCGGCTAGCCTCCTCTGGGGTCACCCCTCTCCCCTAATTTATTGCCCGCGTCCGCCTCGGGAGACACGACGTCGGGCAGCGCATTGAGGCATTGTCAATAATTTCCGGGTCGCCTCTCCACGCTCGGATGCATGAAGGACCGACGGGACATGTATGGTTTTGTACGCTATATTTTGCACGTCTGTATGTTATTCTGCACTTGAAACTCCACACCCGTCCACGTCCCGTCCCGTGCCCCCCCCCCCCCCCCAGTCTTTTCTTTTCTTTTCTTTTTTTTTTTTTTTCATGCGGGAGTCCAAACACTGTGAAGAGAAGTAAATATGAAGGATAATCCCCGCACAGAGATGGCACAGTAAACCCTTTGTGTTTTGACAGGACGGAGTCTGGGCTTTCCGTTTGCTCTCCTCCCTGGGGCTCCCTGCTCACCCTTCCCAGCTCTCTCCGTCTGAAGGAGAATGGGAGAGGCTGCGGGCTCTCCCAGTCCCGAGTCGGCTGCTCCCCATTTAATTTCAGACTCAAGCTAAATCGGACTCGAGGGGCGCTGAAGTCGATCTCTGCCTCTCCCTAGTGACACCGGCCGGGACAGCGGGGAATTGAGGCTTCCTGGTGCTGTTGCGGCTTTGGCAAATACCTTCATACAATCCACGTAGGGTACTGTGCATGTCTGTGCATGGGCCCGGTGCGCATCCGCGGCTCTTCTTAGGAAGGCTGTAAACACGGGACCTGGGAGGAGAAAATAAAGAGGGATTTGTGTCTCTGCAAGCCCGATACCGCCCTCGCTCGAAGTGATCGGTGTTTTACCAACTTGCAGGTGACCTTCCCTGAGTTACTGTGAGTTTAACAGGATTTTGAAGAAATCATGATGGTTGCAAAACGAAGGCGGCGTGGAACTTAAAAAAAAAAAAAAAAACAAACAAACAAACAGACAAAAACAAAAAACAAAAAACAAAAAAAACCCAACCCACAACAAAACAGAACAAAAAACCAAAAACCTAAAAATGGTATGTTCGCCTTTGGCCCGAGGGTTTCCCAAGCTGCTCGGAGGTGGCACGTTTGGTAAAGAAACAAACAAGTCGTTGTAACAACAAGTTGTCGTAACGGCTGTGCTGCTGGAGGAAGAACGGGGGCGGAGGGTAGATTAATTACCTGCGAGCTGATCCGTCTTTCACTGACCGCTCCGGGGCGGGCAAGCCGGGAGACCCTGCCTCCCTCCCCGTACCCCGCGCCGGGCTGCGCCTCTTGGAGACACACAGAAAAGGGGAGGCAAGGCGCGGCAGCGGGAGAGTCCTCCTCGCCTTCTCCAGCGCGAATGCTGGGCGCGTCGCAGAGCTAGCTGTCTGTAGAGAATTACAGGCTAAAAAGTTTTCTCTTCGTTTTGCATTCCCACTGAGTGCCCGACTGCCAGATATTTCATACATAAGCATTAAAAATAATATATATACTTTTATACAACCTATTGGATTATGTTATTTATTACAATACACTTTCATATAATGTGTGCTCTATAATTATATTATGTGCTTTATATTTCGTATAAGTTGGCACGCTATAAATATGTAGTCATGCCACTCATGTACGTAATATATCTATGTAATACCTATATAAAAATATGCATAATATGCATATATATAAAACAATTATTATTATATATCAAACCTACATATTTGTTTATCAATTATTTTATATGTAATATGCTTGTTTTATGTGCATATAATGTTATAATTAAATACATACAAAACCCTCATATTATATTTAGTCTATATTCATGCTTGTTTATTATAAAAACGCCTCGAATCTGTATTTTATACATATCTTTAAATAGAAAATATATGCAATTACAATATGCGACCATAAGACCTTATGAAATTGTACCACATTCTGTCTTAGTACATGGAATAGCCATAAGCAAGCCAAGGACAACACTGAGGAAAACAGAGGTCAAGAGGCTGCATCCCATGCCTGAGGGAACCGGGATGGAGCCGGGACCAGACACGGAGATATGGCAAGGCTAGAGCCTGACCACTCTCTTTACAGAAAAGTAAGGGTCTAATAAACTGTGCTTCAAACCCTAGTTAGACCAATATTCATATTTTTAAAAGTCGGTTTCTCCAAGAACCAGAATTCGACTTAAAATTTTTAGTATTTCCATTACGGCTTATGAAACAACGACAACAGCAATAACAACAATAATAACAGCAATAATAACAATGCATAAAACGGGCAGGGAAATAACAGACTTTCCTGGGCTGACCACACCAAACGAGCAGAATATACCCTCAAAACCCAGCAGGGCTAAACGCCTAATTGCTATAAATCTAATTCAGGCTGCAGGTCCGGAACCCCTGCCCGGGACAGGCCCCCGGGCTACTCACCCCGTGGGAGGGTGGGGGTCCCTGGTGCCATCCCGCCCGGCCGCGGGAGCTTCCACCGGTACCTTTTCTTCTGGCAGCAGCGCCGGCTCCAGGTCTTGGAGTCCTCCCCGAAAAGAAGGATAGTAATTGTTAGCAACAAACAGCAGCAGCAGCAGCAATGCACATTTCTAGACAGCCCTGAAAGCATTAACCTTCAGCGTGGCAGAAAACTCGCGCTTTTTATTTTTAATATCGCAGCTGTAATTGAGGGTGTGTGCGCACACACGCACACACACACATGCACATGCCCAACCCTCTGCAGCAGGGTTTGCGCCCTGGGCACGGCTAAATGCTCCGGGGGCCCGGCTCGGCCATGCATTCAGCGTTGGTGGCTATTTGGTTTCTATTGCGAAAACTGTCAGTTCATCCTCTCACCGCCGCTCCGGCACCTGCATCGTGCACCCAGGCAGGCGCCCATTTTGCTTTGCCTGTCGGGGACGGGTGGCCACGGGAGGGGCAAAGAAAACGAAAGGGGGAGGGGGAGAGGGGGAAATAAAAATAACAATTTAAAAAAAAAAAAAACAACAAAAAAACCCCAAAAAAAACATCCCTCGAAGAGCTGATTTCATTTCGAAATGGCTGATTTCACCCACCCGGTTCCCAGGCTTGAAACCGGGCTCGGTCCAGGAGAAACCATTACAGGCTCTTCTTCATTAGCCTCGCTGTCAGGGTTTTACTCCGTGCCCGGGCAGGAGGAGGAAACTTCCATTGACATCGGCGTTTATCCAGCCGAGAGAAGGAGGTGTTTGTTATGGGGGAGGGGGGTTTGTTGCATACGCGTATATTCACCGGCCCTCCCCGAGATTCCCCCCACGACTCGGAGGCTTCCCCGCCGGCTCCCTGCTGTCCCTGCGCATCCCCGGTTCCGCGCCCAGCCGGGCCGGGCCGGGCCCCCCCGCACCGGCGGAAAGCGGAGATGCACCCGCAGGACCGACACCGTCCCGGTGACCGAAACCCCCCTTCACCTTTTCCCGCGCCTCGCACGGAGGTACCCCACAGCCTGGGAGAGGGGATGCGCGGCCAGAGGGGCTCCCGGGGAGCAGTGGGGGGACGAGGGGGAAGCGGGACACGCCACAACCCCCTCCCTGCCGCCCAGAGATGCTCTGCTGGGCGATCGGCGTCGCTCAGCACTGGCTGTCGGGGGGTTCGGCGCCCCTCCGGCCGGGAGGGAGTAGAAGCCAGCCCGGGGGGCGGGGAGGGCCGGCAGGTTGCTTCGGTCTTTTCAGCGCTCCTCCGCTGCTTCCCTCCCGCACCCTCCTGCTCCAAACTCTCACCCTTCAAAGCGAAAACAAAGCGGTCCGGCACGGCGAAGCGCGGATGGGGAGAGGGTCGGGGGATAGGAAAGAGTTAATTACCCGTTTCGGTTACCGGCGGGGGGAGAAGAGATCCGCTTTTTTTTTTTTTTTTTTCGCTCCGCTACGCAACGGCCCCGCGTCGCGTTCAAATGACCATGTGACAAGGAAATAGCTGCTCGCCCGGGCCAATACTGGCCTGCGCTTTTAAAGCGGCAGGGATCCGCTAGCCGCCCCAACCAAGGATACCAACATCGCCCCCGGGGGAACGGGCGGGGGTCGCGGTGCGCCGGGCTGCCACCGCCCTCGCCTCACCGAGGGGTTCCCGAGGGGAGCGGGTTTCAAACCCAACCAAACAGCAAGAAAAATAAAACAACAAAATAACACACACAACAACCTCCCCCGCGCCACAACGGGGCGGGAGGCGTCATGTTTGGAGGGGACAGCCGCGGGGGGAGGGCAAGAACATGTCGTCAAGGCTTTATTTGAAAGCAGGGGAGCGCCCTGCGATTGGCCGCCCTCCACGCCCGTTTGGTGGTGGTGCTCCTCGGGGCCAGCCGGTGGGAGGGGAGAGGAACCGGCGGCCTCCCCCGTTCCCATCCCCCGCCACCGGTCCTCCTTCGCCTGCTTTCGAGGCGGGAGCCATCATCATGGGAGGTGTTTAAGGGTAGAGGAGGAGGAGGGAGAAGGGGAGGGGGAGGAGGAGGGGGGAGAAGGGGGGGGAAGAGGGAGGTAAGGCGAAATGGGGAGTCGAAATTAGTCAAACGGAAAAGAAAAAAGAAAAAAAAAAAAAGAAGAAAAAAAAAAAAGAACAAATTCTCTCCAATGAATGGAGGGTGAGAAGGCCGATTCACCGGTGGGGCCCTGCCGGGGAGGTATTTCTAGCCCGGCACGCCGGTGGCTCGTCCGCACCCATGCCCCCCCGGATAAGGTGCACCGTTCGCTTCGGGCGCTCCCGCAGCCTGCGGCGGGCCCGGGAGCTGGGCTGGCGCATCCTCCGCGGCGTCGTCGGGGCGCTGGGCCGCCGGCGGCCGCCGCGCCTGGCTCTGCTGCTGGTCCTGCGGCGGAGGCGCCGCGGGAGCCCCCGGCCCAGGTAGGGCCCCCCCGGGGACCGGGGCTGCTCGGGACTGGGGGGGCACCAGCCGTGGGGGGGAGAGGGGGGAGGGGCGGACGGCCCGACTGGGCGGCGGGAGGGGGGGGCAGCGGCTGTCGCCCCGGGGCGAGCGGGGTTCTCGTTGCCCTCGGTGGCCCGGCCGCGGCCGCGCAGCGCCGCGGAGCCCCCTCCGCGCCACATGCTCAGATTGCACCGGGAACATGTGAGGTTTGTACAGGCGTGGGGGTTATTATTATTATTATCTTTCCCCTATTTTTTTTTTTTAATCGCAGTAGAAAACAACAGGTTCTTGAAAAGTTACTGTAACTTATTTCTGCCTTTCCGCCCCCTCCCCTTCCCTCCCCTTTCCGAAAAGTTTTTCTTTTCTTTTTCTCTGTGGCTAATTTAGAAAAACTAAACCCACCAGCCCCTATCAACATTTGCAGTCGGTTCCTTGCGAATAAGGAACATAACTATTGCTCTGAAGAGAGAAAATGGCCACTGTTTTCGAGGGGGTATTACTTTCCACTGTTGTAAATGACAGCGAAATATAGTGGCCTACTTTGCCTTCCATTACTGTTATATAAATATGCGCAATAAAGGTCAGAGCGGCCGAGCAGCGCCAGAAAGAGTAATTAAAATGCACACGTGTAAAGGACCTTGAGAGACACCGGAGGTTCGGGCATTTTTAGAGGCTTTTTCCTGATTTCAGAATGCAAAACCGGATTGTTGTGGATCTGCATGGCACAGTTTAGGCCTCGATCATTACATATAATTAGACACTTAAAGAAAAATAAAGCGAATATTATTTTTTATGAGTATTTGAGCATTGTTCTGCAAAATCCTCGTAGAGGGTCATTAGAAGAGTCCACAACCTCCTCTAATCCAGAGCACAGACTGGAGAAGGACAGATGTAGAAGAGAAGGAAAGTAGAAATATTTGCCTGAAAACATCTACAAAAACAGAGATTATATATATAAATATATGTAAAAAAAAAATAATAAACCCTTCAAGCTATAAGACTCGTGTGGAGATAAAGCAATTCACAGTTTGCCTGCACCAGTCTCTAGTTAGATCACTTTAAACACTTTTTGAATATCAAGTGTGGTGAGGTACTTACACATGCACATACACGAGTGTGTATATATATGTAAATATATAAACCAGAAACAATACCCAGTTTTCCTTGTTACCTTTGAATTCCTTGTTTCTTGTATTTCTAGTAGGCCTAATTTCTTCATTTTACACTAAATGGGGGGGGTGTGTGTGTGAGAGAGAGTGGGGGAAGGAAGGGAAACTATAAACTCTGGCTGCCCTGAAATGCACGAATCTCGAATATAAAACATAAATATCAAGGTGTTTATTATCTCCAACTAAATTTGCTGTAGCAAGTATGTTGTCCCAAAAAATGACCCCGCTTTGGGACAACAAGGACAAAAACCTCTTATTGATCAGGCAGTGTGGCATTTTTTTTTTTTATTTCTATTCCCACACTCGCTGTAAAGGCTGTAAATACTACGCGCTTTTTTTTTTTTTTCTTTCTTTCTTTCTCTCTCTCTCTCTCTTTTTTTCTTTTCTTTTTTTCCCCCGAGCTTTTCATCGGGTAGATCGACTTCTTCTAAAATGCTGTATAGGTCTAGAACAGCCACTGAAAATCTGATTCTGAGGGGACTGGGGAGAGGTAAGAAAAGGGTGTGTATTTTATCTAAAAAAAAAGATATTTTCCCCTTTTGCCTACCCGTACTCCTTCCATAATAGGATGTAACAACATTACAGTCACAAAAGTCATGCAGAAACATCTTGGCAGCTCGGAGACAGCGAACCTCGAACCCACAGTATTTCGGGCCGCAGGAAGAGGGTGACTTCATATTCGGATTAGGTGGAAAACTACGCCAGGGGAGAAAATAAGTTTGGCAATAGAGAGAAAGCACCTCTTTTTACCCTTATTTCATATTTAGAGGGACGGATTCCGTTCTCAAGCGCTCAAAATTACATTGCTAAATTAAAAAGATGGAACAAAGGAAATTTCATCATTCCCCGAGCAGTGTTAGACAGAGGGAGTCTTTCGTTGAAACGGCGTCCACGAAGCTGCTTCTGACCCCCCGAGTGGGTGAGAGACGGGGACTGGCACCCAAAATCTGGCTGACAGAGGCGATCCTACAGCCGCCCACCCGGGCAGAGAATCGGGCACGGCATGACATACTTTTCTTGCAACATCTAAACCTAGTTACTTCTTAGGTCGATGGGAGAGGTTTTATTTGTTTTGCCTTTTGTGTGTGTTTATCCATTATCTGTCTTTGCTTTGCTGTTTTTTTTTTAAGGAAGGGAATATTTTTCCTGGGGAATGCTTAGTCACTTTTTCTAAACTGTTAGGTGATTATCCGGGTAGACCCATTAGGTCGTTTTACTTTCCGATGACTCCGTGGCCCAAAACGAGGGACCAGAATAATACGCACCTAAAATTTTCTGGAAGGTTTCTAAGAAAAATGTAGAAAATATCTAGGCATATTTTCACAGCTATTTACGGCGGTATATTGCATTCAGAAATGCGCTCTGTGCAAGTTTATAACACACGACTGTGAAAACAGAAACCGAAGTATTTATTCTTTATTATTGCAGATTTTTAAGTTGTTTGTTCGGTTCTGTTTGGGGTTGGTTTTTATGGGGTGGGGGTGTGTGCGTTGGTTTTGGGGGGCTTTTTTTTTTTTTTTTTTCTGTCATTTTATGTTAAAAAAAAAAGTCTATCGGACAAGTTCCAAAAGTCTAAAATTAAGGTGCTAGATTGTCCTGTTCTTACCCACTATGCGCAATGAGAAAAATTATCTTTGAAAATATACTGATATTTTAAGCCGAAGAGTAGAAGGACACTGTTCAACTATTTCTATTAATCGGTTTCGCTTCATTTTGAGCATAACTTCAAGCAACAAATCCACCACCACCCCCTCTCTCTTAACTGTAAATCAGGCTGCTTCCATGCAACCTCTCCATTGCACCCCCACCCCTGCCCCCTGTGCCTTTTTTGCCTATTTACAGGCGAGGAAATGCTAATATTAAATTCTCTATAGTTTGTGTCTTTGTAGTATTTAATTAACCCTAAACTTTTTACCGAAATAGTGGTTAGATGATCAAATAACTCACGTAAATGTTTTAAAATGCTCTTTTTCTTTTTCTTTTTCTTTTTCTTTTTCTTTTTCTTTTTCTTTTTCTTTTTCTTTTTCTTTTTCTTTTTCTTTTTCTTTTTCTTTTTCTTTTTCTTTTTCTTTTTCTTTTTTTTTCTTTTTTTCTTTTTTTTTCTTTTTTTTTTCTTTTTCTTTTTCTTTCTGTCATAAAATGGTTAGTATCTGCTAAGCTTTAAACAGGGCGTAAGATGGCTGCTTTTGGTAACTGAAAATTACCTTTTCCGTCCTGTATGCTATTATCAAGACATCTCAGAACAATTTGCAGGATTGGTGTACTTTAGTATTAAAATGGATCTATTTTCAGTGTCATAGATGTGTATTGTTGAACAATGACTTTTAAAAGAAATACGAAGAGAAATGTAGGACAGGAAGACTGCTTAACGTGGACTTTTTTTTTTTTTTTCGTTCGTGAAAATATCTTTGCAGTAAGGTTTGCTGGGGAGAGAAGGTGGCTTCTCCTCCTTTCCCCCAAGATACAAGTATAATACAAGGGTCGTTTTCAAAACACATCAGCACGGGCTCGTCTGTTATTTCCCAAATTCCAGATATGACCGTGTGTTGTTATGTTTCGATAATTTGGGGTCGTTTGTTGGTACCAGAATTGCGCAAAATAGGATTTGCATTTGTGGGGGAAAAATTCGTCTGACTTTAGTAATGTAACTTAAAATTGCGTCGTTTTAATGGTTCAGTACCTTGATAAGTGATTTGGACGGTCAGTAATCATTAGCACGAGACCGTATTTGCTGTTTTACTCCATTCTGCGATTTCGTAGCTTTTAATGGGTTTTAGCAGGGATGAAGGTGCAAACAGGCCATCTGACTCCTCTAGTAACGTCTTCACTTACAAATATGTTGGCATGTGAGTGTATAAATTTTTTTATATTTATGTATTCGCAAAAAGGCACATGCATATATTTATACACATACACACATGCATAAAATACACTAGTAATACTATTTCACAAAAAGCAAAATTAGCCAGCGATAATGTGCAACCCTGCCGCTCCTCAACATTGATTTGAAATTTTATGACGCCTGACACATGTAGCGAAGGAGCTCTTCTCGGATTTATCTCTACATGGCTATCATTAAAGGCAGAGAGCGCATGAGGGACTGGAGTGCACTTCGCTTGTTGGGTGGGGATCCTTTCCTCTTCATTTCTCACACTTTGCGGACTTTTTAAAAATCCACTTTTAAATTTTACTTGCTGGCATGTATTTATATATTTATTTTACGGCCTGCCAGCCCCGGGGCCCGCTCCGTACCATGCGCTGCAGCAAAGCCACGGTGGTTGGGAGCCCGCCGCAGGTCTCTCAACCCACCCAAGCCCACTTCAAATGTCGCACCCTGCTCGTGCAACGCCACTTCCCCCAGAAACTTCACGAGGGAGGCTCAGAAAGCCCCCAAGTGAGGAAATTTCAGTGAAATCCCGACTTGGCTACGCAGGGATAAATTTGGGCTTATTTCTCATCCCAGGATGCCTCTGCCTTTCGGCCGTCAGTACACGCAGACATAAAATCGCCGGTTTTCCCCTTTCGCCACGCAGGGCTGTCCGCGGAGGAAGGGGGGCGGAAGGGGGGTGGGTGGGGGGTGGGTGCAGAGATTAACGCCGAAGGGAATAAAGGTGCATCTGCACAGAAGCAGATACTGCTTCTGTGGCAATCACACCGGATTTCTGCAATTAAAAAGAGGAAAATAGAGAACTGATATGGGAAGAAAAGAAAAGAAAAAAAGAAAGCTAAAAAACTTCCTTAATCTGCTTTCTGTATTTGCTCACTTCACGGTTCGAGTCCGACCTCGGCGGTGGCTCCGAAACGCCCCCGCTCCCTGCGTCGCCTTGTGGGAAGGCCGGAGCCTTAACACACACGCACACACACACCCCCCCCCCCGCCTCCTTCTCCTTGCCTCGTACCCGGCCCTGCCCGTAGCTCCGGGCTGGCGGAACCAACCCTCCGACCGCCGGCAGCCGGTGCTGCGCAGCCCCGCGGGCGCCGGCGCCGATCCCCGCTCATCTCGGCGGTTGGGGGGGGTCGCTTGGGGAGGGGGGTGTCACAGGGAGCCGCTTTGCCCAGGAGGGATGAGACGTCAGGTGCTTGTTTTTTGGGGATCTCCGCAGCGGCGAGGCCCTACCCAGCCTCTGGCTGCCGGGATGGAGCCGTGCCTTACCCGGGCTGGCTCTCGCCGCGGTTTCCCTGCCCGCGGGAGGCTCTGGCAGGGCCGGGGTGAAGCGGTCCTCTTCTGCCGGCTGCCGTGAGGTGGATGGCTGGCTTCCTACGAGCACAGCTCTCTTCCTCATCCGGGACGCCCGGGACGCGGGGACGGACCTCAGACCCGCGGCTCGGAGGGGCTCGGGGCAGGGCAGCCCCCCTCTCTCCCCCTCCCCTCCCCCCCCGCTCCGCAGGCAGAAGCGGAATCCATCCCTGGCGTCCGAATCCATCCTCGTGGACAAGGGGCCCCGGGAAGGATCTGGTGTCCCCCCCCGCGCCCGCCCCACGCCAGATAACCGTGGGGCGCATCCCACCTGCCCTGGCCGGGGCCAACCCGGGCAGCCCGGAGAAGCCGTTTGCCGATAGGGCTGCGCCCCACTCTCCTGCCTTCACCCCCCACACACTGTGGGCCGGGGTGGGGGGCGCAGGGACGCAGCCCTCATCCCCTTCCTTCTCCCGCACCGACGGGGCCCCCGGAGGGAGGCAGCTCCTCTCGGGGGGGGGGCACAGCCCCTCTCGGCGGGGGTGGTGGTGAAATCGTGCTCCCCCGCGGGGGTGCCGAGCTGCCCCCGGCTCTCAGCTTGCGTAGCAGGCTGCCGGCACCCAGCCCCCCTGCCCCCTCACTCCTTCCCCCCGCCGGGTACCCCCTAAGAAGGGTACGCGGATTTTGACATAGCCACCAACACTGCACTCTCCTCCGCGGCAGGAGCCGGGGGGGAGGGCGGGGCGGGGAATATGCTGCAACGCCCTGGGGGGGTCGACAGGGCCGTACCCGGGGGCCGCCTGCCCCCCGGCGGGTGGGGTCGGGGGGCGGCCCCGCTGCCCTCGGGGAGGAGCAGCCGCGGCGCGGCGGCAAGCAAAGTCCCGGACGAGGGGAGAGGGAAAACCCGGGGGCAGCCGTGCGAGTTGGGCCTTTGGGGGGCGATGGAGGGGTCCCCCCGGGGCGAGGGCTCCGGTGACCGGCTGTGCAGCGCCGCCGCCCGCGGGGACCACGAGGAGGTGCGGAGGCTCCTGGACGCGGGCGCGGATCCCAACGGGACCAACTCCTTCGGGAGGACCCCGCTCCAGGTAGGGAGCAGCGCGGGGCGGGGGTAACAGGAGCGGGGGTGGGGGGTGGGGAGGGGGGCGAGGGGGAAAGCTGTCCTCTGCCACGCTCGCGGAGGGGAGAGAGATTTCGGGTTTTGAACGAGTTTTTATTGTTATTATCGGAACTGCGGATTATCCATCCGCAGCTGGCTGAATACAGGCGGGCGCTTTTCTGAACCCTCGCCCTCCTGCAAATATGAGGTGGAGTTTAGAGGGGCACCGCTGGCAGCAAACGAATTACGGTAGAAGATACTCAGGAGGAGAAGTGGGACTGCAAAACCCACTTCCAGAGGGGTTCAGGGAGTTAGCTGTGCTTCTATCTGCTTTTCTCGTTTGTTTGTTTGTTTGTTTTAAATATAGACTTAATGGGTCTTTTCCCCCAAGGATATCGAAGTGTGGTCCCTTACTAGTGTATTCATGTGAAAGGACAGTACAGAAGACGGCGTAGAAATTGTCACCGAGTAGAAATTGTAACTTGAAACTAGTATTAGTAGTCGTCACTATTATTAACAGTATTTTTAATATTCACTATTCGTCAATAGCGGTAGTATTCACTGATAAATATAATAAGTACCAGTGTGGAGTGGAGTTGGTTTCTGGGCATTTTGAGAGCTAGAAGTGTGTTGTATTAATCGACATACTTAAGCTGAAAGTTTTAAAATACTCATTGAACGATTAATGTACTGTGATTTAAACAGGACTTGTATGACAGTGTTTTCTCGAGTTGCCATTTTAAGCGATATATTTAATTATGCACCAGCTAAGCTGAACAGCCATTTTGGTCCTTGCACTTTATATGGAAAATGAAATGCTTTAAAAGTAATTTACTGAGAAAGGCACTGAGGAAGTTATTCGTTTTATTTCTGTTGTACGTTTAAATTCCAGATGAAAAGGCTCTCCACAAAAGAAAGGCTCTCTTACAAAATTATTGTAAATTTTCTCTTTCCTCCCCTCATTTCAGGTGGAGACTGATTTCTGTTTTCCTTACCAAGACTTTGCAAAATGGCTGCCACTCTGAGATGTGGACTCTTTTTTTCTTTCTCAAAAACTTAACCTCTGCAGGAATTTATATATTGTGTAATTTATAAGCATTTTCACACTTCTATTATAAACAGAACCAAATATTTGTAGTCCACAACTAAATTCTCTCGAGGAAGACGATAATAAGAAAACCTGTTGTCTCAAAATATTTTCTACAGTGTTAAGATTTTAAGATTAAATTTATGGAGGTTAAAATTCCATAGCAAATGACCAGGAGAAGGCTGGAAGTAAAACCCCAAGTGTCATTTTCTTTTGTTTGGTTGGTTGTTTATTGGGTTTTTGCTCGGTTGTTTGTTTAGTTTGTTGGTTTTTTTTTTTTTTTTTTTTTTTGGCTCAGTCGTGCATGATCAGACTTTGCCAGAGGTTTCTGCTTTTGCTTCAGCTGCAGAGTGGCACCAGGGTTCAGCAAAATTCCGTGCATTACCCGTGGGCGCTCAGCTGCTTTTCCTTGCTCCTGAGAGAAGCAGCACAGGTTTAGACAGAGCTGAGAGAGAGAAAAGCGGCTCCATACTGAACTCAGAAGGGGGGAGGGCCGGGGGGGGGGGGGGGGGGGGAGGAGGGAGAGAGTAAAACCACACCGAGCACAGAAAAGAGCCGAAGAGCTGCTGGGGAGGTTACACACAGCTACCTTGCTCAGCCACGCTCGCTGTGCTGCGCTGGTCGCTGGTAAATCCATAACGCATCGTAAGGCTTCTCAGGGCTGTCACAGAATGCATAGTGTGTGCATATGTTTATCTGCAGTGTGTACATATATTTATGTACCCAGTAACGCATCCAGGAGGCTTGATGCAAGGCTCCTCAGGGCTGTCACAGAACGCACAGCGTGTACATATATTTATGTACACGCGTATACTTATGTACAGAGTAACACATCCTAAGTGGCAGGAAGCTTGACACAAGGCTCCTCAGGGTGCCACGGAATGCATAGTGTGTAGATGTGTTTGTGTACATAGCATGTACATATATTTATACCACACTATTTATGGTATAATAAATGGCACATATAAATGGTATATATAAATGGCACATGTGTATATATATATGTACACACCATAGTGTGTACATGTATTTATATACATAGCGTGTACATATATTTATACCACACTATTTATGGTGTAATAAATGGCACATATAAATGGTATATATAAATGGCACATATATTTTGTGTATGTATATATGTACACACCTATGTGTATGTGTGTGTATATATATACATATATATACACCACAGGCACCATATATACCATGGTATATATAAATGGTATAAAATGTGGAACAGAACATACATATACGCTGTACCTAGTCTGGAAATCATGTGCATCGTAGCTAATATTTTAATTTATTGTGGAATCGCAGAATATCTCAAGTTGGAAAGGACCCATAAGCATCCTGGAGTACAGCTGCGCGCATTCGTGCGGGTCACGGCCACAACTAGTTGTCAGAAGAAAATCACGCACGAAAGGCTTCCCCGGCCCCCCTGCCTTCAGCCCCCTGTCCCGGCCCCCTTCCCCCCCCCGCACCCCGGCCCCCGGCTACCCCTCCGCAGCCGCGCTGCCGGGCGGCGCTGACGCTGTCTCTCCCCGCAGGTGATGATGCTGGGCAGCCCGCGGGTGGCCGAGCTGCTGCTGCAGCGCGGAGCCGACCCCAACCGCCCCGACCCGCGCACCGGCTGCCTCCCGGCCCACGACGCGGCCCGCGCCGGCTTCCTGGAGACCCTGGCGGCCCTGCACCGCGCCGGGGCCCGCCTCGACCTGCCCGACGGCAGCGGCCGCCTCCCCCTCGACGTGGCGGCGGGGGGCCCGCACGGACCGGTGGCCCGGTACCTGCGCCGCCCGCCGCCCCTCCCCGCCGCCGCAGCGGGGGCCGGGCCAGCCGCAGAGGGGGATGAGCGCTGACACCCTCCGACCCGTACCCCGACCCCTCCCCGCTGACACCCCTTCCCCTTAGATAGGTCCCCTCTCCTCTCCTCCCGGGCGCCCGCCTGCTGGGGAGAGTCTTCCTCTGTCCCCCTCCCGCACACCCCGAGCACTTCGTGTCCCCCTTCTGCCAGGCGACGCGTGCTAACCAATTTTCTAAGAAAAGCGGAAAGAAGCGAAACACGGCCGCGGGGAGCGCCCCTGGTCCCCGGTGGGCGGAGGACAAGCAACATGCAGTTCTCCAGTGCTCCGAGGGGGAAAATTTCGTCGTTTTCCCCCGCACCATTTATTTTTAAATTGATGCGGTCTAGAGAAGTGAGAACGCCCCGTTTCCCGTAGAGGCTCGCTCACTGCCCTGCAAGCCACTGCCTCCATCTCCATCAGATATTTGTCTTATTCACGGCGGTACTGATTTTATTCATTACCGCACAATCCTGGAGAGCTCTGCGTTCTAGTGATAGCTTGAGATTCTTTTATATAGCGCTCAGAGGTAGTGAACACCTTAGCCATCCCGTTTAAAAATTTAATTCATCTTCAGATCTTCTCCCCTTATCACCCCGCCCAACTCGGAAAGTCTTAAAATATTTAACACTGATCGAGACTACAATTTGGGAACTACTGGAAATATTTTGTATAGTTTGTATAGGGAAGGCTATCCATGTGAGAAACCAATCGGGAGTCCTTTAGTTACTGCGTAGTTTTACCATTTGGAGACACCCCGTTGATTCAGAAGATCTGGCCAACGATCTTACTATTTTTAAGAGAGCTTCCCGGGTCTCCAAACCAGATATTTGGAAACAAAAACCAATGGCTGAGCTTAGTTATGAATCTGTATCTCTTCACACGCACTGCCTCTGTTTTTCCTGCGCGATTTCCATCGTCTGCCCGCTGTTCGTACCGCTGATGTGCGACGAAATACCTCTCATTATTCAACGGCAAAATATCAAAGAGGTTGGCTTAACCCCCCCCCCCCGAATCCTTGTGTTCAACTATTAAACGGTCCTGTATGCAGCACTACTCGGTGTTGGGCGGTGTTATTTATTTCGACTCCGTTCGCCGCTTACACTTTCCCCGTCTGTGCGTAAACGCGCGCACGTACACACAACAGGGCTTATATGCGGGTGTGTATTAAGCACCACATACATACTCGAGTTAAAAGCATCCATGAAAGTCGTTAATTTCCTTATTTAAAACGACTCTTACAGCTGCTCTACTGCTCCACTGCATTTAGTACCTTTGCGATGACTCAACGATCTTTTTAAAAGCGGATTTTTTTTTTTTTCTTTTCCTGCTAAAATACCGATGGCATGCACACATTGCAGACAGAATAAGGCATGCTATGCTTGAAGGTTGGTTTTTTTTTCCCGATTGCCGCAGATACTCTGGAGGTTTTGTTGGCCGTGCCCTGCTCAGGGTAGGGATCGCGAGGCCAGAAGATGCGCTCCAACGTCCCGTCGCTTCGCCTCTGGTTTACCAAAGAACGGCTTTCTGCCGCTCATTTCTTTGAAATAGAAGGGGGAGGTGGGAGAGGTGGGGGGTGGAAATCACTCTCCCCTCAAAGAAGAAAGGTTATTTCCTAGCTTTTTGGGGGGCAAATTGAGAGCGAGCCTCTCCCCAGAAGGCGTTCGGCGGGAGCGGGGTCAGCAAATAGGTCTGGGGCGGGGGCAGGGCGGATGGGGAGAATGCGTTTTTCTTTTTCTCTCCACGGCTTGCATGCAGCCCAGCTCAGCCTCGGATTGCCGGGCCCGACGGCAGGTGAGTGTCCCACCCGTCCTCGCTGCCGGCGGACCGCGGACGGCGCGGCGGGGAGCGGAGCATCCACCCCCGCCTTCCACGGCCCCCGCTGCCCGGAGGCTGCGCATCGAGGAAGCCCCCTGCCCCGTGGGAAGGAGGGCCAGGGGATTCCCTTCAGAAAAAACACGTCTGGCGGAGCGGTGTCCACACCGGGATGTCCACGGGGTTTCCTCGCAGCCTCTCCCCACCCCGGAAAGCCGTGACGAAAGGGCGTGACTTTCCCGGGGCCTTTGGACTCGGAGCTGACGAAGCCCAAAACTTCCTCGGGAAAGTCATCTGAAGAGAAGAGGATGACGAGTTTTGGGGACGGAGTTACGCAAGGTGATTTTCAGAGGCAGGGTGTTAAGTGCGGTGTGCGACGGAAAGGACAAGGTGTCCACCGGGCTGAACAACTTTTCTTTTTACTGCTGCCACCATGAAGAGGGAAGGAAAGGAAGAACTTGCACTGCTTCGGAAAGTACAGAGAAAGGTTTTCCTTCCAAGTACCCAGCCCGACCTCCGTGAAAAAAAATATTCTCAACTTCTTTGTCTCTATAAAAGGTCTTTAAAATGATAGGTTCACCACACTGAAGTAGCCGCTCTATGCTGCCTTCCTTTCTGTTGTAAATGTTCTCTCTTTGGACACAGATTCAGCAGCACTATGTGTTACAAAGCACCCTTCAATTGAGTGTGAAGGCCATCACCTAAATAATTTGACTAGATACTTTCCATTGTGGTGTTTTCTGTCAAGCTTTTATTTTTTTGAAATAAAAATACCTTCAGGTGTAATGGCACTTAGAAAACCAAAATGGTTTCTGTTAACGCGTTCTGGAAATTCAGTCTTCGACAACGTGACTCCCAAGCCAACAGGCATCATCCCCCTTCAATTCACCTACATTTACCAAAGTTTATTTTCTCCAGGGGTCCATAGGCTTTCAATATTTTGTTCACAGTCCTGAAAGCTTCACAGAAGTGAAAAAAAGCATTTTAGGAGAGAAAGTCATCACCTGTCCTTGCCTGGGTGTGGCGGTGCAACACCACCACCACCACCCTCCTTTTGGCCACTCGGTGCTCGGTGCGATTCCCCATCCCTGGACCACATACCGATTTAGGAGAAGTCACGACACGAATTGCGAAAGTGTTAAGCACTCCCTTAAGGCGCCTTGCTCCTGCTTCCCCTATCGCTTGGAAATGGTAATGACAATCAATCAACACCTGACAGCCTAGTACGTCTGTACCTGGATCATGGCCCAAAGAGGGGTGACATTAGAACTCTAGCAAGACCTAGCAAGTTCTGGACTTGCATAACTGATGGAAAGTAGCAGAATATCCCATTGTCCAAATTGGGCCAGAGTGGAAAAATACTTGACGAAAGTCAATTATCCCGGACCCTCTAAGTAGTGATTCTAGCAGGACCCTTTGAGGCCCCCTGGACCACAGTGGGCTGTGGCCAACATCTCCCCTGAGTTGGGACACGGTTCAGGCAAACACCTGAAGGATTGAAAGGCCAGGGCAAGTCAGCCCCCTTCGAGCCTCAGTTGTCACCCGCTGAGGAATGACAATGCATTGCGAGTATTTACGCCAAACGCAAAGAGGAAAATTTTAACTACAGCCTAGACTCTCTCTTTCATGCACCTCTCTATATAAATGTTAGCTCTTATGAGTGTGGATGTTCTCATACTGTACAGGATCCAAATATTTGTCTGTGTGCGTGTAAAAGGGGCACCCATTGGCTCATTGGAGTTTGCACGTTGCAAAGGGACCTTTGATCCTAGCAGTTAAAAACTCGGGTGTGGGTGTGACCCCTCAAGTGGTGCTGTATGTTTTTGCTCATAGGTGTATATTTGGGATATCTTATAGTAAGTGTGAGCCTTGCCATTTTCAAATCTGCAATTAAGTCACTGTGCAATTATTTTGCTAAATCATCTTGTAAATCCTTAAATTGGCTAATGATTAAGTGCTGCTAAAATGTAGCCTCTTGATCTTCCTGAAGTCATTAATAAATTTTGAATTGCTGCTAAATTATAACTGTGTCAAATATTTCCACCTGGGGCAAAGCTGTGGAAATACATTAACCTGACTGCCTATTTCCATAGAAAATAAGCCTCAAGCACTATGAATCTCAGGAGGCAAATGGAAATGCTCAGAGCCCTCACAGAATAAAGCAAGGAATTTGAAGATGAGACAGGTAAGCCACAGGACCTGGTGCTGGATAAAGGACCTCTGGAGACACTCATATCTTACAAGAGCTCTGGTGGGGCAATCACTACCAGCAGTAGAGATGAGGGATGATACACCTAATGGTTCTAGATTATTTTTTCTTTTTAAATCAGGTCTCAATCAGTCCTAATCTGACACTCACTAAAATAATTCACAATTTCTTTCTTTTTTTTTTTTTTTTCTTTTTTTTCCCCTCCTTTTTTTCCAAACTTACAGGAAAAAGAGGCAGGAATACTTTAAGATACTGTGTGAAAAGACATTAAGACAGAACACACTTTTTCTCTGTGGAAAAGAGGCCAGAGGACAAATTTCTCCACATTTCACTCTCTTTGTTACCATGTGCTCATAAGTACCCACATGCTTTTGGTAGAAACACCTGCTAAGAAAGTGTTTCTCTGCTGCAGGAAGCCCAAGAAGGGGCAGTGAAATAAGAGGAGGTTCTTAGGAGTTGAAAACCAACCTTGGCAACTAGAGTCTTCAGGTTGCCTCACACAAAGGTAGCCAGATGTTTGCCACTAGACCAAGCATTACTCTTGGCAGCGAGTGTAAGCTCAGGACTAGTGGTCTAGTCTGAGTCTCACGCAATGAGAAGTCCTGTTTGCACCTACTGCTCCAGCCAGGGGCTGTGCAACCAGGGAGAAGTTTTTCCACAAAGGACCAAGGGGACAAGACATTTAGAGTTCAGCTCACACCGTCAACAGAGGTCATGCCATTAGAAACACCCTACTTTCTTACCGCCAAACTAAGTAGCTCACACTGCCATTGATGTAGTCACACTTCTCAGGAAGCAGCCTACATGTGATTTCTGAACAAAGGCATTGCTACGTGAAGAGGTGAGAGTAGTAATCTAGGACATTAGAGTTAGTTCGATCTCCAAGGTGGGGAAAATCCCAAGATAAGCATCTTTTTCTCTACGTGGTGCTGGTGGTTGACAGCACTGACTGGGTAAAAAGGTAAGAAAGCAGGCTTGTTGAGAGCTGTGAGGATGCTGCAGAGGCACAGGGTGTCCAGAACAAGGAGAAAAGAGGCAGGTCCAGCTCAAAGAAGAGGTGCCTGGACAAAAGGGAAACAAACATGGCAGAGTCTGCAGAAGCCTGAAAGGATGGACAGTGGACATTTACCTCTACCCCACCCCATGCCAACCTGGGTCAATGGTTTCGTGTGGCTTCTAAAAAAAAGCTCATTCCTGCAGACATCCAATGCACATGGCTGATGAGCAGTGGCTCTTACAATTAGACAGTGGAACCTGTTTGGTGGAAATTATGGGAGAGAGGGCATTCCTTGCCTCCAGAGATCAAGCATTTGAACACTGTTACAAAGTATTTTTTTTTTTTTTACATCTATTTTCACCTTTTGCCCCAAGCAGCCTAAAGGCTGGCTTATTTTCAGGCAGATATGAAAGCATGATTATAAATGTTTGACCACGATATGAATACAAATAAAACATATTTCAGAACCTTCAAATGACAATGAGCAAGCAATGTGCTCTTGTGGCCAGGAAGGCCAACGGAATCCTGGGCTGCATAGGGAAGAGTGTGGCTAGTAGGTTGCGGGAAGTCATTCTCCCCCTCTACTCTGCACTGGTGAGGCCACAACTGGAATACTGCATCCAGTTCTGGGCTCCCCAATTCAAGAGGGATAGGGAACTACTGGAAAGAGTCCAGCGAAGGGCAACAAAGATGATTAAGGGATTGGAGCATCTCCCTTATGAAGAAAGGCTAAGAGAGCTGGGACTCTTTAGCCTGGAGAAGAGAAGGCTGAGGGGAGACCTTATTAATGCCTATAAGTATCTCAAGGGTGGGTTGAAGGAGGAGGGAGCCAGACTCTTTTCAATGGTTCCCAGTGACAGGATGAGGGGCAATGGGCACAAGTTGGAACATAGGACGTTCCACTTGAATATGAGAAAGAATTTCTTCACGGTGAGGGTGACAGAGCCCTGGAACAGGCTGCCCAGGGAGGTTGTGGAGTCCCCTTCTTTGGAGATTTTCAAGACCCGCCTGGATGCAGTCCTGAGTAGCATTCTCTAAGCAATCCTGCTTCGGCAGGGGAGTTGGACTAGATGATCTATATGGTCCCTTCCAACTCTAAAAAAAATTCAGTGAAATTCAGTGAAACCTTCTTACACAGTGGACAAAAGCCCATACAAAAGCTACTTTCTATGAAGCACTAATTAATAAAACACAGATTCTAAGGTCAAATTAAAAGATTTCCATGAGATCAAACATCTTTCTCTGTGCTAAAGGAACCATCCTGTAGGAAACCAAACAACTGGACAGACTTCATGTGTCCTCTAAGATACATTTCACTTACTATAGGCATTATTCTCGGTTCCATACATTGCTGAATCTGGGGATTGAACATTATGCCCAAACTTCACTTTTTTTTTCTCTTTTCAAAGTGTACATAGAAACCACTGTTTTTTAAACTCATATTGTTCCCTTAAGCAATGCTATTCAACACTGGGGTCATCAAGCTATTCTACAGGTTTGCATCGCCCATTTCTTTTCTACAGCTGTATAGAAGCACACAAGCTATCACAATTTATGAATGTACTTCATTTGCATATGTGCTCCTTCGGTGGTTGTTTTCAGTAAAGGTTCATGCAGTTCTGCTCACTGGTAGCAAGGTAAACTGTTTCACCAAATATCAAGCTAAATAATTTTGTGCTAAATACTGCGCAGAATAAGCCTGATTCCATGAGGAATGCCTGCCCTAAGGCGGTAGGTTTGAAATCACTGAGAGGTGTATGTATCCAAAAAGAACATCCTGCAAACACACCAGTCCAGCAACCCCGTTCACAAAAATTATATGCAGAAGTTATTTTCACATTCTATGTCAGTCAACAAAAATTTCTAGAAAATCCCAGTTTACATAGTCATGGAAAAAATAGATGACGTTAATTAAATAAAATGGAGAAACTTCTGGATTCCACTTGGGTTTATTCCACATGAATTTAAATAATTCTGTGTTCTGTTATTATTACTGAAACCATAAGACATTTATCTTGCTCTGTCCTGAGTAGAAGACTGAGTCAGAAGATTCATAGCCTAAAAGTTTCTGGAAGCAGGTTATTTATTCAGTGGTCATCACAACAGCAATAATGTTATTCCTTACTGCTTGGTGTCGTGAGAATAAAATCAAAAGGCAATAGAAAATACTGATACCAAGTCCAGTGTGGGCTTTCTTACCTACACAGAACCTATTTACTCTCTCTCATAAAAGCACCAAACTAGTGTTATTTTCTCCCATATATTTTAACAAAGATCAGAAGATCCAGATGGCCAGTTGTACGTTAGGAAATGGGCTATTGAACAATGACTTTATTGTTCATTTACAAGAATTAGTGAATTCTTGTAAATTTACAGACAATCCAAATCTGAAAACAGACAATCCAAAGTTTGATTTTTTTTCAGCCTAAAGTTTCCTCTGTAGAAATAGGGTCAATTCCAGAATGAGTTCAAGACTGTTCAGAACTAAATTGCTTTTCTTTTGGAATGCAGTTCTGGAGCAACTGGCAGACCTCGTTTTTCACAGGTGCTGTAAGGAAAAGCCCTTTCCTCCTGCCCCTTGGCTGGCCATGCAGCCCCACTGTGCTGATGCCACATTGCACTCCTTCATGACTTGCTTTAACTTGCTAACATGGTGGAAGCTGTTCCATTTTGGGGAAGGGACTACCACTTTTTTTCTTTTTTTTTTTTTCCCCTGGTTCTGTGAACAAAGAGGAGTTTGACATGCATTGCAGCGAGAACAAAATCAAGCAGGAAGGAGGAGCAGGAGAGAGGGGGAACAGCAGCCCCATCAGCACATCAGATGCAGTTTAGGGAGGTGAAAAAATCCCAACAATACTTGTGAATAATTCTAGATGGAAATCTTTGTAATCTCCTAAATCCATGGAGCTGGGCCTCCTCTATGACACCCTGATGTTCAGACAGAAAATATATTTCCAAACATGTACAGTCACGCATGGTTTTGCACCACAAATTGCCAAAGCCAATTCATCGCAAAGGTGGTGGAGAACTTTACAATTATCTAAATAAACAACTGCAAACTTTTGCAAAAGAGCGATTAAATGTTAATTCCAATTCTCTTGCACTGTCCTTCTTCAGTCAGTACTGCAATGACAGTGGGGAGAGGAAGCAGTCGTTAAAACAGTTAAGCCAGAGTTTCCGTCTTAGAGGGCAGATCCCGCCCAGTGCTGAGCACCTCCTGAATTAATTTCTCCCCTTACTGATACTCAGCTGGTTTCAATAAACAAGATACTCACTTACTGGTTACAGTTCCGGGAACCCCAACTGCTCTCGGGTGTGTTTTGAATACTAATATAACAACTAACTTCTGATGTCACATGCCACCTGTGCTGAGAGATGCTTTGGATGATGTTAAATAGCATGAAGCGTTAACTAAGTGAAAATGAGATATGAGTGGGCAGTGTCACATTAGCAAGACAGATCAATGTTATGCTGCACAGAGTGATTTAGAGGAAACAGGAGAGGGAGAAAAAGGGTAAATCTGCCTCATGGTCTAGTTTGTGCCATGTTTGAACCTGCAATATTGCCTCGGCACCAGTATGTTACTCTGCTAACACACACACCAGAGGATGCTCTGAGCAAAATAAATGGAGATCTCAAAGAGAAAAGGACTTTGACAGTCTTGGATAGCTGGGGTAAGCAAAATACAACATCCAATCAGTCAGTGAGAGGCAGGACAGGAGACACAACTGCATCTGCACAGTCAGAGAGAGCAAATGCTTGTGATACAGTAAGTGTGGGCTGCTGGCTTGGAATATAGACCAGGGTTGTTTGGGTCTGAATGCTGCCAAGCCCAGATCCACAAGTCTCTTCAGTCAAAGCGGAAGGAGATCTGCCGCCTGAGACATGCACACTGAGATGAAGCAGAACTCCTAACAAATGCCACCGCAGGGACAGCTGGACAAAAGCTCCTGCGAGTGGGTGTATGTCTTCCTCTTGCATTTGTTATTTGCATGTTGAACTTACTCTGTAGCGGCACTTCTGCTTGCGGTCTGTGTGGATCTGGGCATTTCATGCAGTTCCAGGCTGTGCCATTTCCTCTGGAGCCCAGCAGAATATTTTACCAGGAATTGACTGGCTACTGATTCCGTATTTCCCAGTCCTTGGCTAATACTGGCATGCCTCCTGCTTTGTGCCTCTGTGCTGTTTACAATCACCCACTTCCATGCAGTCTCCCCTCTGCATACACAGGGAAGAAAATTAGGTTTTCAGCATTTATTTCTAACGTACCCACTGTTTCCCAGCTGCATTTCGCTATTCCACCAAGGCAAAGCCTGTTTAGGAGCATGAGAGACTGGCCTGTTCTTTAGCTCTAGGGGTGATCTCTTTCCCCCAAAAGCCTTGAAAGCATTCAAGCCACACAAATCAGCCCGTGAGTTTAGGAGAATTCCACTGGAGAATGAGAAGCAGGCTTGAAAAACGTAAGGTTGAATTCCATTAGCTAATACTTTACTAGGCTTTCCATGGTTCTAACTCATCCTACACGAGACATGCCACTTGCTCACAGAGAAGATGCTTCATTTGCTTCAGTGCTCCCTATTTAAGAACCTGTGTTGAAATAGTCAGTATTTAAATGATGAGTTTAAAATGTTACTGACTTTATGTTAATGCTGCACGAGGCACCTTCCGATACCAGGCCTGTGTTGACAGAGCAAATAGGTATCATAGAAAGCTTGGGGCTGGAAGGGACCTTCAAAGCTCACATAGTCCAAGTCCCTCCTGTCATGGACACGGACATCTGGCACTACATCAGGTTGATCAAAGCCCTGTCCAACCTGACTTTGAACACTTCCAGGGATGGGGCACCCACAACCCCTCTGGGCAACCTGTGCCAGTGTCTCACCAGCCTCACAGTAAAAAATTTCTTAGGTCCAACCCATATCTACCATCCTTCAGTTTAAAACTGTTGCCCCTTAGCCTATCACTACAGGCCCTGGTGAAAAGTCTCCCTCCATCTTTCTCATGAGCCCTCTTTAAGTACTAAAAGGCCACAATAAGGTCTCCCCAAAGCCTTCTCTTCTCCAGGCTCCAGAACAACCCCAACTCTCTCAGCCTGTCCTTACAGGAGAGGTGCTCCAGCCCTTTGATCATCTTTGTGGTCCTCCTCTAGACCCTCCCCAACAGGTCCATGTCCTTCCTGTGCTGAGGGCTCCACAGCTGGACACAGTAATCCAGGTGGGGTCTCACCACAGCAGAGGGGCAGAATCACCTCCCTTGACCTGCTCATCAAAACCAACACCCACAAGTCCTTCCCCTCAGGGCTGCTCTCCCTCCCTTCATCCCCCAGACTGTCTTGATGCCCCAGGGTTGCCCTGACCCAGGTGCAGGACATGGCACTTGGCCTTGTTGAACCTCATGAGGTTCACATTGGCACATTTCTCAAGCTTGTCCAGGTCCCTTTGGATGGCATCCTGTCCCTCAGGTGCGTCAACCACACCATTCAGCTTGGTGTCACCTGCAAACTCAATCCCATTACCTTGTATTATTGATGACGATATTACATAGTATTGGTCCCAGTACAGGCCCTTGAGGGACACCACTTGCTACTGGTTTCCATTTGGACATTGAGCTATTGACTGTAACTCTGTGGACGAGGGCATCCAAGCCAATTGTCTATCCTTACCTAGCATTATCATCTAGCCTTGCACAAGAGGATGAAGAATTTCACCAGCAATGTATAAGAAAAAACACTAACTATGGGTCTGCTCTATGGCATACTGCCCTGTGACATATATACTGAGTAAATACTCAGTATATAAAAAAAGAAAATTAACACAACAATTATCTTTGTAATTCACTAAGGAATGTGAAAAAAAAAAAAAGAAACCAAGGGGGACTGAAAACAAACCAGATACAACTTTCTCTTAGAACACCCAAATATGAACTTCATGGCTCCAATCCATTTCACTAAAAATGTCTAGGGGGCAAAGATAACAACAATGAAAACCATTTTTAAGGTCAGCCATTTAATTTGGCTAGATACTAAAGGCAGTAAAAGACATGCTGGATCTGTAGCCGCCTTCTTGTCAAGCCTCAGGCTCTTGCTCCCGCAATCTAAGTTCTTTAAAAAAACACCCAAAATGTGGAAAGTTGGTTAAACTATTTTCCCCAGTATCTGAAAAGCATCTGTACTGGTTTTGCAAGGGAAGATATGTCCAAATCTAAAGGTTTTCACAGCAGGGTGTCTAACACAGCAAGACTAGCAAGTTAAAAAGCTTATGCACCTGCTTTCTTTCTGTTGTTCTTTGGATTTTTGTTTTACTTTTTTTTTTTTTTTACATTATTGTGAGAATGCATAGCTTTCATGTTTCTTATCTTTCCCTTGATTGGCTCGGACAGCATTCTGATTTACTTCTGTCCCAGCAATCCCTGTTTTTTCAGGTACTTAGAACCTGCAGTTCTAAGCAGCACAATATTTTCTAAAAGTAGTGTTTACAAGGTATCACCACCAGCCTGTTCCGTGAATGGCAAAAGTCATTGTCAGACAAACAAAATTTACTCACTGATGACTAGAAGTAAATAAAACCCCCACAATTTCCACACAGTTTGGAGAAGCATAGGTTTCATTCATTTTATTTACTAGACAAGAAACAGCAGATTATTTTATTGAAGTCAGACTGTATTAAAAAATGAAATGTATACATTCAAAGCACTCAAGCATGTTCATCACTTAAAACACCAACTAAACCCAGAGTTCTTCAGACCAACAAAGCGGCAAAAGGCCAGCAGAGTGTTCAGAACACTGGCAGTAAAGGACTTTTCTGTACAGTTCTGTAAGTCACGTAAGTACAGTTTCAGGCACAAATTTGGCATAGGCATTAGGTAAATTTTTAAAAATGAGAACATTAATTCATTACACAACTGCTGCTATGAAAGAGCCAACAATTACTAAACCACGTCTTCTAGCACATAAACAAAACCCACTTTTTTTAAAAAAAACCCCACTGAAATAAAAAAAATATGGATAATGTATAAAAATAGTATAACTTTATTTTGAAATTTTCTGAAGTGAAATGTAACCATTTGCCTGCCTTTGTTGAAGGAAAAGATGAGAGGCAGAAACAGCAAAGCAAATAGCATACTTGTGAACCTGCTTTCTTAGATCTTATTTTATGAAACTGCAGTAGAGTATTACCTAGCCTTTCCTTTCTTTCATCACCTAAACGGTATCACTGAATAGAGGATGACAACTCACTACTGACCTTTTTCTTCGGCCACTGTCTGACCCAGCTTGACAATAAAGCTATTCCAAGTTTAAAACATACTCAAAATCTAATTTTAGTCATCCTATACACTATCAAGCACGATAAAGATTATGAAAAGCTGCCTTATCCGTTATCATTGGTCAATGCTTACTCCATTCTTTTATGCTTGTAACAATTTTTGAAGATGTTATAATCTCTGGAAGTTCGAAAATGATCCTCTCTTCCTTGTAAGCACCCAAACTTCAAGGCCCATCCAGGTGGTTACTGCTTTGGCAGGATGACCGAACACTGCACTGTTGTCTGAAATAAAAAGCCAAAGTAGATGAATGCTTCCTCTGCCAATGCAGAGCAGAATTACTTTTCAACGTAAAGGCAGATGACACAGCTTCCATTTGGCTTACAAACAGGTGTAACCCTTTCCATGTGCACACCATCTCCAACTTCGTCCAACACCACAAGTGTTTGAAGAATTACAGGGAGGGCATATCCTACAACAGTTCAACAACTTCTCATTACAACTTTTTAAAACTATGTAACAGACTTACTGGTATTGAGAACAACAACCTGTATTGGGTTTGTGTGACAAGGTTTTGGTAGTGGAGGGCCTACAGGGATGGCCTCTGTGAAAAGCTGCTAGGAGCCTCCTCCGTGTCCAGTAGAGCTGCCCCCAGCCAGCTCCAAGACAGACCCACTGCTGGCGAAGGCCAAACCCACCAGTGATGGTGGTAGTGCCTCTGTGAGAACATGTTTAAGAAGGGGGAAAAAAAACCTGTGCAACAGCAACTGCAGCCAGAGAGAGGAGTGAGACTATGTGAGCACAGCAACTCTGCAGACACCAAGGTCAGTGAAGGAGAGGGAGGAGGTGCTCCAGGTGCTAGAGCAGAGATTTCCCTGCAGCCTGTGGCGAAGACCATGGTGAGGCAGGCTGTCCCTCTGCAGCCCATGGGGGTCCATGGTGGAGCAAACATCCACCTGCAACCTGTGGAGGACTCCATGCAGGAGCAGGTGGATGTCCTGAAGAAGGCTGTGATCTCATGGAAAGCCTGTGCTGGAGCAGGCTCCCGGAAGGACCTGTGACCCCGTGGAAGGACCCATGCTGGAGCAGTTCATGAAGAACTGTAGCCCGTGGGAAGAATGCATGTTTGAGAAGTTCACGGAGGACTGCCTCTCATGAGAGGAAGCCCATGCTGGAGCAGGGAAAGAGAATAAGGAGGAAGGAGTGGCAGAGACAATGTGTGATGAACTGACTGCAACCCCCACTCCCTGTCCCCCTGTGCCACTTGTGGCGAGGAGGCAGAGAACTCAGGAGTGAAGTTAAGCCCCAGAAGAAGGGAGGGGTGGGGGGGAAAGTGTTTTTTAAGATTTGGTTTTCTCACTATCTTACTCTGATTTGCTTCGCAATAAATTGAATTAATTTCCCTGAGTCAAGTCTGTTTTGCCCATGGCAGTAATTGCTGAGGATATCCCTGTCCTTATCTTGACCCACGAACCTTTAGTCTTATTTTTCTCCCCCTCTCCAGCTGAGGAGAGGCAGCAATAGAGTGGCTTTGGTGGGCACCTGGCATCTAGCCTGGGTCAACCCACCACACAATTGTATTGCAGAAACACTATAAATTAAGGACTTTTACGCTTACAACCTTCAAATGAAAAATTGTGCAGCTTGCTTTTCGTTTTTAAGGCTAGCATACTGGCTTACATGCACCACATTGATAGCAAGGTCTTCACAAACATAATCATAATGCTCTGAAAATGAAGTTCCTTAAATAAAAGTGATTTCTACGTGCTTCTTCATCAGTTCTGAAGAACAGCTATCAAGAATAGAAACCTTTCTCTAAAGGTGCACTGACTGCTACTCATGTTATGGAGGGACAGGCAACTTTGACATCACCCACATACAAGGGTAGGGCCTGAGAAACACTTCAATCTCAGCTTTCTTAAGAGGTCCTCAACCTGCAAGGACAGTATGAAGATCACTGCAACTACAGATGATGTGAAACCTTGATGAATTTTCCCCCTTCACCTTATTCACCTGAGCCAATTCACTCTAGTCACACAAGTATGTTCACTGATTTGACTTGAGACATTTTTTGAGGGAAAAAATGACTCAAGCATATTTACAAGATCAGCTCTACATACATAAATTATAAATGTTAGTTTAAGTTTGTGACAGACTAGAAAAAATGACTGAAAAATGTTAACCTTTACGCCCCTTCAACTTGCTAGCTCCCAAACATGTTAAAGTCCAAGTATGCCAATGATGAAGTGTGCTGAAACATATCTATAGATACCTCACCCAATCTAAACTATCCCACAGTGTTCACTTACCACAGATTGCTTATAAAAGTACAAAATTATTTCTTGTATCAGAGGTCTGACAAATATCGTTTCACATAGGCTAGTACAGAAGTTCAAAAAAGGCAGTTAATATCCTCAGAGTCCAGAAGTTTATCTTAGCAGCATTCACAGAAGCTCTGACACCTTACCACAAGCTGATTTTCTTACACCCATGCTTTAAGAAAAATCAATTCTAACATGACATTCCTTTTATCATCCCAGTACAGGTTGTCTCCTGATTCTCATGGTATCGAATCTTACTGTAATAAAGATACAGAGCTCAGTTCCCAGTTGTTATGAGTTAAAATTCTTTTCAACAAGACAGTTTTTCCTCTCTCGCCAATACTTTTCCTAACAAGTATAAAAAAAAAAAATCTACTATATTAGTTCCCTTTTGAAATTGCTGTCACTGATTTGTTTACTTCATTCAGCAATGAGCCAATGTTTTACTCGATCAGCTTTTGATACCAATGCAGTGGCTGAAGTTCTTGTTGCTTGTGATGTCCTACTGTCAATTATAGCCAAACTTGAAACCGCCCCTACATGCCTGCTCTTGCTTCTGGATTCCTTCTTTGTAGCTTGTCCCTGCTTCCAGTCGTTGAATGCTGCATTTTTGCACTGGAGCCATTTCCTGTTCAGTCAAGCCAGTCGCCTGACTGGTCTTTCTGTAGATCACTCCTGTGCTTGGAGAATGCTGTCCTTAAAGTCCTTCCAGCTTTCTGGAGCTCCTTGCCTCTTCAGATCTGCCTCCCATGAGATGATACCTACTACTTCACTGGTTAAGCCCAAGTATGCTCACCTGAACTCCAGCATCTGTACTCTGCTACTTGCCTTCCTTGCTCCCCAGAGGATGCTGAACATCACTATTTCATGAGCATTACAGCAACAACCGACAGTGATTATCACCTCACTAAACAACTCTTCTCAGTGACCAGAAGATCCAGCTCTACATCATCCATGGTTGTCTCATTCTATCCAGAAATTTCCCTGACACCAGCCAGAAATCACTCGGACCACTGTGATCAATAACATCATCTGTGTTTCCTGATCTATGACATAAATAAAATGTGGTTACACCCTGTCCTGAAAGAGTAAGGGCTTTGTACCCTGGCCACGCCTCAAAATGACAAGAAGGAAGATGCTATGCCTGCAGAAAAGTTGGCTCCGAACTTTTTTTTTCAAGTTCATGTAACCTGAGCCTGGAGAATTACCTCTTTTTACAGCAACAGAGCCAGGACATACTGGCCTAAAGACATCTCAGGCAGTTAAAAAATATTAACATTCAAACTACACCTAAACTCACTGGCATATCTCAGATGAAAAAAACACATGAAAAGGAACAGATGGCAGGCAGCCTATCCTTTAGCAGAAAACCAGCCCTTCAACATTTTTGCTTCAATAGTCCAGGGTTTCCTAAAGACTACTGTGAGACTCAGAGATGACATTACCGCATATGTGTGGGTGGGATGCATACCTCCATGGGAGGAGACAGGTAAATGCAGCTGGGCAAACAGACTGGCAGCATACTTTCTCCTGCTTGGTGAAGTTCCTCCAGTCAGAGCAGCCAGATAACAGAGCTCAGAGAGGAAAAGTTGTGTCCTTGGTTTTATGGTTTCACATGCTTCCCCAAACACCAGACACTGGCAAACGCCCATTTGTGATGCCCAGCTGCGGCCTGGATGCAGAATGGCACGGCTTTACATCGACACTGATCGCAGAGTTCCAGCTGCAGTCTTGCTCAGCTCCCTTCTCGTCTGCGTTCCTTACCACAGGGCATGCAAGAGCTGCTGCCTTTGAGCTCTAGGAAAAGGTGCCTCCAAAAAAGATCAGTTCAAAAAACCCCATCATCTGACCTTCAAAATTCCTGGATTAAAATACACAGAAGAACACTTCATATCTACAAAGAGAACAGTCTTTTAGAAATCTTTATGGTTCAACCACACACTAGTACAGAGGCACATATTTATTTCTCTTTGCTGTATGGCATAATTGCCTCTCTCCTTATTCACTAACAAAGAAGCCTAGGACCAATCTTTCATATACTTTACCACCATTTAATGCTTCAAACAGAAAGATTTTTAGCCTTTCCTGCCCTTCCTAAGTAAAATCAGAGGAAGCCTCCAAAACCTCAGACTTTCCTGTCACTTTTCCAGAGTATTTGGTTGTGTTAAATCAGAAACAATTGTGACTACTACTCTCCTGACATAAAATCTCAAGTCCCACTGGCAATACCTTGTTCCTGTTTCCAGTTCTTCTAATGCCTTCAGATCAACTCCCTCTCCCACTATACCATCACTCAAACCAGCTCCTATCAGCAAAGAGCATAAACACATGAGAATTGCCAAGCCGAAGGGAAACTATCTCAATATTCATCACGGATACCAGGCAGTAGCAGATGCTTAAGGGAAAGAGTGTTAAGAAGCTACACTAGAATGGAGCGACCCTTCCTCTAGTGCATTATATCTTCCTCTTTCAGCAAACAGTAGTTCTGGGGCTGAGCTGGAGGAAGCAATGGAATTGGTGTTCTAAACAGCTGACAACAAACTGAAAGAAGGGTTAGCATTCGTTAAAGGGGAACCCTGCAAACTTTGTGCCAGCTCTTTCCAGTCACCTGCTCTTTCACTCCTGATGAATAACCAAGACAATCATGCAAGGGAAAGCAACAGGACCCTGCTTACTGAAGGACACCTGCCAGAACTGGCGAGAGACCCCTCAGTACCTAAAGAGCATTATATACGTGGCAATATCTAGCTCTCTTTTTTTTTTTTTTTTAGATTATTTGTTCAAACTCTGTTTTTTGGGTGTTTTGGTTTTTGTTTTTTTTTGGTATAGCCAGGCACCTGTATCAAATGAAAGAACTTCTTTACGTTGAGGGTGACAGAGCACTGGAGCAGGCTGCTGAGGGAGGTCGTGGAGTCCCCTTCTCTGGAGATTCTCAAGACCTGCCTGGATGCAGTCCTGAGTAATGTGCTCTATGCAATCCTGGTGTAGCAGGGGAATTGGACTAGATGATCTCCAGAGGCCCCTTCCAACTGTGACAATTCCATGATTCTGTGAAATGGAAAGTGTGGCCCACTCCTCTGAAAATGTCTTCTGTGTATTAGAGGGGAAAAGGAGTACTGGTTCTGTCATCTCCCTTACCCATCCATGACACAACTTCCTAAAGACTGCAAAGGGGAAAGGGACAAATCAGTTACCTCTCAAAAATTTATAAAGGGGACATTAAAATAGCTGTTTCAGAGAACCGACTGAGGAATCCAAGACCTCCTAATAAAAGGTAGGTTTTCTAGAGAAGAATCAGCAAAAGACTCACTTCAAGTATTTGGGTTGGACCTCCACAAACCTGACCTGGTCAAGTATGCTTAAAAGTGTCTGGGGTGAATTTTGCTTTCCTTCAGGATACTGACTAAACTACAGTTAAGAGTCACTGACAAGACAACCATATTGGAAACAAAACTGAGAATTTGATCCCAATCAGAAGGCATAAAAGATTTTTACAGCATATACCATTCTGTTGGTAGTTCAATTTCAGGGATACAATTTCAGGTACATGAAGACATGACTTATGTCTGTGATCATTTTTCTTATATGTTCAAATTTTAGTCAACACAGTGATTTTCAGAAAAAATAAAGAACTGAAGAGAGGTATCAAGAGACTGGACTCTTGAAAGTTTTCTCAACAGGCTTTCTCCTTTTCAGACTGCTGCTTCCACTAACAGAGATCCTTGCGGCTCATTTCTGTCTGCTTTTTGTCTTTCACATTCCAATTCTCTTTCCCTGTCTCCCACACTATCTTAATGTGATCCTCACCTCCTCTCGCACTTCATGCTCCTGTACTCTTGGAAATGCCTATTTGTCACAAAAAGCTTGCTGAGAAGTTGGATAGACATCCAAACTATATTTTTTCTTTCCCTCTGTGCTCCAGCCAGAAATGAATCAAGCATACCTGTGAAATAGAGGTGATGTAAAACATGCAAATAAACTCCCATCTAAAAAAAATCCTGCCTAAAAATTCCCTCAGCAATATATTTTGGAATGTTTTTTTTTTCCATGTTTGTTTTTTCATGCACTGTAGATCTTAAACCTGTGGGACAACACAATTCTCATAATTTCAATTGGGGTATTACCCTTATCTTGTAACAGACTTCTCTCCTTCTACATATTAAAGAGTAGATTTTTCATTTGGATACTCACTTAGATTTGTATCTTACCTGTGCTACGAAGGATAACACTTCACCAACCACATATAGATGTCCTTAATTTTTTTACCTTTTGTAACACTTGTAAAACTGAAGCTAGATCTTTGCCATAAAGCTTGTTATAGTCTTAATGAATTTGTTTGCCCATCTTGAACAGATTTGCTTTGTTGAAGCATCTACTCTAAGAAGTTATGTGTATGTATGTGTACACTGTCCCCAGTACTCATCAGCCTCATGTATGTACTTACTCTCAAGGTGTGCAGGGTGTCGGTCCATTCCATGGAACCTATCTGAGGTATAGCAGTAAGGAGTAAGCTAGTAGCCTTATCTGCATTCATTTTCAGTGTCCTTAAAACTTTATCCACTGAAACCTAGAAATACAAGAAAATTGAGTGATATCTCTCAATTTGGATGGCATGCATTTTAAATACTCAAATAAATTAATTTAACTCATACATCTCTACGTGAAAAGATGAAGCCTTAAAATGCCACCATCATTTTAGTCAATAAAACCTTTCTTCTGTGAGTGTGTGTCTGATTATATTTTACACAAATAGGACAACCAAAGCAGATACATCATTTTCAACAGAGCTGCAAAAGAAAAAACACCAGACCAGTTATGGGAAGACAAGCTCATACACAGAGCTGATGAGCTTCGCACACGAAGGCCTTCTGTTTCAGAGAAGAGGAAACAAAAGGTTTGCTAGTAGTGAGGCAAGTTTATAAAAAACAATGAGGTAGCAACAATTGATTCTGTTCTTACTTTCACAATCATTCATCCAGAATAGCTCCCTGATACTGATGTAAGTAAGAACAGATTTAGTTCAGTATGTGATCTCTTATCAAAACCTACAGGTTCTCACCCAGCTCCCTCAGGACAATACCCAGAGAAAAAAAAGTTTCACTCACTGCTGCTTCATGTTCCTTCCAGCAGTCATAATCTGTTGCCATGGCAACACTAGCATAACTCATTCCAGCTTCTTTTGCGAGAACCACTTCAGGCACTGTGGTCATGTTGATAACATCAGCTCCCCAGCTGCGAAACATCAAGCTTTCTGCTCGAGAACTGAAACGTGGGCCTTCAATTGTGATCATTGTCCCCTTGGAATGACACTGGAGGCCAAGCTTCCTGGCAGTCTCAATAAGAACCTGTGAAACACGCAAGTATCAGGAAAAAAGAAATAATTCCCCTGGTGCATTGCTTTTACATCCCATCAAAAAAATTACATACAAAAGAAATTAACTTTATACAAAGCAGTCAAGCTTCATATGGCTTCAGCTGTCCAAAACCACAGATCAGCTTCTGTTTCCTTACCCAGCAAGAGAAATTAAGTCCTGCTAACAGGAATGATCTTGATTCATTCAATGAATCTGATTCACCTGATTTTGTTAGTATCAGTTGTATTACTGTTTTCAATGCAGATCAAGAAACTGGAACAATATTTAGGCTGTGCTTACATTGAGAACAGAATGGTGAAAATGCTCCACTGAACACTATATTACCACATGGTGGAGTTAAGCTGGTAAGAACAGCAATAGGAAATTAACTTTTTGAAAGCAAAACTTTACAAGCATATACTTTAAAGAGTACCCTGGGAATCTGCAGAGAAATTACTACCACATTTTCCCATGCCAGTGACTGAGCTGTACACTTTGCATATACCCTGTACTTCACATTAGATTTTACAGACCCAACTAGGACCTTGTATATGGCAGAACCATCATGACTCTTGGTAAATGGTCTGGCCAACACCAGTTGATACAGTAGAGTGTACCAGCATGTGTAAAGAGGACTAGGACACCCATAACTGTCCTGAGTAGCAAGGGGAAAGTAACTATGATTATATCTGTTTAAAATGACCATCAACAGAAAAGCTTGAAAAGAAGTATAAAAGCAGCATGAAGAATTGTGACAGGACAGGAGAGGCCATAACACAGCAGCAGTGAACACTTAGTCTGACACAACCAGAAGCTGCCTTGTCAGCATCATGACCTTCACACAGGCCAGGTGGAGCAGCCTTTCTGCAAAACGTTGTGAGAAGCCTGCCCTCCTGCTGGTTGGTGGACCTGTCATAGACAGGTGCAACCAGCAGTGACACCTTGAGGTGACCTGTGGGGTGCCCACGTAGGATCAGTGGACTGTGAGGAGCAGCCCAAGTACACATAGAGCTTGAACACCCACACCTCCCACTGCAGATGCGTGTGAACAGGTAAACCTGCATGCCCAGAAGAGGGCAGGTGTGCACGTAACCCATGTGTGCTGGGGAAGGGTATTCGTGCATGCGACTATGTCTATACGTGTGTAAGGGTAAAACAGAGCTTCTGGGAATTTGCCACAGAAGGGCACTTACAAATTTGTAGGAGTTTATTAACGTGCTGTAAGTTAATGTAATATTAACTACACCTAATATTGTCGTTTATTGCTGATATTAATTCTGAATGTATGATTCACTGATTGCCAGTTAATTACATGTTGTTCATAAATCAATAGACAACTTCAATTGTGATTTGACTTAAGCCACAGTTGAGCAGTATTTCCCTGAAACTCTTTACAAAGTTCCAACCTTACTCTCTAAGATGTTGCAGTAAACCCCAGTTTCTGAAGGCAGTAATAACCAAGGCAAGTTATTCAAAAGTTTGCAGTCGGAGAAAATATAAACTTCTTTCAAATTCTCATTTAATTTACAGTGTGTAAACCAAATAAACCAGAGTATTTTCACACATTTGCACATACATAATATAAAGTTTCATGCAAAATTCCTTAACTAGTCTACTACAATAATAGTTTTGGCTTTATTATTATTGCATTTGTGTATGAATTTCCCCTGAATTAGGATAAACTGGGCTGAAATGACCTCAACAATTTTCAGGGATAGTTCCAGGAAAAAAGTTTAAGTCACTTTTATCTGTTATTTTCAAATGAAGTGAAAGTATCCCTTTTCAGCCTCGCTAAGACCTCAAATGCACATGTTCTTCAAAACATCTGTTAGGCTGATTAGAACACATAGGCTAATGAGATAATGATCACGTAAGACTGGGAAGTACCTAAATGTTTTTTCTCTGTTTCAGAAGGAGCACTTCTCTGTTAGCTTTTCAAAGAATATAATATTCAAAGAACATTGTCTCTAGCTACTTAACAATCGAAAGAAAACTAGCCTTGGCATATGTTTCCTGCAACCTCGGGAAATGGCTTATGCATATCTACTTACCTTTTTTAAAAAACTGAGAAAGAGACACAGTCTGAAGTACTACCAAACATAATGGTAATTATGTAATAATAACCATTAACTGGTTATTATTACACTGTAATAATACTGGTTTTAATAACACTGTTTTTAATCCGTTTCAGAAAGTGTGCTTTTTATATTCCTTTTATCTGTTGTCACATGACATAATGCTCAAAGTCAGTAAGCAACTATATGCCAACTGATCTTTGGTAAGAGCTCTTGTTGCTTGAAGTACTTTGCCTCATTTGCTGTTCAATGGAAGAAGGGCAAAAGCATGCATACGTATAATATATAGTGGTTTGTTTCCTCATGAGATCTAAAATTGCAAACCACCTTGATTCCTAGTGCGCTGAAGTATCATTCTACTAACAGTGCTGTGGACCTGCTGGTTCATACCTCAAAACCACACAGTGCCTGGCCAATTAATAAAAATACCCTATGACGACACTGAAGTGAATTGGTGACGAGCAGAATAGCTCAGTAGTACAAATATTTATACATGCTCTGGGTACAGTCTGGGCCACATGCTTCCCAATTCAACTTTGTGCTGTTCAGTGTAGTAATTGACTCTACAGAGAACAAGCCTCTTGGATGGATGCCACTAACTCTGTAGGTGTTCCTGTACCCCTGCAGAACATAGCTCCCTGATCAGAGCATTCCACAACACCACAAAATGCGCAGTTCAATCTTCAACCTTCCCTTTTCCTCCAGTCTAACAATATGCTAAGGTGACATATTTAAATCACAGATACACTCCCAGAAGATTATAAGAGTGTTGAAAAACAGAGCACTGTTTCACACTGCTTAGTGTAAGTGGTTTGGAAGCCTGAATACCTTGAAGTGACAAAACTAAGAGCAACAGTTAAGAATATAAGGCTACTGTAATTTGGCTTGTTTCTATGTTTAACATCCTTTAAACTAAGCCTTGACTCTCTACCACCACCCACTGCTACAACGCACAAAAGCAATATTGTAATTTCTGTGAATGCTAAAGCACTTTTTATTTAATTATTTGTATTAAGTATGTAGAGTGCCTCTACTATAGTTGCAGTTTTATTCGGAACAAAAAGGAACTAATTACTCATTCTATCTTCCTGCTTTTCCACTTTGTTGCTTTCTTGGCTTGTTACCTGATAAATAAAGATCTTTTATCCTGTTATTAAAGTTCTGGGGGAATCTAGGTTGCTAACTGACATCTTCTGCATACCTCCCTTAGGAAGACAGCTCCTACAGACACAGGATCTTTTACTTCCCATGCCTTCCCAATGTTACACTTTTCCTTGAAACCATGACATACCTGAGAAACAGGAATAAATAGGTGCAGATTGTCTCCATATTCTAAGAATGCATAATTAGACTACTATATCATGAACAAATGCCATGAAAATAAATAACATTTCTAAATACTATTACAGAATTCACTAACCTCTCTGGTTTTGGTGCAGAATGGCTCTGCCATTGGAACATGACATACTCCTGCAACAGCGGAGTGTAGCCCCTCGTATAAAGTACAGTGTCTTTTAGTCGTCCTAGAAAAGCAGAAAACATGCTCAGAGATAAAAACAAGGAGAAAACAGAAGAGAAGGCAAGAAATCGACACAAATCCAAAACCATAGCATTCCTTCAAGGGAATCAAAATATCAGTGTGATATTAATGACTACCTGTAATCCCATTGTACAAACCTTTCAGAATTGAGCTCAAGAGTATAAAACCATTATTCCAGTAAAGCACTGTCAATTGATCAGAGAAAATCTATTGTTAACAAGATACTGAAATGCTGATTTGTTCTTAAATGATACAGATGGACACATTATACTACAAAAATCAGCTAAGTTTAATAGTCTGGCAAGTAATCTCGGAAAAAAAGAACACAGTAAGCTTTCAGGAAGGGGAGGGATCAAATCTGAATTACCACAAAGCTAGTCAAAATAGAGCTTGTTCATATCATTGCATTCCTACACTGAAAGGATGGGAATTTATAAGAACAGCTTCCTGAACAAAAGAGGTGTGAATTGAACCAGATAAAATCCTGGAATGGGATGTCTACATATTCTCAGAAAGATTACACAGATGCATTGGAAGCTTGCAAGTAGAAGAATCCTTTTCCTCACTTCTCTTAATTGAGAAACTGTTTTCTTGCATGGAAACTGTCAAACGTGCAGGAATTACTATCCAGCATGCCATTTTGACAACTACTGGAATTGTTACCCACTATCTCTTTACTTTCAAATGCACTGCCTCAAGCTAATTCAGTCAACTGGATGGTGAAAACCCTATGAAACAAAATTCTTTTGAGACATTTCCTTCTTCCTCCCAGTGTCACATATTATACTTTATAGGGGAAAAGTAAGGCAACAGCCAAATTCAATCCACAGTTAAAATACAAAATTTCTGCTGGTAATACTGCTCACAATGGTTCCCCACCCAAATCACCAGCAAATATTTAAAAGAAGGTTTTAAATACAAGTTACATGTTAGAGTAGATTTGAAAAAGGAAAAAAAAAAGGGGGGGAATCAATAGGGTACCTTTAAGCATGAGATTATAAACCAGGAAGACAGATCATTAATTAAAAACATACGCAAAACGGGACACAGTTGTTAACATCAGTTGAAACATTAATTTTTCCTTTACAGTATACTGAAGAACTGCAAACAGAATGTATCTGATTTTACACACTTTTTTTCAGTGTCTGCTAATGAATTATTTAGAATTGCAGGAAATGGGAAAAGTCAGAATCCCTTTCCTGCACTATAGTATTTCAGATGTTGTTAGTCAGGCCTTTTTACTCAGAAAAGCCCTGAGGAAAGATAGCATATATACAAATATTAATCTCTGACTTTCAGATACCCTGCCTTCTTAGGAGATAATGGCCACATCACTACATGGCCCAATAAAGAAGTCGTACTATGTTTAGCACCATACATACAACCTGCATGGGAATAAGTAACAACAGTAAGACCTATGACTGCTCTTAGCAATGGACCACATATGTTTGCACTCAAGAGAGCATCAATTTCTCTTCTGCATGGAAGGCTGCAACTCTGTAAAGGCCACAGCGATTCAACGTGGGCTGTAATTCAGCTGATAAGTCCGTAAATTGCTTATTCTTACCCTAAGGTAAGAATAAAGGCAGATTTGAACCAATCTCTGATTCTTGCTATCTATGAAGTGATGGCTGGTACAGCCTTTTAGGCTCTCCTCTTTTCTGTAGCCCTACTACTCAAGCCAGGAGCTGGCCATTCTGATCTGTCCCACTCACCTGTCCACAGGGTACAGGGCAGCAGCACCTAATTGTCACCACTGCTCAAGACTGTTTCTCTGTATCCCTTGTAGAGAGAACAGATGTTACAGAATCATAGATGCTTTCCTTGTCTTACTCTCACAAAGACCAAGAGCCGGAGAGCAAGGACAGTACCTGCCTAAGGTTCCTCTCATTACAGGAGTTTCGAGACCTTCTGCATGTACCCTGAGTGACTCCTTATGGAGCCAGCAGGAAACAAGAAATAAGGAACTCAACAGCTACTCTTCAAAGACTCCTTGATCTCACAGTTTTAAATGTGCAGAAGTTCGCATGACCTCCATCAGAAGGACAGCAAGCCTGCTTAACAACAGAGAATGGCTGAATGTTATACAATTGCCTGATTGTTTACATTAAAACAGGAAGAAGTCACCAAGTGCCTGCCTAGAAACTAGCCACACTACTTCTAGTAGAAGCGCACAATCCAGAAGGATTGAGCATAGCACAAAGGGAAAGTACAGAGATCTTCCCAGTGGGGGAGATCAGAAGCAGCACCTGAAAGCATTGGACTGATAACCATGAGCAAGCAGCTAAGTAAGAGCTAGGGCTGCATAGCTCCCGCTGGCCACCTGTACTGGGTCTGGTGAGGAGGAGTTAATTTTCCCCACAGCAGCCCTCATAGTACTGTGCTTTGCATTGGTAGCTGGAAACGTGCTGATAACAGACCAGTGCTTTGGCTACTGCTGAGCAGCGCTCGCACAGCATCAGGGCTGTCTCTCCAACATTCCCCCATCACCAGTAGGCTGGGGGTGGGCAAGATCTTGGAAAGGGACGTAGCCAGAACATCTAACCCAAACTGAACAAAGGGATATTCCATACCACACGATGTCTGCTCAGCAATAAAAGCTAAGAAAAAGGAGGGGAAAGGGGGGCATTTGTCTTTGTTTGTCTTTTGGAGCAACCACTACACGTACTGAAGCCCTACTTCCCAGGAAATGGCAGAACATCGCCTGCTGATGCAAAGTAGAGAATAAATCTTCTGTTTTCCCTTGCTTCTGTGCGCAGCCTTTGCCTTTGCTTCATTAAACTGCCTTTATCTTGATCCACGAGGTCTTTTTCCATCTTATTTTTTCCCCACTGTGTCCTGCTGAGGAGGGGAGTGATAGAGGGGCTTGGTGGGCACCTGGGCATCCAGCCAAGGTCAATCCAACACACACCTGACCTCTGCAGGACTTTGTGGGGAACTCCCACTGGACCCTCATGCTGCTTCTGTGCCAAATGTTGGATGGCAGTAGAGGAGAATAGGAAATTGTTTCCCTGGAAAAGGGGCATGTATGTTTTTATGCATAACTGATTGCGTACCAAGTTCAGGATTGAGTGGTACTCATAGATCAAACCTTTGCACTGTTGCACAGTTTTGCCATGCCTGCCTTGCCCTTACCGCTGTTTCAGGTTCAAAGCTGCACGTACTGCAATTTTGAAGGTTTCCCCACAGTTTTTATTTCCCATATGTAGAAACTTATGTATTTCCCACATGTTCCTAATATGCAGAAAAAGCCACACTTTTAATCAGACAGTGAGGTGGCTTTTGCTCCTTCATTTTCATTTCTTCACAGTAACACAAGGTTTTCTGGCAATGCTGACTATGACTGATGCTAGGGAGCAAAATCCAACTCAAGTAAGTGAACAAACCAATCACTTCCATCTGTGACAAACAGTCCTCTACCACTTGCATCATCACTTTCCCTTGTCTTCCAGTAGTGTTGAATTATCAACAAGCTATTAGTAATTTAACAACATCTGCTGTATAAAAAGGAGTCTCAGCATGCTCTGCCTCTTCAGGGACACTGAAAAATTGTCCCACAAAAAATTTTTCAGAGTGTAACAACACTCTAATAATTGTAGTGGTGTATGTGACACAATAAATTCAAACAATAAAGTTGGCAGCTGTTACAGGATTTCTTTCATGAAGCTATTTTCTGCATCTTCCTGACTGAGCTGAGTCATCTAAGTAAGTAGTTACCCTCTTAGTCTTTTTTTCCTAGCAAACATCAGCAGCAAACCAAACAGAAAGTATTAAAAAAACCCTAATCTGTCTTATCTATCCAGTTGACTAACAGCACTATAATAAACTAGCAGGAGCCAAAGAGAAAAAAATTCTTCCAGATTTTTTTCTTTTTTTTGTGTTTCAAAGAAGAGAACAACTGTTGTAGCCCATAACAGTACCTGTGGTTACTTTTGGATTTGGAAGTACGGAGAACACCATGTAAATATTTTGGTACTTAACAAAATGTATCTTTTACTGTTTAAATACACACACTAGTCTGTAAGCATGAAGAAAGCAGAGACTCTATATACAAAATAATTTACTACGAGTGTTAATGATCCACAGAATTAAGCTCTCAAAAGTCTGGAAATGCTATATAGTTCCAATTACACCTATTCAGTGTTCCCCACTAAACCTATGCCAAACCTACGCCATAAACTAGACAGAAGTCCTACACAACTCCATATACTGAGATCCTGTCGTTAATGCCACAGTGTGCATGACCCCAACTGCAGCAAACTACAATTGCTACCTACAGCTTTATGCTCAATTCTAGCCCTTCTCCTATTCCCATTCACTATTCATTTTTCTTGCTTTGTACCTAAAAAGAGAATAATGATGAGATAGGGATCATTCACATTGCAGCAAATGTCTACTGAGAACTAAAGCCCAGGTACCAGAAGGTACCTGGTCACCTAGAAGGCATTGATTTTAATGGCAGCTTGAGTAAATCCTTCCAACCTAGACCCAAGCCTCTTTCCTATGTAGTGCCTGCAATCAGTTAATCACTATATAGAAGCCAGGGCACCTTTCATGAAAATTAAGTGGCTGTTTTTGCAGCTTTAACCAGTACCTTCTTTCCAACTCTGCTGACGTAGTTTGTTTGTAGGATCTGATCCTTCATTAGAAGGTATTTCAGAAATTTGCATTTTTTCAGATTTTGCAGGGCAATTAATCTGTTTTGTCACATGAAAATATCTTCCCGTCAGCAGCATTGTTTTCATAATGATTTATGATAAATAGTGCAATCACTTTTACAGATATACCCCTGTGAAAGGCAAAAATGCAGACCCTACCTCCAAAGAACCATCAGTGTAATACCCACTGGCAAAGATCATCAGGGAAAAAGACATCCCAGATATCAAATTGTCAAATGAAAGAGACTATTATGACTTAACAGTTTTCTGAATTAAAGGGCAAGCCAGTAATGATTTTAAAATTCATATTATATGTTGTTTTCCACACTGAAACATTCTCACGTGCGTTGTGAGAAGCTTCTTGGTTTCCCGAAGCCATGAAACAAGTCTCCACAAGTTCCCAGTCTTCTACCTCAAAACAAAAACTTACTTGCTCGAATTAAACACTGCTCATATATGGGCTATGCCATTACTACTGGTGATCACCTGAATAAACTCTAAGTGAAAGCATAGATCAGAGAATCACAGAATGGTTGAGGTTAGAAGGGACCTCTTGAGGTCATCTGGCCCAACCCCCTTGCTTAAGCAGGGCCACAAAGAACTGGTTGCCCAAGACCATGTCCAGGTGGCTTTTGAGTATCTCCAAGGATGGAGACTCCACCACTTCTCTTGGGCAACCTGTGCCAGTGCTTGGTCACCCTCACAGTGAAAAAGGGTTTCCTGATGTTCAGAGGGAACCTCCTGCATTTCAGTGTGTGCCCACTGCCTCCTGTCCTGTCATTGGATACCACTGGACACAGCCTGGTTCCATTTTCTTTGCACCCTCACTTCAAGTATTTATATACCTTGATGAGATCCCCCCTGAGCCTGCTGTTCTCCAGGCTGAACAGTTCCTGTTCCTTCAGCCTTTCCTCATAGGAGACATGCACTAATCCCTTCAGCATCTTCATGGTCCATGGCTGGACTCACTCCAGTATGTCCTTGTCCCTCTTGCACTGGGGAGCCCAGCACTGGACATAGCATTCCAAGTGTGGCCTCATCAGTGCTGAGCAGAAGGGAAGAAGGATCACCTCCCTCGACCTGCTGGAAACAGTCCTAGTCATGCAGCCCAAAATAATACGATTAGCCTTCTTTGCTGCAATGTAAATGATCCCTGTCCTCTCACTCATCTTCACATCAGAGAAATATAGATTTGTTCTATAATGGTTTTTTTTTTGGAAAGGGACAGGTTCTTAAAACTCAAACTTAACCAAGCTGATTACTTCCCCTCTGGTTCAGAAGTTATGATGCAGACTGGCAAGTGCTGGGAAATTTAAAACTGCATGAGGAGATTAGGTAGCTTCAAAATGAATGGCTAATTTTGATAATGACATTTTGGATGAAAGATGGTCTCAGATTTTATATCTGGTTCATTTTCTGGCTCTGTTAATGTCTTTCTGCCTGACCTCTGGAAGAGTTAGTTTCTCCATACTTCCACCCCTCATCTGTAGCAGATAATAACTCTGCAATCATTCCAACTGTTTCTTCTGGGCCAGAGGCTACTTCTTACAAGACTTGCAATTCACAGTTTTGCATGGTTAGGCTCCCCTCATCTACCTAGGAGTCTGCTAGAAGATAATGCTGTCAAAGTAACTGGTGCTTTACTTGCAGTCATCCAAACCATGTACTCAATTATGATTAATATCTTTCCTAGATACATCAATATCAATACTAAAATTACTTATTTCCAAGTACTACTGGCAGAATAAGGACGATTACGATTTAATCTGTATAAACAAAGTGATCAGCCTAAATACTGTTAGACTTGAAAAAAAAACCAAAAAAACCCATTGTCAGCAATACAGCTGCTCTCCACCCATAAATCAACTCTAGTATAACAGGAAGCAGTTTACATGGGGCTTGCTCCTGCAGATTACTTAGTCATTTAGATACACTGTACTTAAAACATACTCTCTTACAAGAAAAAGCAGTTCAGTGACACACTCAAAAACTGTCAGTAAGTCAAAACTCAAACAGTACTGCACTGCAGCAAACAAACATAGGCATACGTGTTCAGTTGGCATTGAAATATTGCCAGCAGCCCCCCAAAAGCACAAAGGAGCTGCATAAACCATTCCGAACACTTAAAATTGTGTGGAATATCCAAATAAGACTTCCAAATATAGTATGTCTATAAGTATTAATAATAAATATAAATCTTAAAATGTGCCACTGTATTTTTTAAATACTTGGTGTAGTTGGTGATCTTTAAATGCAGCCTTTCTCCCTTCCTCCTCCCCTCTACTCCTCCCCTCCCCCCCCGTTTGCTTTAATTTTTCTAAATATCACGTAATCAAGGGGGGGAGGACTGACTGGAGTACACGAACTTTGGAAAAAAATTAATTCCTTATGATTCTAAGCAAATAAAAAAATGTTAGCATCAATCCTTGTTTCAAAACAACCTCCTCTCTTTTCCCACTGAGTTCCATTTGATCTCTCTTCTGTAGAGACTCGTTATTACTGCATGTATTTCCCTACCCGGCTCCTACTATGCTTTCTTGCACCTCTGCATCTCCTTTGGGATTCTTCTTAGAATGGCCTGTGCTCTTATCATCCCCCACATCTGAGAATAGGAGATCTCTTCAGAAGACTCTTCTGAAAGAATGATACAGCTGAAAGCCTGGTATTTCTTCTATGTCTGCTAGAGTTGACTTTATAATCTCATTCCTTTTTCCTATCTTGTCTTCTTGTATGAATCTTACTTTTTGCCATAGGAACTGAGGCTATCACCTCATTTCACAAGAACTTAATTTAACATGTTATTATATGATTTAACCACACTTGTCCCCTTTTTTCTCCCCCAAAACTAAGAACATAATTAAAAACAAATGTTACTCACCTGTCAATGAACTGGTCAATTATGACAAGATCACCAGGTTGTATTTCTTCTCGTAATGAACCACAGGCTGTAGTCACTAATACATGTGAACAATTTTCTTCTTTTAATGCCCAAATATTGGCACGGTAATTGACATTCGATGGCATAATTGTATGATGCCTTCCATGTCTGCAAAGACACATGTTGCAAGAGAGCAAAATAAATCAGACTGAAATTGCCTTCCTTCTCCCAGATGAAGAGAATTCCAGGAAATGTAATTTCCCTAACAACGTTGGAAGTGGGACTGATATTTCAGCCACTTTCAGTGTAGCTTGTTTTCCTAACTGCATTAAGGTTCTCTCAGCATTTGATTTAAGAAGTAGCAGTGCAGTTTTCTTTTTAAATGCAAATTTTTTAAGTTCAAGACTAATGAAAAGAATCTTGAAAATACAATCCAAATATACTTTGGCAGCTTCAAGAATACAAAAAGCATTCTTTCTCTGAATTTTGAAAGTCAGTTCCATAGAGTTTGAAAACCCAGCTGCAGCAAATTAAATCTTCCATACACTACAACAAATTTGTAAGATTTATATAAAACTCTACCAATTTTCTGCTCAGAAGCACTGTTTGTACTTCCAGAAAAGAGTGGCACATCACAGGAAATTAAAAACACAAAGAACACACTGTTGTAATCTGTCACCTTTCCAAAGAAAACAGAAGAATCATCACATTTTTCTCTTTGATCTTAAAATGACCTGACAGCTTTAATAAATTGTAAGAATGACTTCACACTGTTGAAGTATACTTTTTCACCAAGACAGGAAATACTTAGTCTTAGAAGCACAAGCTTTTGTGTTATCTCCATCATCTCTACAGAGCTACATCACTCACATAGTGATTAAACAGAATCACAGAATGACATGGGGTTGGTAGGGACCTCTGGAGATCATCTAGTCCAACCCCCCTGCCAAAGCAGGTCCAACTGCAGCAGGTTGCACAGGAACATGTCCAGGCGGGTTTTGAATGTCTCCAGAGACAGAGACTCCACCACCTCTCTGGGCAGCCTGTTCCAGTGCTCTGCCACCCTCAGAGTAAAGAAGTTCCTCCTCATGTTTAGATGGAACTTACTATGTTCAAGTTTGTGCCCGTTTCCTCTTGTCCTGTCACTGGGGACCACTGAAAAAAAGACTGGCCCCATCCTCTTGACACCCACCCTTTAAGTATTTATAAGCATTAATCAGATCCCCCCTCAGCCTTCTCTTCTCTAGACTAAAAAGACCCAAGTCCCTCAGCCTTTCCTCATAGGAGAGACGTTCTAGTCCCCTAATCATCTTTGTAGCTCTTTGCTGTACCCTCTCTAGAAGTTCCCTGTCCTTACTTGAAGTGGGGAGCCCAGAACCGGACACAGTCCTCCAGATGCGGCTTCACCAAGGGGTGAGGGGCAGGATAGCCTCCCTCGACCTGCTGGTCACACTCTTCTTGATGCACCCCAGGGTGCCATTGGCCTTCTTGGCCACAAGGGCACATTGCTGGCTCATGGTCATCCTGTTGTCACCAGGACTCCCAGGTCTTTTTCCATAGAGCTGCCCTCCAGCAGGTCAGCCCCCAACCTGTGCTGGTGCATGGGGTTATTCCTCCCCAGGTGCAGCACCCTACACTTGCCCTTGTTGAATTTCATCAGGTTCCTCTCTGCCCAACTCTCCAGCATGCCCAGGTCTTGCTGTGTGGCAGCACACACTTGAATATTATTTTCAACCATGTTAGAGGAAAGAAGGAACTTCATTTCCTAATTGATTCTTTCACAGAGACCAAAAGGTCTTAAGAACTTGATTAAGAACTTAAGAACTAGGAGTCGAACAAAACATGACCAAGGACTGTCAGGCAGGATTTCCACGTTGTCTTTAGCATTTCTGATAAGTTACTATGCATGTAGATCTATTGTTTAATGCTGCAGTTGTTGTCATGATCCTCTTCTAGAATATACATGCCCTTTTTTTTTTTAGTCTGGCATTCACAAGCAAGTTTGTTATTTTTCCCAAAACATAAAGTGAAGTTGCAGTTAGCCCCAAAAGTAAACTCACATGGACTGTATGGGAATGGCCATAAATCCCAGTGAGGATGCAAACCACATCTGAGTTGTTCAGCCACCTGTAGCCCAAGGCCTACTTTGACGCAGCACTGCTATGAGATCTTGGCTTAGCATTTCATTTGAGAAAATGTGAAAAATGTTGTCCAGGTGTAGTAAGATACATGAGCAAAGTCCATGAAAGATAAGACAAATAAAACCACAGTCAGGAGTGTAGTTGCAGAGATGGTTAACAGTCTGCAACTTAACAAAAAAATACTGTCATGAAAAGATTTGGGGCCCTGAGTGCACCACTGGATCGTAATTGCCCTGGGCAGCCTCGCCCTGGGCCTCCACCCAAACAGTTGGTGCCCGTGAGCCAAGGTGCTCCCACTCCAAGCTCAGGTCCCAGCCTTCACTCCTGGCTTGAGCCGTGTCACAGGTGCACCTGTCCCCAGCCCCGTCTCCTGGATAGCCTTCAGACCTATGCTGTAATTTGTCTCCAGACCTGTTTTCTGGTGGACTTCGGACACACTCTGCAGCTTTGTCTCCAACCCTTTCTCTGGTCCCACCTCCTACTGCTCCTGCCTGGACTCCTTGGATGGATCCTGGACTTGATTCATCACCTTGACTTGTCTGGGACTGCTGATGGACCCTGTTATCAGCACCTGGCTCTGCCCATGCTGTCCGGATGCTAAGAACTGTGTTAGTATTCTTATGTTTAATCTAGTAGCACACTGGTCCTAGACATCCACGGTTACATTAGTGTGAAATTTCCACACTTCCAGAGTCTCTTCTGAGTATTGTAAGAGATATCTAAATAAAAATGACCCAGGCAGGGAGAACTACAGGGGATGCAGCCTCCTAAGCAATAAAAGAAAGCGCCAGAAGACTCAATAATCAAAGGGAATGATTTGGAAGAGTCTACAGTGGTTCCAGAGATACAGTTCACCTGTAAACAGGCAATTTACAAGGATCACAAAGGAAATTTGCGAACACAGGGAGCAGACAGATTACTGAGGTTATCAGGCACCACCCACCTACTACCTGAGCAGGCAGCCTTGCAGGTTGCTGTTCTTACTGCGGCAGCACCCCCCACTAGATATCTCTTTCCTAACCTAGATGATATTTTTAATACCCTGACTCCCTGCAGCATCAAATTTGTTCAGGAAAAACCCCAGACTTCTGTTGGACTTTGCTAACAACTACACAGAGCAAAATGAAGTCAGAGTAAAAGTGCAGTTAACCTAATGTAAAAAGAAAAAAATATTGAGAAAACTTCAAGACACATAATATAAACCCGCTTAAGATGCTCATTTACCTTGCCAACAGCACACAGTCCACATTTTTTATCTTTCCCAATATCAAAGCATCCGATGGCTGCAAAACAAGCAAATAAGAATGAGTTACAGTGACAATCACATTAGAAACCTTAACAGCTACTTAAAAATAAGCAGGATAGTTATGAAAGGAAATACTGGTTACCACCGTAGTCTCACATTTTCTTCAGCTCAGCTCTGTAATTTGATACGGCAGATTAGTAAAAGAGTCTGGAACAGGAAGTGGATTATCACAATTTTTCTGTGTTCTTAATGACATTAATATTGCAACTCCTTACTTTAGGGTTTGAAGCAGTAATACCTTAAATACTTTATATACTTTGAAACAGTATTCTTTCAAACAGTGCTGCACAAACACGAAAAAAGCACATACATGTTGCCCTTAAATTGGCCAGCTGATCTCACTCTCTCCTTTGTAGCTTGTTTTTGCTAAGCAGGTGCCCTACTGAAAGTTTCCTCCCAACAGAAATCACATGTAATCTGTCCATCTCCATAACAGCCGCCATTCGCTGCTCTGTCCCCCTTCTACCATGACCCCCTAGCTCACACTCATGTTCTACGCTCCTCCAACCCACCCTTTACTCCCCCCAAACCTTCCTGCTGCCGGGAGTCCCGCTTTTGGGGAGTGAACTGTGATACGACAGAGAACTTCTGGTACTAGCAACAGAAGCAGGCCTCTGTTTAATCAGATGCTAATCTGCACTTGTACTGAACAGCAGTGAAGTTGGATGTGTTGCTTCTCCTGCCCAATTCAGAACTGCATGCATTTCACTTTGCAGTGTAGAAGAAACTATAATTAGGGTGGAAGCCACTCTGCCAATCTCTCCTCCTTGCCCTGGGATTTAATACTGAAATATCTATTAAAAAAATTATGATTTATTTACGGATCACAAGTTTGCAAGTGTCTGAAAGGACGCACACGTTTGCATTTAGAAGCGTTCTGTTGCCTGCTACCTGATATACTTTTATTTGTATTTTAATGCTAGCCATGAGATTTCAATTAGCATTTAGTTTTACAGCCGTTAATTCTATTACATACTTGAAAATTTGCAGAGATCTAGAATAAAGTAATGAGTTCCACAACTGTATTTTAGAGACACTGATTTCTTATAAAATCACCACTTTCTACCCTCTATTGCGCAGCTCTTTTTCATCATTTTTAACATATAATCTCTTCAAAGCACTATAATTTAATCCATCACCTAGGTTTAAATTCTGCCAGCCACAGATTTGCCTCTTTTTTTTTTTTTAAGGGAATGTTCCAGAAAATTTATTTTTAGAATTGTAGTGTATTCTGACTTTTTTTTTAAAAAGTCTCAATTTAATATTAACCTATTGACACTTAAATGTTTACCTTACTTTACATATGCTCTTCTGAACCAGACATGGCTTTAAGAGTGAAATTTCACACAGGGCAAAAGCCTTGCTGTCCAGTTGCCAAGGCATTTTGATATTGCAACATTCCATAACAATGAAGGTTCACAATAATTAGCATTTGGGGTTTTGCTTTTTGGGTTTTGTTTAGAAAGCACACATTTGCTGTGTGAAGTAATAAGCATGCACCTTAGCTCAGAGCAGGACACCAAAACACTCTTAAAAATTAAGGAGAACTTAAACCAAAATTCCTTTTCTCCTATCAAAATGAAAAGACCAAGAAGTTCAAGACTGGACCCTTTGCTTTACAAGTGACAGATTCAAGTTTATTGCAAGCAATAGATTCAAGTTTATATCAATTTCCAAAAAATTTGGGGTAGAAAGGTTCAATCTAACTGCTATTTGATATTCTCCCCCACCACAGAACTCCCCTGAATTCTGGCATACACTGCTGATGCAGCAAAAATGCAACGGCTTTTAAATTTAACAGGCTTCAAAATCTAGTTGCAGCAGCCAAGTTTTCCTTCCTTATCTGCTGCCACCCTAGTAACTTCAAAGGCTTCAGGGTGGCCGTGTAACAGGACCACTTGCCATCTTTACACAGATTTCCACAGAACACATTCAGGACGTCTTCCAGATGACTGCCTGAACACCTTTCTTGTGCATGACTGCTAGAAACATGGCAGAGAAAAAGAAAGATTTGGAACAAAGAGTGCACTCCTAAATGATGAACTGACAGTTTAAGAAAAGAATTTGCAGATACTGCATCATGGCTCATTAAAAGAGAGGAATTAAGGATAAATTAGTGTGTGTAAAGCTACAAGGAAGTGAAAGACAGAAATTTCAAACTATGTGTTAACCATGTTAACAGAGCTAGCGTGTGCTTCCGTTCCGCTCTCTTTCTCCCACAAGTTTTTTCCAGTGCTGCACCTCTCTACTATTATCGCAGTTGTGGTCAGGGGCTTTGAAACCCTGATAAAACAATAAAAACTTCCAATTGCACAATCTGAATTTAAAGCTCTGATACAGTATTTTTAAAGCAGAATTTAATAAAAGGCCAAACAAAAAGTTCTCAAACCTTAATAATTCATATACATATTTAACTACTTCCCCCTTCCACACAATCCAAGTCAGATATATGTTACTCAGTGTTGCAAAACAGAAAAGGAAGCAAAGAACCCCACTCAGTTAACCCTACAATATGACCGTAACAAACAACTGAAATAAATCCCCTTTGTCTGCAACATAAATGACATAAATAAGCACAAAGTATTGTTAATGTGAGACTAAGAAAAAATTAATTTTGCAAGTCTCACCTCAGAAAAAAGCTGGAACACAAAGTAGAATTAACAAGCAAAACAAAAACATAGGGAAAACTCGACATAGAGAAGTATCTCATAGGCTCCCCAGCCTTCATTTAACCTGTTATCTAGTTTAGGAACCAAATGACGGAAATTGTTTCGGGGAGGCAGAAGAGGAGCTTAAGTATTATGTCACATGGTCTGATTTTCCTGATGCAAGCAACGAAATGCTCATTTGCAAGGTGGAACCCTCTCCCTGCTTTTCTTGCCAGATATACCTATCACCAAAAAAAGAGGGGAGCACCTAAAATGGTTTTCTAGAACAGGAAGATATTTTTCTGATTTGGGGAAAAATTACTCTGAACCAAGTTCTGTTATCCAGAAAGTAAAACAATCTAACTGAACAAAGTTTTATTAATAGTTTCAAAATTCAATGATGAAGACAAATGCTGTTGCAAGCTATCTTCTTATCCTATAAGAGAACAATATTTTCCATATCTAGAGGTGGTATGCCAAGAGGTTTTAGGGTATTTTCCATAGAAAACAAAATTTTTTATGCAATGAAAACGGTGGAAACAGACAAGAGAGAAAAGAAGGCTGGAAAGCGTGTTTATTTTAAAAAGACCCATGAAACACTAATGTACTGCATTTTCACTAGCATTACTAATGTAACTTGAAAGATCATGGGAGGACCAATGCCAGTAGTTTCATACAAGTTTCCTTTAAACTTTTCCATATTTCACATGAAAAAAATATCCCCACACGATATTCCTAATGATGTAAGTTTTGTTATTAAATGATTCTTACGATTCAAGAAGGCCAAAGCAGAAAACAACTCAAGGACTCTATACAAATAAAATGTAAGCTATTATTCTGCTTCTAAAAGTAAAGAAACAGCATTAAAGAAATGTCTATTTTGCTGTTGCCGAATGTCAAAAGTGCCAAGGGACGTCACCACCAGAAAGGTTTTCAGCTAAAAGTCTTCTGGCTATGTTCTTGCCAAGAAACTTAACATTAAAACCCAGTATTTAAGGGAAGTAAAATTGTATACTTTGCATTTACTCAGGATAGAACAAAATTGACATACATTTTTTAACTATGCCTTTCATTTTCCTTTTGGCATTCAGACATTCATTTTCATTCTTCCTAGTTTCGCTTGAACTAAATAGGCTTAATGTTGCATCTCTAATTCTCTCTAATCTAATCTCATCTCTAATTCACAATTGAAAGACCACACAGGTCTGAACAGTTCATTTAGATTAAGCTCTTTACCTCTTAAAATTTCAGGCAGATTCGCTCTCCACTGATGTCACAGCTCTATGAAAAAACATCATTATGGCAGAAAAATCCCAATTTGGTTTTATTTCAGTAACAATCAAGAACAAGACACACCTTTAGGAAAATATACTAACATAAACCACAAACTTCTAAACTTTTCCAAACACACTTAAAAAAAAATTCTCATTTGCCCTTTTGCATTCAGCAACAGCTGCTTCTCTCATCTCTGTTATTCTAAAATGAGAGAGGCAGGCTGTGAAACACCTCCTTCCTTAATGCTAAAGTCTCAGCAGCAAAATAAGCAAACATTGATCCACCTAATGACACCAGTTAAATTTGTGAGTTTTTTTTCTACTTCAATTGAAGTTCACCAACTCAACACACTCGATGCACTTTATGCCACCGTAACCTGTGGTCTAAGCCCTGCACATCTTACCACTAAGGCTGATCCACCAGTTGCTCCATGAGGATGAAAACTTCATTCAAACACTGAAGTTAGTGTGATTCTATACAGGAACGAATGTACATGAAACAGCCATCAGACCGATGGCTTGAGTTCTTAGGAGTTCAGAATTGTAGCAGTGAGAAGAAAGACAGGCAAGCAGGGGTAAGGAAAAAAGCTCAGTCGGGCTGTGCTCCCTTTCACAGATACAGAAGTCCCACAAAGTTGCAGTTTTCCATCCAGGTGAGCTCAACAGCCCCAGCGCAGCTCACCACAGTACCTAGAATCCACACTTGGGTTCCTACCATGATATTTCAGTTATACCTCCGCCCCATACACAAAGACAGAATATTCACAAGCTTTTCCTTAAAGTTGAGCCTATGCTAAATACGTAATACACAAGCTCAGACACAGCCAGTCCATTGATCAAAGTTTCTCACAAACCACAACAGGCAACCAAGATTTATTTTCCCCTATTCATGTTGCATTTTGTGAAGAACACAGAAAAAAAGACAATAGCTAAGAAATGCTTCCTAAATAAAATTTAAAAAGCCTTCCACAATGACCAAAGGTACAGGATTGAGGAAGATTTTTCCACTCCCCTGTGCGGAAGCCATCCTGCAGGTACTCCTACTTTTCTCAGTAGGCCACCTACTGGTTTGGTTTAGCCAGTGGATTCTACTTCAGACCAGCACTGGCTACCATTTGGAGAGCAGGGTACAGAAAATGGAGGAGGCAAGTTCCCTTCATGCTCTTGCAGTTTGTTAACAGATTTTGAAGGATAGTGGAAAAGTCAAACATATTTTTCTGGTTATGTTTTCTCCTCCCTTAATCTTTACCTCCTTCCCCTTCTTAAATGGTGTGCACACAAACTCCACTTGCTCTTTACACTCTTACTTTCCTCTTAAACCATTTTGCATGGAGGCACGGATTCAGATTTTCAAACACACGCTACAGCGCTGAGCTTTCTGGCAAGTTTCTACCCCTAAAATGGCTCTTGCTGCCTCCTGCCAGATGCCAGACTCCCCTGGTCTTACGACACTAGAAGCCTTCTCCTTGATCTCCTGCCTATTAAGCTCTCACATAATTTGTCTTGCCTGTTCCTACTATAAATGCTTTGGGGCAGGAGTTGTCCCTCACAACACACTTGGCACTGTGTACATAGCAACACCCCTAGCCTCCGCTCCCTTTCGCTGAGGAAAAGGGCTGAAGCAGTCTGAAGGAGTATTGGTCAAGAACACCTGTGCCCCAAAACCATTTTCAGAGCTTTGTTTTCAGACCAGTTTCAAATTATGTGGTTATAAGCACAACTGTTATGACAGCACTGGTATGTAAAACGTAATTCAGTGGTTACAGGAAAAATTGTGGCCCATATACCTCAAAAGACAGTTTTCTGTAATTCAGAAAGGTTCCTGGAGCAATCTGACATACACTACAGGTTACACAACTGCACAAATTTGAAAGAGAGAGTTTATCCCTCTTGACTGCAAATTCAGGACTGAGTTTGTAAATTCATCCAATCTACAAAGGAGAAGAGGTAGTGTCTCCTTTGCACATCATCTTTGTATCACCTTGTTTCTACAAACTAAGAATCACACAATACATAGCAACGAAAAGGGAACAGTCTTGTGACAATACCTCCTTCATGCATTCATATAAGAGTCTAAAAATTCTTAAAGCATACAAACATATTTAAAATCAACAACAAATCTCAGTAATAAAAAAAAAAAAAGGTTATACACACCTTGCCATAAGGAGTATCAACATATTTTTCCGTTCTTCCTTCCAAGATATCTGGATCATCCAGGCCAGTTCCACCAATAATGCCAATCTTAGACAGGAAAGTACATATTAGTCTTCTTGAGATCACACTCCGTTTAACAGCATGTCTGAAAAGCTAACTAGGCAGCTACAAAATGTATTTTCTGCTTGAGATGGGGGTAAACTACATCAAGAAAACATAATATGCCCAGCACAGTTTCCCAGAAAGGAAATTTCAAATGACTGATTTTAAACAACTGTATTTAACTTACCAATTTCTTACACTATGATTCTGCTCTTTAAAGATACCAAATTAAAAAAGCTATGGAAAATGCATACAGATGTGCCAATTCACCATTTATTCCTGATACAAAAATGAAGGCTGTTATTTGGGAATGCCTTGTATGAGTGAGAAATACCTATATAAAGCGTATTATAGCAAAGGCTTCTTGTTCACACGAACAAGACTGCCATACTGAATATCAGACATTACTATATAGTATTATATATAGAAAATAATGAAAACCTTTTTTCAAAAAATTAGAGAAGTTTTTTGTGTTGACTTGCCAAAATCTAAGCACTTTGCTGTTTCTGTAAGTAGTCTTTGTACAGCTTCTGAAAAGGGGGATAGCACAACAGCATCTTCACAACAGAAATAAAAAGAATCTGCTGACAATTTCACCTGCTGTGAGCACTGCTGAATTTCTTCACGTATTCACAATTAGGTCGTTTGGTACCTAAGAAGGTATAAGTGCTCGTTCAAACTTTGCCTGCAGCTGGGTGACTGTCTTAGAATCATAGAATGGTTAGAGTTGGAGGGGACCTTAAAGATCATCAAGTTCCAACCCCTCTGCCATGGGCAGGGACACCTCCCACTAGAGCAGGTTGCTCAAAGCCCCATCCAGCCTGGCCTTAAACACTTCCAGGGATGGGGCAGTCACAGCTTCCCTGGGCAACCTGTTCCAGTGCCTCACCACCCTCACAGTAAAGAATTTCCTCCTAATATCTAATCTAAATCTCTCCTCTTCCAATTTAAACCCATTACCCCTTGTCCTGTCACTATATTTCCTGACAAAGAGTCCCTCTCCGGCTCTCCTGTAGGCTCCCTTGAGATATTGGAAGACTGCTATGAGGTCTCCCCGGAGCCTTCTCTTCTCCAGGCTGAACAACCCCAGCTCTCTCAGCCTGTCTTCATAGGAGAGGTGCTCCAGCCCTCTGATCATCTTCGTGGCCCTCTGTTGGACCCGTTCCAACAGGTCCATGTCCTTCCTGTGTTGAGGACTCCAAAGCTGGACACAGTACTCCAGGTGGGGTCTCACGAGCGCAGAGTAGAGGGGCAGAAACACCTCCCATGACCTGCTGGCCACACTTCTCTTGATGCAGCCCAGGATGCGGTTGGCTTTCTGGGCTGCCAGTGCACATTGCTGGCTCATGTTGAGCTTCTCATCCACCAACACCCCAAGTCCTTCTCCTCAGGGCTGCTCTCCAGCCATTCTCCGCCCAACCTGTATTTGTGCCTGCGATTGCCATGTCCCAGGTGCAGGACCCTGCACTTGGCCTGGCTGAACTTCATGCGATTTGCACAAGCCCACCTCTCAAGCCTGTCCAGGTCCCCCTGGATGGTATCCCTTCCCTCCAGCGTGTCGACCGCGCCACCGAGCTTGGTGTCGTTGGCAAACTTGCTGAGTGTGCACTCTATCCCACTGTCCATGTCTCCGACAATGATGTTCAACAGCACTGTCCCAGTACCAACACCTGAGGAACTCCACTCGTCACTGGCCGCCAATTGGACATTGAACCATTGACCACAACCCTTTGAGTGCGGCCATTCAGCCAGTTCCTTATCCACGAGTGGTCCTTCCATCGAACCCGTGACTTTCCAATTTTGAGACCAGGATGTTGTGCGGGACAGTGTCAAATGCTTTGCGTAAGTCCAGGTAGATGACGTCTGTTGCTCTGCCCTTGTCCACCAAGTCTGTGGCAGTATTGTAAAAGGCCACCAAATTTGTCAGGCATGATTTGCCCTTGGTGAAGCCATGTTGGCTGTCTCCAATCACCTCCTTATTTTCTATGTGCCTTAGCCGAGATTCCAGGAGGATCTGCTCCATGATCTTGCCAGGCACAGAGGTGAGGATGACTGGCGTATAGTTCCTTCTGTCTTCTGTGTAGGCCCACCGGTGTCAGGTTTTATTCAACTCACAGCCTTTCCCTAAGTATAAACTTAACAGACTTTTGCTTTTTTAATGAAATCTTTTCTTTTTCCCCCAAATTTTTACAAAACTTCAAAACATAATGGAAACGGAAAAGCGAGGGCAAAGCAAAGGGCCACTTGAATAAAATATATTCATTTCCTTAAGAAATCAGGCTAAAAGTCCTATGTTGTGTTTGATACAACTTGTAGTGAAGAACCATAAAGTGGCTGCCACCTATCTATCATGCTTCAGTAATCACCGATTTTGTATTCTGGCTCATTGTTCATCTGTCCTAGTTCTTTTTAAAAAAGCGGAAAGAAAGAAAAAGGTAATTTGAAACATATAATCTCTCTGAGACTAAACTCACCTGTGATTTCAAACTCCAGCTAAAGAAAATGTATCTGAATGTTCCTGTTTCTAGCTCTTCATTGGAAAGTATCTTGGTTTTGTCTTTCTAGGGACAATTCCATTTTCAACCAAGTCAAGTTTTCTCTTGATCTCAGAATACTTCTAGCTCATTGAATGGAATGGGTACTGTCAGGCCTTTCACAACCTCAAGCTTAGTAATGGTATTTAAAAATAAAGTCACCATTTATCACACACAGAGAAAATGCTACTGCTTTTTTTTTTTTTCCCTCCAATGCAACCAGATGTTGCAAAGTTTGTCTCACTTTTAAGTTGAAGAATTCATATCATGGCTGAGTTGCTTAACATTGAAAAAAAAATATTGAGCCATTCTGGCATGACACACTAAAAATAATAAAAAATGGTGGAACTATGCAGTAAAGACAGAAAATTTCTCAAGTAAAACCTCCAGACTTCAATGTACAACACCCCCCTTCCACAACACCCACCCGTCTCTCATTCTAGATTTTTGTTAACTTTCACATTCATAGAGACGTCATTTGTTCAACCACCATATTATAGCTGGCACATAAAGCATTTCGCTTCAACAAGCAGAGGCTCTGTGGTCTTCCTTACACATCAAATACTTCTCTGGGAAAGCTTTCCACACCAGATGGTGCAAATGCTGATGCGCTGAAGTAGTTTTAACAGCTCTCCTATTTCTCCTACTGCTACCCCCTTGTGGAGTACGACGAGTAGTGCAAAGGAAAATACCAGTAAAAATCCACAAACTCCAACCCTCCAACTCAAGCATTAGGGAAGACCTAGATCGTTGTTCGCAGTAGTATTGATGGGTCTGTTCCCATGTTACTCATTTATCACAAACGTTCAGATTGTTAGATTGTTCATGAAAATCCTGAAAACTACATAAATTTTAAGATGAATGATTTTTTGCCTTAAGAAACATGTAAGAAGTATGGAACAGGAGCAATCGTAAAAAATAACAAAAGACCACCTTTAACATTTTAATGCACATATTCTGTAAACATGGAAGATTACTACATTAACAGAAGCCAGGATCAAAATGGTGCTTTTTTTTTTTTTACATCTAGGAAAAAAATGGTTACTTCAGTAACTTAACTAGTTTTAGTTTGGTATAAAGCTTTTTTTATTAGTGCCCTATGACCTACAATTGAGAATATTCAGAACGGAGTGCTTATCTGCCTCAATTTTTATGTCTGGCAAAGTGCAAAGACCACCACTGGGACTGAGGAAAATGGTGCAATGCTGGAGATAACAGCAACATGACATAAAAGTTATTTTGGAACTGCAATGCTTAAGGTCCTTATGAACACACAGATCCAGAACTGCAGCAGACCATTCCTGTACCAGCAAGCAGCACACCTGACCTGAGGCAGCACAGAGCTTGGTCTACTCAGGCATAGGCCTGGGGACCTTGCTTTCAGATTTACTCTTATGCTCCAGACTTCTCCTCCTGCAGTGGCATCAGCACATGCTGGTGCTGCACAGCTCAGCCCCAGAGAGGGTTTTACACCGACAGCCACGCTGTCAGAAATGGCAGCAGTGCAACCAGCTGGCAAAATGTTCATAGCACCCAGGGTGAAGAACCCAGAGCATGGAAGAGCTAGACTACCTTGAATTTGCTTTTGCCTTCTTCCCCCCTGCAAAACACCTCAGCAGCAGTTTGGTCAACCTTCAAGCCACCTTAAGCAACACTGGCTAGAGAAACGCTGGGCCCACTGTAATTCACGGGAGAGCCTCTACAGTGGAAGGAAAGTTCAGCCAGCAGAGATTTGTTCAAGCAGCATCTTCTCCAACCGTGTAATGCCAACTTGGAGATGGCATCTCCAACCCTAAAAATAATTTGACCTCCCTGCAAGAGAATTATTTTTCCTCCAGTTTACATAATCTCCAGGAACATCAGCCACGTCTCGGGCCTGGAGACCCAAAAATCTGGTCCTACTTAAAGTTCTGCTCTACAGACCTTCTAGTGAATTACCACAAAGGAATGCAGCTGCTCTAGGCTCAGTGGGGAGATTCGCTGCCAAGGGAGCCGAGGTCTACTTCCACAAGCATTGTGGCAAGCAGCCTGGGCACTGAAGGCAAGGGATGGCAGAGAGGAGTTGACTCAGGGAGGAAAGTCTCACCTTTCCTCAAAAGGCAGAGACAGTCACATCTAGGAGTGACCTCAAGAATGGAGAGATGCAAGACTGTATGCTCCATTCCAATTTTGCATCCTACAAAGAGACACGAAGGACATAACCTGTAAAAATTACTGGAGCTGTAGTTAAGGTTATCTGGAATTAAATATCAATTAAAATGTCATTGTGGTGGATTGAAACATGAAGCATTTTACTATGGCACAGTCTATCTCAAACACTGGGATGAAAAGCAACAAAAGTGAAAGCTAACAAAAAGTTATCACACCAGTAACTACAAAATCAACAGCATATCTCTGTGGGAGTCCACATGATGATCACACTTCAGTGTATGCCTTTCTGCACCTGCTGTTTGGCACAAGACATAGAAGTATCATTGCAGCAACAGTCTACGCTTGTCCACCTGAGAGCCTTAAACACTCGCACATGTTAAGCACTGTCATTATCAGCTATGAGTCTTTGTGCAAACTAAAAACCAACAAATACATCTGTATTCCTCACTTCTATTTGAGAATAATGTGAAAAGGAAAACGATGGCATTAAAAAGACTTTCACTTACAAGGAGATAAACTGTAAGCTACATAAAATTCACGGTTAAAGAGAATAAACCTATCTCTGTAAAATAAAGACAGCTTATAACTGATTTCTACACACCAAAACAAGGGGGAGAGTTGTTTCACCTCAGAAAACGAATTCGTGTTTCGGTCAGAACACAAACCCGCAGTTTCAGCCTCACTGGCCTGCTCACCCTCAGACGCAGGCCGGCACCTTGGCCTGCCATTTTTTTTAAGCACATGGGGCAGACAAGTCTCAGGTGAAACTTGTGTCCCGGCTGACTGGTGCGGCTGCAGCGGGGCCTGTGCACCCCGCCACAGACACGCACCCGCCCCAGCTCCTCTCACTGACAGCTCCCACACGCCGCCGGGCCGGAAACCCTGGGAAGCAGAGGTCCCCAGCTTCCACGTTTTAAAAAAGAATTAAAAATTCATCTCTTCCGGGCGGGCCGCGGGAGAGCCGGTGGAAAGGCCCCGAGCGGACGAGGCGGCGGCCTTGAGGGGAACACTCGGCCCGGCGCCGCCCGCCCTGCCGGCCCCTCTCCCGCCTGGCACCGCTGAGGGCCGGCGGGGCGGCTCCCGCCGGGCGGAGCGGAGGGGAGGCGGGAGGCCACCGCCGCTTCCTTCCCAACCCGCGGCGGCGGCGCAGGCACACGCTTACCTTCACGGCCGCGGCGGCAGCGGCCATGTTGGCGAGAAGGGCGAGAAAGAGGCGGTGGCGCCGCGTGTGGCCCGGCCCCGCCCCTGCCGGCTCGCCCCCGCTGCCCGGCGGGGCCCTCAGCCCCGGCCCCGTCGCCGGCCGGCGCTCCTCGCTCCTCGCTAGGTGGCAGCGCCCGCCCGCGCTGAGGGGAGTCCTCTCCCCGACACCTCTGGCCCGAGGAGGCCAGGGGAGGCCCAGCAGGTCCGTGCCCGCCGCCCGGGTGGGAGAGGCCGGGGGCGCCCGCCGGCCTCCGCTCTCCCCGGGCCCGAGGCCGGTACTGGCCGTTCTGCGTAATGCCAGTCCACAGCTGGGAACGATTCCGAACGCTCGACGCAGAACAGCTCCTTAGAGTAAAATCTGGTTTGTCGTCATTTTGTGTCACAGCATGCGACATAACTGCTTGTTTTCCCCCCCTGTTTTTTTTTCCCCCCCACAGGATATCTCCTCTCCAGAAGTGGATGGATGTTGCCACCCCGTTGTTTCTGAGTGCTTCTGTTAATACGCTGTTCCTACACTTCGCTGGTGACCTCGTCAGAACATCTCCATCCTGCTTTTGAAACATCGCTGTGACATGCAAGCCCCGAAATGTTATTACATCCTTGACAGGTACCCTTAGTGAAGGTTTTAATACTTTTTTTTGGAAGCTTTCATCTTGACAGTATGTCTGTTAAGTCAGTGAGAATGCTGCCATGTTTAAATGCCTCCTGAAATCACAGCCAGGGTACCCATTCTGCTTTCTTTTTAGTATTTGTGAGCTGCAACGTTCACGTGCGACTCTCCGGGAGCCTTCACCGACTGCCTGTAAACGGAGCGATGCTGCAGCTGGTGGTCTGTAAATCCTTTCCCAAGTTATGCTGCGCTTCCACAAAACAGTATTCCGCAAATGTCGTGGTATGATAGAAATATTTTATCTACTCGAATATGTAAGTGTGTGCTAAAAATGCTAAGCATTGGCTCCGTCTTTCTGAAAACTGACTTTGAGATGGTCAGTATTTCAGGCAGACCACCTACTGAATTCCTGAAGAAACTGTGGTTTATTTGACTCTCCCCCCCACCCACTCCCCGCCTCAATTTGTCAGCAAAGCGTGGAACTAAACAGCACCACAAAATCCCTGGAACACCCTATAAAACAGTGGCATCAAGAAAAAAATGCTGATTAGTCCTGGATTGCCAGAAATGGCAAAATGAGACCAAAATTCCAGCTCTAAGCTATGTGAAAATCCTAATTTATAATTTGTGACTAAGTGGAAGATGTTTATTTTCAATTAAAAAGCAGTTCATGTCGAGGTTTAGTATGATTTAAATTAAGGTTGATCTTTTCCATATTCAAGAATGATTCTGAGAACAAACTGGAGCATGGTTTGGAAAAAAAATAATATTTTCTTTCTGGAGTAAACTTGTATAGAAAGTATGTACGTTTAGCTCTGCAAGCTAAATATACCTTTAAGTGATATGAATAAGTAAACACTATGTATTAATAATTACAATTTTCCTATTTGTGGTATTTTTCTTGTTACCACAAGTCCATGCATTTAAGTAGAACATTTGTTTAGCATGATCTTACATTTTGAGAAACAGCAGTAGTTTTGATACATTTATGTATTTTATTACTGTAGATAGATACAAGTATCAAATGTAGAGCTTTCAAAAATAGCCAGTATCTTGTTAATTGGAAGTACTTATTTTTTTAAGTATTTGTAGTAGATTTTCTTTAAAGCGACTTCATCTATCAGAGAGACCTCAGCTATTCAGATGTGCCATTCTCATGTGCCGCTCAGTGCTACCTGTCTGTTAAAAAACATCACCCGTCAGTGACATACCAGTAAATGCTGACTCAGATTCATCACGGTTTATCACAGCTGAAAAATCTGAGATCTGTGAGGCAGTTCATTGTACACCAGAAAAAGGATATTCCTGATAAGGTAGTAGCAGCTAGTGCTGAAATTGCGTTTCAGCACAGGAACTTGCTCTCTGTGCAGCTTGAAACACTTTATCCTCTTGTCTTCAGTGTATGTTAGAGAGCTTCATACACAGATCTTCATACACAGCTGGAATGTTTGTCACAGAGGCTGAAGTCTCTCACTGCAATTCAAAATGTGAGACTATACTGATGAGAAATGGACTTTAGAAAATCTTAGTTTTTAAGGGAGAAGGGAGAAAGAAGGACATGAGTGAAATTATGTGTTAACTTCTGAAGTGGGGGGCAGTATAGCCATAATGCCATATTAAGACTGAAATTTATCCAATTTTTCTCATTCTAGGTTGGCCTTTCTATTGAAGGTATACCTTCTATGATTCTGCTTTCGGGGTGCAGAATGTTCTAGAGAATAATTTTTGGCAATTCTTTCTATTCAATTCTACTACAGTTTTCTTCTGTTGAAATCCTTATAAAAAGCCGTGTCAGTTGTGTTGCAGCATTCATCTTTTACCACAACTATTTGCAATCTGTTTGCTTTTCTATTGGTTCTATTTTTTGCTTCTTTTTTAATATGAGAGCTTACTTCATTTAAATAGTGGGGAAATACTCACTATTTGAACTCTTGGGGACCACACCTTAAAAGAGTCCTTTCTTACTCTGGTTTAAAACTTGAGCTAGCTGTTCCTGCACAGGCTGTTGCTATGGGAGTTTGATAGTGTCTCTGTCCAGAGAGGTACCACCTTTCCAGCTTCGTGCTTATGGACTCTGTACTATATGTGTTTTGTAGGGGTATTACTCTATGTAAAGCTCTGTTTATATCCAGAGTAAATCTGAACACAGAACAGCAAGCAGAAAAGCCTGTTCAAGGTGAATTGTTAATGACACGGATACTTCAAGAAATATTGAGCTGGAAGCTCCAAAGAAGCTTCATTAGATGGGGTTTCCAAAGATGTCAAGTCTGGGACACTGTTTTGTCAGGTTTCAGACAGTGGGTGGACAGCTTATACTCAGAAAAAGAAGATGAAGAACCACCTTTTCAAATTTAATACCATGCTAATTTCAATTTAGCAGTTAAACAGTAAGGAAAACCTGTATCAGTATGAAATTTCGCAGTTCTTCGAGTGAGCTCACTGTATATCAACAGCTAGTGAATTCCCATTACTCACACCAGATTATAACCTAGGTCAAGCTATACATGCATTAAAGTCTTGAAAATGATTTAACTGTTCAATAAGATGTAAGAAATACTGCTTTGTGAAACAAACATTTTTAAATGCTTTAATTTCTGTAGACAATATCCTTTTGGTAACTCAGTTTTGAATAGTTTAAAATTAAAATCCTGTTACAGGACTGAGAGATGGAATCTGTTTCTGTGACTGTTCATCAGTAAACCATAATCTAAAAATTCTTAACGCAGCACTTATCGTTGTGAGTAATCAGCTTTCCACAGCAGCCATTTGAAATTGGAAACAAACACCACCCCAGCAAAACCACGACCATAACATTTAGGAAAACATCGTGAACATGGGTGAATATCACTATTAAAAAGACACTTTTTCTGGTAATTTAAAGAATTACCAGAGAGGTTGCAATTTCAGTTCACAATTCCAATTCTGACATTATAGAAATCCTTGAAATAAAATAATGGCTTTGTATTTTCCCAGAGGGTGCACTTTGTATTTCATATTCTAAATGATTGAATGTAAATTGATTTATCTGAATAAAAATTAATAATTTAGTGGAATTTCATTTAACTTTTTCAAAAATAGAGTAAATGTGCCATGACTTGGAGTCTCTCTGCTTTGACTTCTCAGTATTTCAGGTGGCTGTCTCACGGGCTATGTTTCTTTGGCCCATTTTTTCCACCCAAAAAATACAAAAGAACCTTTAGATGAAAACAAGTCATTTATACACCAGATTAAGGCCCTTCCGACTTAGTTGTGGAGTGTCATTTTTTCATGCCTCGAGAGAATTGTGGTGAAAGTGCGCGGTAGTCAATTCCTGAAGACCGTCTCCTCCTGGGAAGTGCTGATGGCAAGGTTTGACAGTTTAAGGTCCCTGCAAGTACCTAACAGTTTCGGCCTTGTGCCTGACAGAGCTGAGAAATCTTGGCCAAATGAACTGAAGCATTCTTGTTTGTGTAAGAAGCACTTTAATTACACAAATAGCATATTATTTAGTTAAATATAGAAAACAGCCTATGTATAAGAAGATAATTCTTCACGGTGCAAACCAAGGTTAGGAGAAGAGGGTCTAGTGTTGTGGGCAGATAATTAACACATAGTGACCCTTGAGTTTTAATCCCTCTTACGACATCAAATGCTTTTGTGCATTTAAGTAATTTAAACCCTGTCCCTCCTGTAAGTTCATAGTTGTGATGATAATCAACTTTAACTATGTTAAAGGGATGTTCATATTAGCTAGAGTGTATTTGTGAAAATGCTTTGAAGATGAAAAGCACTGTATCAAGGCAAAAGGTCTTGCTATTTTTTTTTTTGCTACAACAAAGGTTGCTGTAAAGCAATAACAGCGCTGTGTAGACGTATCTGGGCTCTGAATTGCTTTTGCTAATGTTACTTCAAAGAAACAACATTCGCATTGAAGAGAGGGGAAAATAAATGCTCAGTCAAGTCGCGTTTGCCTTTTGCATTCATTCGTACAAATCTCAGTGTCAAGAGTTTCCCGTTATGCGGTACTGCTTGTAGACTTTGTCCTTTCTGTCCTAAAAAATTAACGAAACTTGCTTCAATAGTGATAGATTACTGCACACATGTTAAAAGCAGAGCATCCTCTGTGTCCTTCTATATCAGCCACGGCTTGGCCCAAAGAGGAAGTCCCTATTAACTGTATGCTCTTGCCATGAAACTAGCTTGTTCTTGCGCATTCCATGTAAGTTTTATGTTTTCTCCTGTATACTGGAAACTATTTGTTGGACCCTCTCCCCAGAGTAATAATTTAAGATTTCAACTGACTTCAGAGCAAAATGAATTTCTGTGTTTGGTGTTAGGACAAGTATATTTTAAGCATAAATAAAGTTCAAGGCTACTGTGTGGAAGCATCCAAGCTCAGGAACAAAAAGAAGGTTTATGATCTTTGGAAAAAGGGCCTGGTAGGCAAGGAGAAATACCAGGAAGCAGTGAAGATATGCAGGGGGAAAATTAGAAGGGCCAAGGCTCAAGCTGAACTCATCTTGGCCACTACGGTTAAGAACAACAAAAAGGGTTTTTTCCAGTATGTAAACAGAAAAAGGAAGATTAGGGATAATGTGGGCCCACTGAGGAATGAGATAGGCACCCTAGTGGTGGAAGACATGGAGAAGGCGGAGTTGCTGAATGCCTTCTTTTCTTCAGTCTTCACTGCTAAGGCTGCCCCTCATGAACCTCTGGCCTTGGAGGCCAGGGGGAGGGTATGGAGAGAGGAAGTTTTTTCTTCAGTAGAAGAGGACCAGGTTCGGGACCACTTGGCCAAACTGGACATTCATAAGTCCATGGGCCCAGATGGGATACACCCACGAGTGCTGAGAGAGCTAGCAGAAGTTATCGCTGGGCCACTCTCTATCATATTTGAAAAGTCATGGAGAACAGGAGAGGTGCCAGAAGACTGGAGGAAGGCCAACATCACACCAGTCTTCAAAAAGGGCAAGAAGGAGGACCCTGGGAACTACAGACCAGTTAGTCTCACCTCCGTCCCTGGGAAGGTAATGGAGAGACTCATTCTAGATGTCATCTCCAAACAAGTTGAAGAGCAGGGGGTTATTGGAAGTGGGCAACATGGGTTTACCAAGGGTAAATCATGCTTGACCAATCTGATAGCTTTCTATGATGCCATAACTGGTTGGCTGGATGAGGGGAGGGCAGCAGATGTCATCTACCTTGACTTCAGCAAGGCTTTTGACACTGTCTCCCGTAACATCCTCATTGGAAAACTAAGGAAGTGTGGGCTGGATGAGGGGACAGTGAGGTGGACTGAGAACTGGTTGTGTGACAGGACCCAGAGGGTAATGGTTAATGGAACAGGTTCAAGATGGAGGCCTGTAACCAGTGGTGTCCCCCAGGGGTCAATACTTGGTCCAGTCCTGTTCAACATATTCATCAGTGACCTGGAGGGGACAGAGTGTTTCCTCAGTAAGTTTGCTGATGATACCAAGTTGGGTGGGGTGGCTGACACCCCGGAGGGCCGTGCTGCCATCCAGAGAGACCTGGACAGGCTGGAGAGCTGGGCAAGGAAGAACCTCATGAGGTTCAACAGGGAAAAGTGTAAGGTGCTACACCTGGGCAAGAAGAATGTCAGGCACCAATACAGGTTAGGCGTGGACCTGCTGGAGCCAAGCGCCAAAGAGAAAGATCTGGGAGTCCTGGTAGACAGCAAAATGACAATGAGCAAGCAATGTGCTCTTGTGGCCAGGAAGGCCAACAGAATCCTGGGCTGCATAGGGAAGAGTGTGGCTAGTAGGTCGAGGGAAGTCATTCTCCCCCTCTACTCTGCACTGGTGAGGCCACAACTGGAATACTGCATCCAGTTCTGGGCTCCCCAATTCAAGAGGGATAGGGAACTACTGGAAAGAGTCCAGCGAAGGGCAACAAAGATGATTAAGGGATTGGAGCATCTCCCTTATGAAGAAAGGCTAAGAGAGCTGGGACTCTTTAGTCTGGAGAAGAGAAGGCTGAGGGGAGACCTTATTAATGCCTATAAGTATCTCAAGGGTGGGTTGAAGGAGGAGGGAGCCAGACTCTTTTCAGTGGTTCCCAGTGACAGGACAAGGGGCAACGGGCACAAGTTGGAACATAAGAGGTTCCACTCAAATATGAGAAAGAATTTCTTCACGGTGAGGGTGACAGAGCCCTGGAACAGGCTGCCCAAGGAGGTTGTGGAGTCCCCTTCTTTGGAGATTTTCAAGACCCGCCTGGATGCAGTCCTGAGTAGCATTCTCTAAGCAATCCTGCTTCGGCAGGGGAGTTGGACTAGATGATCTATACGGTCCCTTCCAACTCTAAAAAAATTCAGTGAAATTCAGTGAAATTCAGTGAAATCACATTCAGGAATATTTGAAGACCTAAGTTTCCAGCTGTTTATTGTGACCCACTACCTAGAATTTATTGTTTCTACAGCTCCCTTGAGCAGAAAGGCCTGTGAACTTTCCAAAGCGTGCCAGCCAAAGGCTAACCGAGGAAGTTCAAGGAACCTTTTATAAGTAGCTGAAGTGAAGATGGCTGTCTTTACACTGATGCTGCTGTGGGACTGTAACACTTAACGTTGGTCCACCCCTTTGCAAAATGAACAGTTTGGCTTGTCCTTCATTTGCAACAAATGGAAGTATCTTCAAGGGACCATTTTAGCAACGCACAAGCACCAGAGAAATCCCTTCCCTAGCGTGATACCTTCTCCAGGAGGAACCATCAAGAAGCTGATCTCATCAGCTTCAAAGCTGCGATGGGGTCCTTGAGCACTAAATAACCTTAATGAGGTGAAGATTGCACAGTCCGCAGACAGAGCAACTCTGCCAATTGCAGGTGAAAGGAGGAGAAATTTCAGCTTACAGGTAATTTACTGATGTAGCCTTTTGGAAAGCTTCCATGCAAAGAAACACATGCTGTATGAGATCAGGTATATAAAATCTACTACAAGATAAGATAGCCGGGTCCAGAACCTTGACATTTGACTTTACTGACAAAAGTTATTTCAGGAAATAAAATCCTTACTGTTATTAAGGAGTCATGCTTTTCTTCCCGATTGTGGTGTACGACCTCAAAGTCCCCATTATCCTCAGTGATGCCACAGAGAAAAGGGAACCCCATATCATGTAGGAAATTATTAGAGAAGGTATTTCAATTAACAGCTGCACTGGTCTGTTAGAATTAAAGGTGTGTGCTTCTCCCTAATACTGCCCCCATACCAGTTAATTAGTTTTTGTGCATGAGGAATGTGAGTGCATCCATATCACCGGTGCATACAAGTGCTTATAAAATTAATCTAGGTGGCTACAGTATGAGCTGCCTCCACACGTGGCTCTGCTGGAACTTGCTCATCTACATGCTTCTGCTTCCAGCATTTTTTTTTAACATACACATCAGCTTAGCTCTGCATCCATCACACAAATGTTAAAAGGGGAAGAATGGAGAAGACTGGCATGAATTGTCCATTGGTTTATGTTGAGGTGCAGTTATTCAAGCACCAGCTGAGTGTTGTTTACTCGTAACTCCACTTTGATTGCCTCTTGACTTCAGGTGCCTTCCTTGGCTCTGCCTGGGCACCCCTTCTCTATGACTTTGATGACTACAAGTTAGGTGCTGGCGATTGCAAACTGCAGCCTGGGGGACTGGCCGGGGGTGGCAGGGTGACTCAGAGGCGTCTGACGCAGGCTGCCTCCCCGCTTCCTCCCAGCCCCAGGCGTGCAGGGACTTACTGCTGGCCTAAAGCATCCTTCAGTTATTACATGCCCATCCCACACAGCATTGCTGTGGATGGTGAGTAGCAGGAATGGGGCCAGATCTTCACCTCATTCGTGCCTCTGCCTGCTCCCATTGAGTGGGCTCACAGCCTTGCTCCTCTACAGTTAGACCCCTGGTCTGGCAGGTCCTCTCTGAAGGTGAATAGGTACGTGGGCATTTAATGCTTCATTCTGGGTTTTCTTGGTGTTTCTAGCCAACATCTGGCTACACTGTGCCAAATAAAACCCGCATCGCTCTTTCAGGTGAGTTCATTGCAGGTACAGGTTGTGTCCTTCAGCAATGTGATTTAACTCTAGCAGTGGAATAGCTCTTTACCTTCTATAAGTGGCTTCTTTGCTAATGCAGCCTGTGTGGCAGCACTGGTTAAGCCTTGATGCATATTTCGTCTTCTAACTCATCATCCAGCTTTAAATAGCAATTAAAAATTAGGCCCATGCACGTTACCTGCAAAAGAGGAGTTTTATATGTCTTCTTTATATTGCCATCTTCCAAAATAATAAAAGAGGCTTGAGCCAAGAAGGAGACAACTTAAAAAAGAATTTAATTCTGTAATGATTGTAAAATTATTGGAGTGAAGCTAATGAAGGTGACTAACACAATGTAGTAAGAGGAGTAAAATAAAACCCCTAAATCAAAGGACATATTACTTTGCAGCTTAGTAAAGGGACAATACTTTGAAAAAAAGAGTTCATGTCTACTAGTATGCATTATGTGTATGGCATCCATCTTATTGTAGTTGGGAAACATGCAATCTTTTAAAAATATTTCTCCTAACATCACCCAAATGAGATGGGAAAGTTTCTTACAGATGATAGGCTAAAGGCTTGATAAAGAAGGAGGTCAGGGTGTTGAAATACTGAAAACCTCAGCTTGTGCTCAGGTCTCTATGTAGGTGATCAGTTAATAGGGAGAGCTGCACACCTTGTAATGAGATCAAAGTATCCCAAATGCCAAGAGAGACATCACCCAGAACTCATGGAGGAACTTCTGTGTTGTCCCTGCTACAGGTTGAGGCTTTTGGCAAACTCGAGCAGGAAGGCAATGCAATAGTAGTCAATAATTCTGCCATGGTCACATGTGCATAGAGAAGGGTAAGAATTCCCCAAAAAGCCTTTCTCAGGAGAATTCTCTGGTGCTTGAGGGAACACAGAGATGCATCCTAAGACATCACTGATGTCTCAGGCATCTGAGCATCTGAGCCTCACCCAGACTCAGGCACAAGGAAAACAACTCCTTGGTTGTGACAAGGAGTCTCCATCAGATGCTCATGTGACAGAATGAGTTTTCAGAAGCTGAAATTTGGTGGCTACAGTCTATGTAGTGGCTACTTTTCTTCTTCTATGAAGAAAAGTCTATCTAATTTCCACTATTTGCCTCTAAGCAAGATCTAAGAGATAGCTATAAGGCAAAAATCACAGGTCCTGGGATCAACATCCTTTGCTGCTGTTTTTTTAGCTGCTATAATAACTAGAACATGACTAACAAGAGTATTATTGTGCAGGGTGTCTCTCTTCTGAAATTATACCTTGCTGTAGCCACCAGGGTACCTTTGCAAGGAAAAATCTTCAATGTGTACAAGCAAAAGTGCTATTAATTTGTGAGGGCAGTGCTTTGCAACTGCACAGTGCGTATAGAGGTGGTCTCTTCTCCAAAGAGCTTTCTGCTTACGCAGGTCCAAACAGGCAGAGAGGACATGAGACACAAACAGAAGCAACTGAAGCTACTTGAGCAATAAAAATACAGAAACAGAACTCAGGTCTCCTGACTCCCAATCCCATACTTCTTCCACTGAGCCAGACTAAGTTACTGTCAATGAGCTTCCTCAAGCAATGGCAAGTTGTAGTGGTCCAAATCCTAGTTTTGAGCTCATTTACATTAAAAATTCGGCCTGATGTTGCCATGGATGTACAACATGGATGCCATGTTGTACATGAACTGTGATGTACTCATGGTCCCTTCACCCTCCTAACAGTTCAACCTGCACTCCTCCCTGCTTAAGAAAAGAACTTTTCCAGAGCTTTCTCAGCTTTCCTCAGGATAATACATAAGAACAGATTTAAATTTTAATGGCTTCAGAGAATTCTCAAACAGTTGGAAAAGCAGAGGAAAGCAACAGAAGACCATGACTGTCTCCAGCATTAATCAGCCTCAATTAAATGAAATGGGAATAATTTTAGGAGCATAAAAAACCGCATGGGTATAATGAACTGTTTAACAGGTTTGTGAGCCCTGTAGAATCACCACTGTGCTGCTAAAATATCTTTTTTGCCCTGTTTTCTGATTTAATAGAGTAGATTTATTTAACAAGATCATCTTCTTTTTCTAAGCAATTAATATAAATCTTTGGATGAAGAAAGGGGAAGGGTTATGCTGTGGTAACTGATTTGTCTTGTTACTATAATGCATTATCAAAATCATTTGAGCTTAACAAGCTTTAGCAAACTGCCAAAAGCTGTTACCAGTGTAAAACCCTGCAGCCATAAAGAAGCTTCATGTGTTGATAGTCCTGCCACGAAGAAAAAGCAGAGGGCTAGAGGAAACAATGCACTGCATAGACATACTGCAGGCCCCTGTGGGGATGTTCGCAGCGGGCCTGTGATTGGGATTTTTGCAAAATTAAGAGCTGTACAGTCTGAGAGACCACATGGCTGAAAAGCATTTCTTAGCAGTCCTGAAACAGGATATAACGTATTTTATGGGTTTACATAGAAGCTAAAAGACAAAAATATTTCTGGAGGATGCACGATGGAGCTGGGGCAGTTCAGCTGCTAAAAGAAGAGACATCTAAAGAAGTAATTCTCTATGCGCTATTTAGAAAGTACTTAAAGCCACTGCCTTTGGTGGGGCTCTAAGGAATCCATTTTCAACCAGTATGTAGGAAAACTACTTACATTACAACAGAGTGCATGATCCCATGACTCATTTGAATTGCGGAAAGGAAGGTTTACTGGGAGAATAAAGAAAGAGTGGCATAATAATGAAATAAATATAAATTGATGTGTGAGCAGGCAGGATGCAGTGCTGTCCTGTGGGGGTGTACATACTGATGGTCTGAATGGGATGCTTACTATTGTGAAAAAAGTGCTAGCTTATAAAAATGGCAGGAGAGAAGTGGGGGATTTCAAAAGCTCTTGGCAAAGAGCTACTGACTCAGTGGGAACAGAATAACTCCAAACCCATCTGAAAGCCAGCAGTAAATGCTCCTTTATGTTTGGTATTATTAACAGCTGTGTCATAGACTTTTCAGTGAAGTAAGCTCCTAGTAGCCTTTTATATAAGACACAGAGAACAACATCTATGGAAAGAAAAAAACCAAGCACCAAACTAGAATACACAGCTAATATGTCTAGCTACTTTGGCCTGATTATCTAACCTATTTTTAAGTTGATATTCTTGTTGAGGGAAATTTCTATTTAGTTATCTGTCTAAGTCAGTAAGGACCTGAAAAGACAGCAAACAAAATATTCTTGCCATGAGTTGATGCTCTGCATTGTATGTGCTCTGATGTCCTGGACCACAACAGAAGATGACAAGGCCTATGGAAATAGAGCAAACGTTGGTTCCCTGTGGAAGGATCTTTGCACCATGTACAGAGGGAGAAAAGAAAGAAGCTTGTGATCCCTATAGACAAATGTAGCCATTTAGGAGCTTTCAGCCTTGACATTCCTCTACAAAGAAGAGTAAAGAGAGAGATAAGGGTAGAAAAACTTTAGGTAATGCTTAAGCTTCACATAGTTGTTTTAGAGGATTTTCCTGGGGACAATTTGGACATATTCAGCCCTTCCGCCTCTATGTGTATCTGCACACTCTTTTCTCACTGCTCCCCTCCCCCTTAACTTTTGACACTATTGTCCAATGTCAATCCAATCCAAGGGGGAGGGAAGCTTCAAAGATACTGGTTCCTTTAAGATCGGTGAAAAGATGTGACTGGGCAGAACACAGAGAGCCAGTTAATAATCTCTTTCCTAACTTCTCTTCCAAAGGAAAAGGCTAAAACCCTGTCCTTTTATTGTCAAACAGAAAATCCTCCTGAAATGTACTGGAAACCAAACTTCAGTGTTTCTGCTACTCAGATGAGTGCTTTTATTTTTTAGTTAGTTACATTCTGGCCAAAGAAGCAAGTAGGTACAAAGATATATTTTTAAAACTCAATTATAAGTGTGCAACTGAGTTAAAATGCATTAAGCTGAAGTCAGCAACAGTCCATGCATGCTCATCATTAAGAATAAGGATAACTGCTTTGAGAGCATGGACATGTTGGGTCAGGTTCAATTTTAGAGAGGTGCTTCCAGTTTGAATTCTCTTTACCGTTTCTCAACGCTGGTAATCTTTTTCATCTCTGCAGGGTGTAATGACTGGACAACATGAAAGGAAATGGAAATCTCATTTCTTATTGATTTAAACAACAAGCTAAGAAGCACTTGGAGAAAAAAATGTATCCTTGGGCACAAGGAGTGCAAATTTACCCTGTTACTTTTTTTAAAAATAGCATGTTTTATTCCTTTTTGTACTTTTTCCCTTCTCTTTAATTGGTTGGTGTCCAGTCACAAGTGGTGTCCCCCAGGGCTCGGTACTGGGACCCGTTCTCTTTAACATCTTTATCAATGATCTGGACGAGGGGATTGAGTGCACCCTCAGTAAGTTCGCAGATGACACTAAGTTGGGTGCGAGTGTCGACCTGCTGGAGGGTAGAAAGGCTTTGCAGAGGGATATGGACAGGCTGGATCAATGGGCTGAGACCAATGGGATGAGGTTCAACAAGGCGAAGTGCTGGATCCTCCACTTGGGTCACAACAACCCCAGGCAGCACTACAGGCTTGGGGCAGAGTGGCTGGAAAGCTGCCTGGCAGAAAAGGACCTGGGGGGTGTTGGCTGAACATGAGCCAGCAGTGTGCCCAGGTGGCCAAGAAGGCCAACAGCATCCTGGCCTGTATCAGGAACAGTGTGGCGAGTAGGACTTGGGAGGTACTCGGCACTGGTGAGGCCCCGCCTCGAGTACTGTGTCCAGTTTTGGGCCCCTCACCACAAAAAAGACATCGAGGTGCTGGAGTGGGTCCAGAGAAGAGCAACAAGGCTGGTGAGGGGTCTGGAGCACAAGTCTTATGAGGAGAGGCTGAGGGAGCTGGGGTTATTTAGCCTGGAGAAAAGGAGGCTGAGGGGAGACCTTATTGCTCTCTACAGCTCCCTGAAAGGAGGGTGTAGAGAGGCGGGGGTCGGTCTCTTCTCCCAGGTCACGGGTGACAGCACTAGAGGAAACGGCCTCAAGTTGCGCCAGGGGAGGTTCAGGCTGGATATTAGGAAAAATTTTTTCACTGAAAGGGTTATCAGACATTGGAATGGGCTGCCTAGGGAGGTGGTTGAGGCACCATCCCTGGAAGTGTTCAAAAGACAGGTTGACGTGGTGCTGGGAGACATGGTTTAGTGATGGTGTGGCATTTTGTTGTTTTGTGGGTGTTTATTTTTGTCAGTTAGGTTGACGGTTGGACAAGATGATCTTGAAGGTCCCTTCCAACCTGGAAGATTCTGTGATTCTGTGATTCTGTAAAGATTAAATGATATATTCCTATATTCTTCTCATTCTTCTCTTTTGTCCATATTACTCTGTCTTCCCAATTTGCCTGATGAATTCTTCCACCTTTATTTTGAGATTTCTGGAAAAAAAGGAAAAAAAAAGGTAAAACCCCAAGAAACTCAGAGAAAAACCTGAGTCATCTGGTAACTATTTGATATCAGTGTGCCTTCCTCTACTTCCAGTACAGTGGCAAATACATATGTGCAGCAAGCTTTCTCCAAGAAATTATGTACTGGAATATATTTCAGTTTGGATTGTTCACTGGAACCATTTCCTGTAACTTCATCATTCTGTGTTAATACTGTATTGATGTTTGGTCATATTGAGTCTAAATAAAAAACTTGCTGCCTGACAAGCATTCAGCAAACTTACCTGGCATTATTTCATAGAATCATAGAATCACAGAATAGTTAGATTTGGAAGGGGCCTTAAAGATCATTGAGTTCCAACCCCCCTGCAATGGGCAGGGACACCTCCCACTAGACCAGGTTGCCCAAAGCCCCATCCAGCCTGGTCATCAACACCTCCAGGGATGGGGCATCCACAACTTCCCTGGGCAACTGTGAGACCACCCTCACAGTAAAGAATTTCTTCCTAATGTCTAATCCAAATCTCCCCTCTTTCAGTTTGAAACCATTACCGCTTGTCCTATTGCTCCACTCCCTGATAAAGAGTCCCTCCCCATCTCTCCTGTAAGCCCCCTTCAGGTACCGGAAGGCCATTATAAGGTCCACCGGGAGACTTCTGTTCTCCAGGCTGAACAACCCCAACTCTCTCACGCTGTTGGCATAGGAGAGGTGCTCCAGTCCTCTGATCATTTTCATGGCCCTTCGCTGGACCTGTTCCAAGAGGTCCACATCCTTCCTGTGTTGAGGGCTCCAGAACTGGACACAGTACTCCAGGTGAGGTCTCACAAGAGCACAGAAGAGGGGCAGAATCACCTCCCTCAACCTGCTGGCCACACTTCTCTTGATGCAGCCCAGGATGCGGTTGGCTTTCTGGGCTGTGGGTGTGCATTGCTGGCTCATATTGAGTGTCTCATCCATGAGCACTCCCAAGTCCTTCTCCTCAGGGCTGCTCTCCAGCCATTTTCTGCCCAACCTGTATTTGTGCCTGGGATTGCCATGTCCCAGGTGCAGGACCCTGCACTTGGCTTGGCTGAACTTCATGAAGTTTGCACGGGACCACCTCTCAAGCCTGTCCTGGTCCCTCTGGATGGCATCCCTTCCCTCCAACATGTTGACTGCACCACACAGCTTGGTGTCATAGAATCACAGAATCATAGAATGGTTAGAGTTGGAAGGGACCTTAAAGATCATCTAGTTCCAACCCTCCTGCCATGGGCAGAGACATCTCCACTAGAGCAGGTTGCTCAAAGCCCCATCCAGCCTGGCCTTAAACACTTCCAGGGATGGGGCAGCCACAGCCACAGCCACAGCTTCCCTGGGCAACCTGTTCCAGTGCCTCACCACCCTCACAGTAAAGAATTTCCTCCTAATATCTAATCTCCCCTCTTCCAATTTAAAACCATTACTCTTTGTCCTGTCACTACATTTCCTGACAAAGAGTCCATCTCCAGCTCTCCTGTAGGCTCCCTTCAGATATTAGAAGGCTGCTATTGCTTGACTCTATTCTTTATGCTAGTATGATAGTTTATCAAACAGACACAAACCCCAAATCCTCCCAATAAATATAATTAATTTCTCATTTATTCAAACAAATATAGCATGTAACTTCCATTCTTTTAAGAAACACGATTGGGCTATAAACATCTGCAGCTCAATTCCCATATGCGAAGAATCAAATGATGCATTAAGGGAAATAGGTGGTGTAAAGAACTTAAAACAGACTTCTGTCCACATAAACACAGTATAAATGCCATGGTAAAGACTTGTGGTAAAGAGGTTTCAGGCTATTTCTTTAGTGCATAATTTGGTCTCATGCATGTATAATGGAGACAGAGAGACCATTCTTAATAATAGACTAGATTTGTGTGGGCAAAGAGCAACAATATTACATGAAGCTTTTTAATACGGTCCATCAACTGCTTGTAGAATGGAAAGTTGGTGTGAAGAAGAACCACGCTTTTTTGCCTTTGAGCTGAAGATATCCAACATCGAAGAAAATTTTACTACAAGAGGAATGATTAGCAAAATCATTCAGGATCTGCTTCTCCAAATCTTAATAATTTCTGTAACTTGGAAGTACTTCTCCTTCCCAGTCTTTTGGCACTGAGCTCAACCCACCAGATTTGCTAAGCATCCATTAGTAGTATTAATTTAAAAATGCTGTATTACTGAAAACAATCATCACTTCTTGTGAGTTCCTTTGATTTGATATCATAAGCAGCGGATGCGAATGTTATTACTTCAAATTAGAAGCTGAATCATTTCTTCATTGACCTCTTGTGCAGCTTAAATTGCACACATATGCCTTACATTACTTTTCTTCAAGCCTAGTCACTGTAAAAATTATTCTTGAAATCTCTGAAATAATGAACACCTACAAGATTCAGATTAGATGTGCTAGTTTTTTTCTGAAATGTTTGGCACTTGTCAAGGATTTTGAAATAAGACTGGTAACAAACATGGGAAATAAATTATTTTTTGCCTCCTTGTCCAGATGATTGTTTTATATGACTGAGTCAGCATGAGTATTACATCCATATTGATCTTTAGGTATGGATATAGTTGCATTAGCTTCAGCACTCAAAGTTATGTGTGGAATCAAACAGCCCCAGTTCAAGCAATATGTATTCATGCAAAATTGGAGAAAAAAATCCCTATATAACTCCCCTCTCCCTCCCCCCAAAAACTATAAAATGCCTGAACTTAAAATAAACCCTTTTGTCGTTGATGAATATCATTCAGAACTACTTGAGAACCAAACATTCAATGCAAATTGTCAAGCAGATTAAGGATTTGGTGTCCACACTCAAGCGTGATAGTCAGCAAACAAAATGAATGGGGAGAATGGGCAAGGATGAAGACATTTGAAAAATCCTCTCTCACTTTACAAAAGTAATGGCATTCCTTACTGAAACACAGTACTTGAGAGAGTGGCAGAAAGACCTTTTCAACTCTTTAAGTTGGTGGTTTGAGTCCTGCTGCGTTAGTGGAAAAATAAGGTGAAGCACATGTAAAATGGTTTGGCAACTGGAAGTTCACTGTCAAGCAGACAGAGACCACACTACAAAGTCACCTCTCCTTTGTCAGCTGCCACTTCTAGCAATAAGACAAACAACTTCTCATCCCACTATAAGCTCTCCAAAACCAGGATCTTGATATATTGCCATAGCAATAGGCTGCTGACTCTGTTAGGCTTAGCGTGTGAATTAATGGGATCTTAAGGGTTTTAGACCTTTAAAATGGGGGGGGGGGGGGGAAAGGCCTAAACCCTGTTAAATGAGTTGGTTATAACTGTTCTTGTGCTTAGAAATGTATAAATTAACTTCCTAAATAGCTTCAAAGCACTGCTATGAATTGCGAGTGATAGAGCTTGGTGGTACTCATGTATTACATGATGTTTTATTGATCTGAGCGTTTGCTTTGATTACCAAAGCACAAGCTGAAAAACACCAACCGCTCAGGTCCAACATTATGTACTTGTTTTCTCTCCTTACAGGCCAATTCCAAAAAATTGCTTTTGATTCTGTAATTTCACAGATTCTTTTTTTGGATTTCACTGGGAAACTCCTGATGAAATGCATTTGGCTAATGCAGAGTGGGAAGTTTGACAAGTACTGCACATGTAATTAGTGCCTTTGTACACTGGAGGGGAATCAGTAACTGGCAGCATGCTTTACAATTGGAAAAAATGCCTTTAAGGAATTAGTACAGTGCCAGTGGTATCGTATGGACTCATTTGCTGCCCTAACCTGGCTTTTCCTCAAAGTAGTCTGACCCATACCTTTTTGATTTTTTACAGAAAGTACTTACACTCTTGTAACAGCCCTAAACTGGTATTGTATTGTATTGTATAATAAGAACCAAACCTGCAGAAAAAAGAGCAGTATATTATTCAGGATTACCTGTTGAAATCCTGCTTATATACAGGAAGAACATAGTTGGATTACAGCAAGTCACACTACTTTTAAATATGAATTATTACCTGTAACTAAGCTATCCACCATAAGAAAGAACTATTATTTAACACTTAACACAAGTTCCTATATGATCCTATGTATCTGGAAAACATTTCTTGAAACATTCACCCAATAATTACCAATTGGTACTCTGATCACTTTTGTGTTCAAATCTGGAAGGGATCTTCCAGGCAGCAAACATTTCATTGCATCATTGGAGCCTGAGATCTGTGAAGGAAAAATAAGAATATCATCATAACTGAACTGCAAAACTAATGCAAGCAAAATGTGCTATTAATATAAATTACCTCTGTATTAATGCATAAAGCTCAAGAAAATATGAAGGAGTTGGAATTCTTCATACGTGACACAGCTAAATGGTTGTTACTACTGAGATTTGTTAACAGGACTTTATGACTGAAGTCTTAAAATTATAGGTGAAGACCTATTTACAAATTGGTAAAAGGGAGACAGTCTACTGTTGATATCCAGTTTATTGACAGCTTGGAGGTCAGGTTATTGAGTCTGGTAAATGACTGGATAAAAAACACCAGTAGAAAACCTTTTAAAAAAACCCAGTCAATTCAGGTGTGAGAGCCAGTACACTAAATTGGTCATGTCTTCTCTAAGGCACCAAAAGAAAAAGGTTGTTATCCAGGAGGAGTGCAGTTGTGAAGAGGCATGCTACAGAATTTGAACTGACATGACCACTAACATGGCTTTGGATTTTCTATAGTTCCCAGAAGTTCCACTTCCTCTACCACCAAAGTAATGCAAAAAAAGTGACCAATGCTCTGTGACAGCTCATTCTGGTAATGCTGGCATAAATGTTAAGACTAAATTACAGAATCACAGAATCACAGAATCACAGAATCTTAGTGGTTGGAAGGGACCTTTGAGATCATCGAGTCCAACCACATTAAAAAAAAAAAAAAAAAAAAAAAGAAAAAAAACCACACACACAAACCCACACAAAAACAAAACAAAACAAAAACGCAACAACAACAAAAAAGAAAAAAAAACCCCACACCAGAAAAAAAAAAAAAAAAAAAAAAAAAAGCAGCACCCACCAACTAAACCCCACACCCATAATCTCACACACAACACCCCACCACAAACCAACAATCCCGGGCACTAGAGCATGCCCTGAAGAGCCATGTCTACATGTTTCTTAAATACCTCCAGGGATGGTGACTCCACCACCTCCCTGGGCAGGCCGTTCCAGTGCTTGACCACTCTTTCAGTAAAGTAATTCTTCCTAATATCTAATCTAAACCTCCCTTGCTGCAGCTTCATACCATTTCCTCTGGTCCTGTCATTATTCCCTTGGGAGAAGAGGCCAACCCCTGCCTCTCTACAGTTTCCTTTCAGGTAGTTGTAGAGGGCAATGAGGTCCCCCCTCAGCCTCCTCTTCTCCAAACTAAACATGCCCAGTTCCCTCAGCCTCTCCTCATAGGACTTGTTCTCTAGAGCCCTCACCAGCTTGGTGGCTCTCCTCTGGACACGCTCCAGCACTTCAATGTCTTTCCTGTAGTGAGGGGCCCAAAACTGAACACAGTACTCGAGGTGAGGCCTCACCAGTGCCGAGTACAGAGGCACGATGACTTCCCTGCTCCTGCTGGCCGCGCTATTCCTGATACAGGCCAGGATGCCGTTGGCCTTCTTGGCCACCTGGGCACACTGCTGGCTCATGTTAAGCCGGCTGTCCACTAACACTCCCAGGTCCTTTTCTGCCGGGCAGCTTTCCAGCCACTCAGCCTCAAGCCTGTAGCGTTGCTTGGGGTTGTTGTGACCAAAACAACAGTACGTAGCAGTACGTGCCTGCAAATGATTGATAACCTGCTAATGTCTTTTGTGCCAAGTGGACACATAACTCATGTATTAACTTACGTACTCAACACTATGGAATTGCCAGTGTACCCAAGAAGAAATTATTGTGGCAGGGAGACATTTCTACAAAAGTGTAAATAAAACACAGTTATGTTATGATACTCTATAACTGAAAAGGAAAAAAAAAAAAAGAAGCTCAAAATCCATTATTTTGGAAAAAAGTTTCTACTTCCGTTAAATGCACCTTATTAAACCAACAAATGTTTGAAGCTTATGTGCAGTTCAAAATCTAATCAAGAAAATATTTCAGGATAAGATTAACAATCTACTCTTCTGTATGTTAAGTTTACTTTCCTTTTTCTTATAATTTTATTTTTCGTCTGATCATTCTTTTTAACCAAATTTTTTTAATGAGTCAACTTCCCAGAGGTGTGGGGGGGAAAGTTTGTGTAATAAGGGATAGGAGAGATAATCAAAAAACAGCTAGGCAACAGAGGGAGGCAGTCATCCAAGCTGTACTCCTACACTGGGAACGTGGCTCAGAGGTGATGGCAGCTATGGGGCAGCTAAATTACAGCTTCTGTATGGACCAAACATGCAATTTCCAGTTTCTGGAGAAATGGGGTGGGAAAGAAAGCAGTTCGTTTTGGGGGAAACTCACAGTTCTTTATCTTACAGATTCATTAGAAATACTAGTGAGAAAAAAACCCCAAACAGCCACCAAATGTCTTTATATGCATATATCTAGGAATGCCATATTAGATACAATGTATGCCATAAATTTTAGTAGGTACCAAATATGCAGCTAGTCTCCTAGAAATTGTATTTAGCTTCACACAGTGATAGTTATTAACTACAACTCGGAAAAATACTAATTTCCAGAGTCTGGGAAGAACAAGAAAAATAATATGGGAATGCTGGATGGTCAGGTACAACAAATCTCAGAGCAATAAGACATGATGTAATACCTGAGTGCTACCATATACATGTTCTCTTGTTACAGAACATTAATATGTGCATACAAGACACCACCTAAAAGTAGGTGAAATGAGTCCTGAAGTCCCATGGGCTTTGCTGGGTTCAGGTAGAGTGAGGGGGAAGATAAACACCAGTGAATTCAATCAAGCTGTGTCCTGAAGGGGTGACAGGGACAGGGGTCCTGCATCCTGGGCCCTCCTTCCCACAACCTTCAATAATAATCGTTTCCTGTCATAACAAAACCCAGCTGGTGTGTCATGACTCTGTTGTAGATGTTTTGCCCTGTTTAGCCACAACTCAGCAAATCCCAACTGATGGCAATTTATAGCAAATACACTGTTAGCTTGCATAAGAACAACAGGAACAAATGAGTGGCTTGGACATGTGCCCAGCTCTGTATAGTGCACACATTAGGGCAGAGGTAACCTACTTAGTCATCTTTTCATGCTTCCAACCTTGACTGGTGAATTTGCACATGCAAATATTATGGTTGATTTGAAAATCTCCCAAAGCTTTGAGTGTTTTATAAATCATATCACTGGGATAACACTCTGTAACAAAACTTATTCAAAGTATGTTTTCCTCAAGAGTCCTAAGACAGGCCCTCTTCTTCCTTCAGACCTGCTGAAAATAATTTTCAGCATTTGATGGGCAGTGTAATGGGACAAAAATACATTGTGATGAAGAGACTGAAGTACAGACTAAGAAATTCTGCAGCTACCACTTAAGGGGGATCAGGTCTGTGTCTTACTTAGGAAAGAAGAAACTCAGCCCACTTTAAATGAACCATGCATAAATGAACATAGCACATAAGATGATACAAACTTTGTAAATTGCAAATGATACAGATGAAGAAACAAAGCAAAGGAACAATCCTTGTATGAATTTGTAAGAGGAAACCCAATGGCGGTAGGCATCTCACTCCAAAGCAGGGAGAGGGGACCACTGAGCCACCATAAGGCCTTAATGTAACTTCCTCTATATTACATAACAAACATCACAAATAGATTTAGCACTGTTCATGGTGAAAGACTAATATACCAATGTACCATTGGCCCAACCTAACTATAAAGCCTTAACGTATTTGTAAGACTACAATGAAATCACTGACATGCATTGTTATGAAGAGATTTAGCATTCTGCTAATTTAACATTATTTGTAGAACATAGGACAAAAAGTGCAATAATGGCATGGTTAAGACACCTAGGGCAATGAGGAAAGCAGCTTTCACCTCTGAGTTGGTTTCAGGGAATGAACTCCCCTGGGGAAGAGCTGCAGGATGAAGACACAGTAATAGGAAGGGTGCTGTGACTGGTCACTCTTGGATCAGCTCAGTAAGTGACTCAGGAATGATGAATCTGTCCAGAAAATGGAGGAAATGAAGCCTAGAGGGCTATAGGTCATGGTGTCCTAAGCAGCTAAATGAACAACCCAAGGATGACAAGGGTGGGGTCAGCAGAAGGGCACTGGCATTGATGACACTGGGTCATGAGCTTCAGCTGCTATGGTGGCCATCCTTTTCTTCAGATCACCCTGACCATGTGCGACAGCTTGAGGCCCCGTGCTGTCAATGTGAATGCTCAGGAACAAAAGAAGTGCCTTGCAGACCTTGCAGTGCCTGACGAATCCAGGGATTTGGGAGCAGCCATCATAACCATAGCAGTGTACTGCTAACTCTTCCATGACTGCATGCTGCTAAGCTTGTTGTAGTTAGCCACTGCCATCATCATAGCTATCTTATAGGTATCTTACAGCTGAATACTGTTAAACCATAACTGTAACCACTATTGTTATGCTTGCGTTATTATGTTTATATATTACAGTTTTATAAACTATCACACTACACATGCTATTAAACATCATTTTATAGATCTGACATAGTCACAGTCTCTTTTCTTGCTGGGTAATAATTCTGCATTCTCCTGGCTTCCTGCCACCAGACCTCCTCTTGCTACCCCTACTACATAGTTAATTTCCAGGACAAGTTGTGTAAAAATTTCTGCCTGTGCCTTCTCCACCCACCCCCAGAGGCATCTGTAAATCATATCCCCTTTACTGTGTCAGCATTCACAGTGACATTTCAACATATCAGGATGGGCAGATGGTTTGTAAACAAGGTCTGTCTTTCCAAAATGCCCCAGGTGTTCTAAGAAGGGAGATGTAAAATCATCAAACTAGAAAAAAATAATAATTATGAAGTGAAAAGACTAATAGAAGAAGGTGTGCTATTAATACCAGGGATGGACCTACTGTTTTGTTTCATGGCATGTTAAATTTATGAATTAATTCTAAGTAACTAGAGAAACCTGTTTTGGTGGAGGAGTTGCAAATACTGAAGTGAACACAATGCTCAAATACCTCTTCTCTGGACAGGTGTGTTATTTGCTCTAATCTATGAAGAGAGCCTCTTGATGCATAAAGATAACTTAAAAATTTGCAATGATACGGAAAATTTTCTCTGTGCCAGGTAGAAGTTTTAGCAGTCCCAGTGGCTTGACTAAATGACTCTTAACCCAACCACTTTCTGGGGTAGCTATCTGGGGGCTGATACATTAGCCTTGTAGCATAGCTCACCAGGTAGCAGACTGAGACTTTTTAATGCCAATGTGCAGTTCTGACTCCAGCAACAGCACTGCTTTTTCTGAGTTTTCCACTTCCCTGAGAGATATTAAAGGTCGAAGACATCTGGATGAAACCATTTCCATTCCAGTACTGACACAGATCAGAAGGAAAGGGATTGGCAAGGCTAACCACAGACTGTTTCATAGAGTAATGCCAGCATTTGATTTGTTCCACAACCAAATCTCTGAGACTTGGCATGAAATTTTGGCTCCATCTTCAACATAATCATACTGTGGTGAGGTGCTGAAAATATGAGTAACCCCTCATTCTCTGCCTTTCATACAGAAGAGGCAATCTGACATTTGAGGATGTTGTCGTCTCCTCTTAAATGATAAAATAAGGAGGAGGCAAAATTTCCTGACAGTTTTAAGTGTTTGAGAAAAGTCTATTTCATGGCAAACATGGAAACCATTGACTTAGAAAGTGTTCCTTTGCACTTCTCCTGGATGCAGAAGATGTCCTATTAACAGTTAGATAGTCCCATCAGTTCCTCAGAGAACACTCAGTTAAGCTGCACGTGCTTATGGCTTTTACTCTTCATGTAAACAATACAAAAATTAAGACAAAAATAAAAACGCACCAGATGCTGCAATTGTAGAAAATCCCATCTGAAGAATTCTCACCCAGAGACAAAGGAAGCTGAAAACAAATACACAGGAATCTAGAAAATATAAAACAGAACAGCAGTCTGCCTACAGAAGAAAAAAAAAGGAGGGAAAACCCCCCATCAAACCAGAGAAAGAAAGGTTTCGAGCCATATGGAGCTGGATATTATGTCTATCCCTGCCAGACAGATTAAAAAGTTAATCAAACCACAAACATTTAGGTATAATTACTGTTTCATCTTGCAAATATTTTTGCATGTATAGAACTCATTTAGTCTTTATTATGAACCCTGGCAACCTTAAGAAAAGGCCTGGCTCCTCACCCATATCCAAGCTCCGTCTACAGCAAGGGAAAGGAGGCTTGGCATTACCAACAGCAGCTACAAAACAGAGGGTGGCTTCACCTCTCTACATCTGACTTTCCAAGGGATGTCCCAGTTGCCCAGCCAAGCACTGCTAGGGCACAGCAATACTATGGCCATATCTTCTTCCTTCCAGGAAACCATCAACTTCAGTGGTGCTTGGCACTGCAAGAGTAGCAAAAGTAGCTAGGGCATACCATAAAGAGAAGCTAAGCCAAAGTATTTAAAAGCAGCGGTAAGGGCCTTCTGATTTGTAAAAAGGTTATTTTCAAATTGAAATGGTTGAGGGTCTATGAATTGGTGATACTGGGTTCTTCTCTTGAATATTGAAAGCATTAGAAAGTCTCCTCTGACTTTACAAAACGTACATCACATAAAACCCAATACGACTGCACGTTTGCCAAGTGTCTTGTTCCAGGTATGTCTAAATTTCTGTGATCTTTATTTATGCAGCAGTTCATCACCATTGTATATCATAAATTAAAACCATCAGTAATTGCATTTATCAGCTGGATTAGATTTAGTAACTGGAATTGACTTAAATTCTATATCCTGCTTATCCTGGACATATACGTATTTCCAGTTCAGAGGAAGTATCAGGGCTACTTTGGAGTGAATTATACCAATAGAATGATAGGTACAGATAAGTAGAGTGGGCGACAGGAGCAGAGGCCAAAATATATATCCTCCTGCATTTAAAAAGTTTGCTTCATATTCCTCCTAAGAGTACCTCATAGCCACGTGTACACACATCGGTATATATGTGTGTCTGTGTCAATGCACACAGACCAAAACAATCATCTGTATGTGCGGGGTTATGTCTGTATGCATGGGCTCAAAAACTATGTCGTGATCAGCTGGTTTGCAGTATCATGCATGGCACATCCACAGACATTTTCTTCCTCAAAACCACCCACTCCCCAATAACGATATTTCTCAGCCACTGGCATAGCCTAGGGCAGGAGCCAGGAATTGAAGTGTATTTCTTTCCTTTTCTTATTCTCCAGTACTGGACCTTCTGGACACTAGCTTAACACAGAGAAAGGGCTAGAAACACTTCTGGGAGCTGGACATGCTACAGGGGTGCAGCTTGTGCTGTGGTTTGCTGTCTACTGATGTCCATCAATGTCCTCTGGTTTCTTCAGCCCATGACGTATTCCCTTCCCACCTTGCTGCCTGCCAATATTTACTGGCTCTCTTGGGAGGAAGTCCTCCAGGGAGAAGGAAGATGAGTGTTAGATTTTCTTTTCTGAAGAAAAATTAACAGCACTTCACCTTCACAACAAGTTCATGCATGTGCCCAGGTTGCTCCTGCCTCTGTCCACTTACCTGGCTCTCTCATCAGCAGATGTATGTCCATAGTGTATAATGCTCCTGTGTGTCTGCTGGGAACAGGTAGAAAATGCAGTTTGGTGGGTGCACAAAGGGGCATGGCTTGGAGAAGGGAGACTGGAGGTAGTCCCGACCTCTCAAATCTGTGTGAATTTGATCTATAACGAAGTTTAAAATAAAAAACTTGCATTTGTTTTTCCATGGCTTTATGTCTGGGGCAGGGTCCTGAATTCTCCAAATGGAGGGTGGAGGGGAGACCAGGAGCCAGAGGAAACACCACCTCCTGCATGGTGGTCACTCGCCTGGAGGCGAGTGGGGGGCAGTGTGGAGCTTGGCTGAGACCACTGAGGCAGTCCATGCTCCTGTGTTTCTGATGTCAATAACCTAGCTACATTAGATCTTCCAAAACCACAAGTGTCCATAATACACAGCACAGCTGCTGTGTACAGCAAAAGTGTGAGGCACTAATGGGCTGAAAAATACCTCTTTTCAAGCCTGTGTTTATAAGCCATCTGGATGTGTATCTGGCTGTAAAACTTATTTTGAACAAAACCTTGTTTGTACATTTTACCTGGTGCCCCTGAGAGTGTGATTTCAATAGCATGATGATTGCAGATAAGTAAAGCTGATGACAGGAACTGAGTCTGGGGCAGAGATGTGGATCTGTTTAAAGAGGGAATACTTGGCAGTACATGAAGGAGTGGAGAGGGAGAGGGCAAAAGATGGGAAGACTTATGACTGTAAGAAAACTGTTCTGCTTCTTCCAGAAGCCCTTGAACACCATACTGTATGGGCTACTCATTTCTCCTGATGGCTAATAGAAGACCCCATGTATGGTCACTGCCCCACTGGTATCAGCATGAGACCACATCTCATGTTAAGCAGTTTTGCTTCCAGTAGCACTTCAGGTTAATCTTTCCCTGGTTAAAACGTCACTGAGCACCTTATGCTTGTTGTCACTGGGTTCCTGGATTGGGTTACTTCACACATATGTCCTCAAATGAGTAAAAGGTTGCTATGTCTGATTGGGACCACTTGGGCTGATTAGCAGTCTGTAGATTTTTTTTTTTTTTTTTTTAATCTTATAAGAGGTTTTCCTATTTAACCCTCAAGGTTATACAAAGACAAGGCTACATGAGAGAGACAAGGCAACCACAGACAACTCCAGGTCAGTTTCATTCTCAAAAATGAAGTCTTGTCCTCTCTCTCTCACATCTCTTTCTGTATGACTGGCTGTTGGCTTAAGTTCAACATGGTTTTTGAGCCATCCTTCTGTCTTGGCAGGCTTTCCTCACTTTCCTTTCTTCACACTTACTTGCCACACAGACTCAGTCTGTAATACTGAATTGACAGACTCGGTGTCTGCTCTTTTAAGTCTTGGGCACGTGCAATGTTTTCTGTTTCTCAAAGATACAGCCATTCCAAATGACATATTTCATTTCTTCCACTCTCCAATTCCCACACCTTCATCACAACATTATCATCCCTGACTTTGGCAAGCAGGGCCTTAGATCAACCCTTTCTATTCCTATTTGCTTCTGCTTTCTTACATGGCAGCTTAGACAACCTCAATTTTGGTCCCACAGCACTGCTTCTCTCTTCTTCTTTCTCATCAAATACAGGTGACTTCTTGTCACTGTCTTGTCACTGTCTTGTCACTTCTTCATGTTCCAGTCTCTACATTTTCTCTCTCTTTTTGTATTGATAAGGTGATTGATATTGCAGAGTATCTGTCATACTGCAGTTCACGGTGCCAGAGTTTGCTCCATTTCATTTTCAGGTGAACATCTTCAGACTTTCTCTTTCATTGCCTTTTATACTCAGGGGAGATCAGCAAACCACATCAATAAGATGTACTGTCACCTGTCTCACACTAGTTATATGATAGCTGCTTCTGTGTAATTGCCTTGCTTTATTATCTCTTAAAAAGGTTATTATTTGATCCCATATTTGCACAGAGTACAGAACAACTAAGCTTGCTTAGGCTCCCTGACAGTACAAATGTAACTCAGAACAGAAGGAACCCAGATCTCCTGAAGTTTTAACCACTAGTGCTCACAAGCACTGGTGCTCCCGTGTTTACTTCAGGAAGAACAAAAACAAGCATTTTCACTTCTGGGTATGAATTACTATATTATGAATTCAGGTCTGCACCAAGACGACACATTACTCACATCACTAACCTTAAGTCCTAAGGCATTTTTCACAAGCTTAAAGCTGAGCGTGTATTTAAAAGGTTTCAGGAATGTGCCTGTAATCTTTAAAATTGCCACTGTACTTTGGTTTTTGTGAAACTTGTTCACATGGAACAAATTCACATTTCCTTAATTCTAACAATAGATGATTTATTTTAAAACATCACTACAAAGGTTTTATTTAAATGGGGACTTTAGGACCAATGCAAATTGAACAAAGAAAGAATGTAAAAAAAGAAGCAAGTTACTTTTGCCAACACGAGGGGAAAAAAGGCTTCTTTTAATAAAAGCTTTATGTGCATGTGTTGTCTCTTCACTGTGAAAAAGAGGCATGGGGGGTCCATGTGATATAAGGCAGGAGGGAGCTGTGAGTATAAAGACTGGATTTGTCCTACATGAGTTTGGACAAGTCCTTTTGCTTCTCTTTGTCTCAGCCTCTCCCATCAGAAAAAGTAAATGCTTGTGAGACACTACAGTCTACAGAGGATGGACTGCTGCAGGAGCACCAGTGAGTGTTACAGTTAATAAGGCAGAAGAAGAAGGCAGAGAAAAATGTTGAATGTACCGTTACATCCATAACAAGGCTATGACTTCATTGCACGGTCATGTGGGAGGAAAAAGAGACTACCAGATAACTGGCAAAGGGGTAAAGAAAATAAGTAAAAACAAGGCATATGAACTTTTGCACATGCTACTGTTGAAAAAGTCAGGAACAAACTCCAACCAACCTTTCAGATGTTTCAAAAACGTTATGTCAACCTTTCCGTCTCCCCCCACGCAAAGCTTCGCACTCCTATGTGGTCTCTCTCCTCCTCCATAATGCATCAGAAATATCTAGTCACCATTGTTATCATCCTTTGTCACGACATTAGATCAGTTCAATCAGATGCAGACAGTGAGGTCAGCACAAAGTATTCAAATGGTGACAGAAGCAGTTTGCTATGCATAGAGGAGTTGGTTATTATATCATGTTTAAATTTATAGGTTCAGTTCATCTTTAGCTAAATATCTAGTTATTTAACAGCTGTTATGAGTCCGCCAGAGAGAGGATTAGTTAAAAAAATGTGGTGGTAAGAAATGCTTTAATCTTGAGCTACAATAGGAGAGCAAGTCTGGTCAGGTCATGTCTAATAAAGATGTGGTACTTAGTACAGTAGAACTTAGGAGTTATCACTGTTCATACAAAACAGGAGATTGTTTGATGTAGTTAATCCTGCCATCTTCATATTAACCCTACCAATTTCAGAGATAGTTGGGAGAGATTTTTTTTCAGGGCATGGTACCACACTTGAACACTTTCAGATAAGACAAGTTTGAAAATGGATAATAAAGTGTTATGTCTTATGCAAAGCCTTGTATACTCATAATTCTGTCATGATTCAAGGTTCTTGGGGTTTTCCATGATGGCGATATCTTAACGACTTCTTGCTGGCATGTCTTCATGTCACCTTTCTTGTAAACTTACTGGAGACATTGAGACATGAAGTCAGTGTTGCAGATTTTATCCTTGTCATTTACCTCCAGTAGAGGAAGCATAAAGAGAATGCAAAGCTGTAAAGCCTTCAGAATGGCTATTGAAGCTAACCTAGTCTGAGCACCACAGGATTAATTTCTCTTCTAATGTTTGGGAAAACCACACTTTTAGAAGACTCTAGTGTCTGATTTTGTGAAAATATTTACTTTATAGCCAGCTATGGTGTGCAGGTTTCAAGGTCTCGGTGTTTTAAGCCTTGCCAGGTGCAGGGATGAGGAGGAATGAGACCCAGAGACTCAACCCAGGCTGGCCAATGGCTTTATTTCATACCGTGAATGTCACATTCAATATAAATTAGAAAGTTTGCTGAGGAGCTCTCTCTCTCTCCCTTGACAGCTGCGATCCTGAGAACTTCTTGCCTTAGTGCCAGACCCCTGAGCCCTTCCCTTCTTCCTAAAGCCGTAGTGCTTGCAGTGTTCCACGTTTGCTGTCCACTGCTGTGAGTGCACAGCTTCTACTGATAGAATGGGCTAAGTATAATCCTTGTGTATATTATATTGGTATCAGGGTTGATAGTGGTTCTTTATTGTTATTAGTGTTAATTATTTAGTCTTATTCTATTAAATCTGTTTATATTTCAACCCCCAAGTTTCCTTGTTTTTTCCCAACTCCACTTCCCAAGTGGGGAGGGGTCATGGGGCGATAGAATAACTGATAGAATAATAATAAATTGTTGTGGCTTTCTCAATCATAACACATGGGCTTCCAGTCTAAGGTCTCTGCACCATACTTAATTCAGCTTGGGTACCACAGGTATAGACTGCCAGGGGAACAGGCATGGAGGAGAGGCATATCCAGGCACTGCTAACCCATTACTCCTGAGCTTCAGCTGGTCATTGATGCCATCGAGACATGTTAGAGCAGCCAAATAAGAGCAGCCCCAATACAACACAGAAACACAGGTATGAAAACGCTCACTTTAACTTCTCTCCAGACTAGAGAAATAGGGTTAAGGACCCTGACCTAACATAGTTGTGAAGGGGAGGTGCTAAATGTCTCTGAGCAGGGTGTGAAAATCAACGCAGCACCCCAACAGCTGCAAGGCTGAGGATCTGTCAGCCTCGAACCTCTACAGCCCGTAGCAGTATTGCCTCTGAAAAACTTTTCTGAAAACTGAAAAATCTGCAGAAACCCCCTCCCACAGAACTGAAATCCCACTGCTGGGAAAAGGTTAACTGACTGAAGTCCCCATGGAAAAGGTGGGCTCTTAAGCATTTCAAGCATGCACTCACTCTAGACCTGGTTTGTCTGCTTTTTAATTCAAATTATTTAATACCCCGTAAAAAAAGGAGGCAACATTTTTTCACAAGTATTTATTAACATAAAGACTGCTTAGCCCATGTTCAGCAACTCATCGAGGAGCATGCTACCAACTGGAAGCTAAATAAATACAACTGAAATTCTAGTCACATTTCTAAGGATGTGTTAAGCTCCAACTGTGGCTACCTAGGCAATTTCTGAACAGCCCGAGTGTTCAAGGAGTCAGCCACAAATCAGACAAAGGAACTATGAAGCCAAAGCACTAGAGCAAAGAGAAAGTTTCTGGGAAACTACAGAAACTGTATATTCTCTGTGCTACCTGTTCTTAGCTTTTCCATCAGCTAACTGGGAAACTGGATGGTAGGAACCAGCAGACAACACACCGATCTGTATTCGGACATGTAAAAATATTTCTGTAATGAAAATTCAATTTTAGCTCAAATGTGAGCCATGTTGATTTTTTTTTCTCTTCTTATTAGTACCCCAGTGGTGTCACAAAAGATATGTCACATAACATCTGTCAGAATTATTGATTTTCTTTAATGATAATAACACTAGAAACCTGCAAAAAATTTGCAACATTCAAGCAGAAAAACAGTGAATTAAATCCAGGGAACTTATCCCATTTAAACAAGAAATCCAGGTCTGTTCTTAAGTAAAATAGAAAGCCTGAGAGAAACTCCTTAAAAACTGCTCTAAAAATAGAATTACATTTTGTTTTTACAAGAACTTATGTTTTGAATTTATCAATATTCCTTATTATTAAGAATCATGTACTACACTCAGCCTGATTTGCAGCTTTGAATACTTTAGAAGGAGTTTTGGTATTGGTTCTTTTCATGTGGTCATACCCACATGGAAATCAGTATATTTCCTGGAAATTCAGGAAAATGCTGGAAGCTGATTTAAAATCTAACATTTTCCAAAGACAAATTCCATATTTGTAACTGAAAAGATGTTTAATGCATTCAACATTTTTTAACCTATCAAGTTATCATCTACCTTTTGGTGATGGAGCTTCTTAAAAATAGACCTGTTCACACCAGCACAAAATGTGAAATTGTTTTTCATTCTTGACATGGTTGTAGAAATTATCTACCTCAGGAAGGTACAAAGAAAAATCAACACTCATTTTTCACTAATTTTAAGGCATTAATTTTCCACCTAGAAGCAAGTAGGGAAGGAGAATAAAACAAAGAAAAAATTAGTTGTGCATAATTACAGAAAGACATCCTTCAACTGGAATATGTGCTTCTGTCCTTTGATGAAAAGGGGCAGAAATAAGGGTGCACTTAAGTGCTTTCCCATACTTTACCTAAACACCAGCTTGCTCCTGAGAGATGCTCTCAAATGCACAACTTCGAGCACACCCAATTTCAATATATTCCACATTCAAAGCCTTTCCTGGTTTTAGTCCATTTCTTTCTAAGACTGTAAAGAAAAAGATGTTATCAGCATCTTAACAGAAAATATAGCTTAAAAAAGTAATAAAAAGAAGGTACGTCCTCAATTCTCATGGAAATTTCCATGATTTCTTAGAGAAGAACACAACACTGAACAATTACGTGCCTGAAACATTAATTCGGATCTCATGATTTAATTAGCAAATTACACCTTTGTAGAACTTTTCACAGAATGATAGCGGAAAAGAAAGTAGGTCTTTAATTAGTCATTCTAAATTATCTCCATATCGGAATTGTTATTTAATGAACACCTCTGATTAAGTTTGTTTCATTAAATTAGGAGATCTGAATCATACTATGAGGCCTGTATAGACTTATGAATGTTAAACAGGAAGGAAGTTAGTCCAATATGTGTCAGCTTGACCTCTAAATTATTCATCTTTTAGCTAATGCTTTTGTGACTTGTTGATTTTTTATTTTATTAATGACCATACTGTTCTATGGCTGAACTCCTGTTGTCTTTTTCTTTAGCCTGGCTTTATGAAATAACAGTTAATACATAGGATCCTAATTTGCAATACCTTAGATGTAATGACCACCCTTAAGACTAAGTGGGTTTGAAAGACAAAACAGAATTTGAAATATTTACTTTGTTTTGGACCACATGGTGTTTTTTTCTGATTGAATCTTTTTTGATTAAAGCTGCAAGTTAGAAAAACTCAGAAAATAAATTAAAATAGTTACACCATAAGAACCTTTACTGTGGTGACAATCATAATGAGATAAAGATGGGTTTTGCCTTTGATTAGCAGAGTAGCTGTGGCAATCTGAACACCTTTATCTCAATGGAATTCTGATCACAATCTTTTCCATTAAGTGTTGAAACACTTTGAAAGTTCTTGAAAGATCAACATTAGGCAATTTATGTCCCAGGAATTAAATAAAAAATATTACTGCACAGAAAATTCAGGATCTATTGCATAGACTGTAAGGCTAAAGATTGGAGTGGTAAATCTGAGACATTCATGATAAATAAGCGTCTTGAGCTGCAATTAAAAAAAGGCCCTTGATTCATTGTCATCCTGATATTTTTTCCTTTATTCATGCTGAGTAACAAACAGTTATCAAAGCAGTTATCAAACTGCTTTCAATTCAGGTACTTCCATACAAAATAAGGAAGGTTAAAGGAACAAGTTCTTACTGATGATGTTATTCAGAGAAATAAACAGGTTTTGCTTTTTTTTTTTTCTTTGAATGATTTAAAATTTAGCTTCCATATCATTCTATTACTGCAATAGACATTTCTTAGAATTACTAGAATTTACACCATTGTGTCATTAGAATCACTAGAGTAACTAGGATTTACTGGAATTACTAGAATTTACAGCATTATCACTAGAATATGCTCCAATGAGAGGAGAAGGAACCTCTTCATTTACAAAATAAAACACCTACAGTATTCCAAGTTCATTTCAAGAAGTGCAAGCTTGGAAAAAAACTGTGAACATTAGAAAAAACTTCCTGAATATTACTTCTTTAATTTAAAAATAATTTTCTTACCCAAACAAAAATATATCTCTAAACACAAGCAAATCAGATTATTCCCCATTCATAACAAAACACCGAATGAAATTGTTCATAAGGTGAGTTTATTGTCAGTGTCGTCACTGTCAGCTACTGCCAGAACAATATCACAAATTTCCTGTCAAGTTTGGTCCTGTATGGGTAATTAGAGTTGTGTGCTTCTAAATGCCTTTGAGTCGCTCTCATACATCATTTAGTAGGGGCAGCTTTAAGGGTAGACAAGAAGTTACAGTGACAAAGAAGTGATTTCTAAAACCCAAGTTATCAGAGAAAACAGCTTCCATTTGAAATTATTAGCTTAATTCATTTAGTATTTCATAGAGAAATTTTAATGGGTGGAAAGGTGAAAAGGTGAAAAGGGTCTCCTACTCCGCCTTGAAAATAGGCTGGTTCTTGTCTAAATTATATTCACAAAATGTTTCCTGACATATTGTGTATTATATGAGCTATTCGGATTTGCTATTCACAATTCACAGCAGTTGCATGTTTTCACCTCTTCCTGAACATTTTGGTTTAAAAGAGAAAAAAAAGTATATATCTAGTTCTAGACAGAATTAATAATAAAATTAATAGGAAACGGTTCAAGTTTAATACCAATTCTATTAAAGATTAATCCATAAGAACATTACAATTTTTTAATAGGAAGACTGAAGCAAAAAATTTCTTTAGGATTATATTACCCCACGTAAATGGTTTATCAGAACTCACTGTATCCCCCGGTACCCAAACTCCATAGTCTGAGGCAGTGAACTGCTACACCAAGCACTCAGCACTGGTTTTATCCCTTGGATAGGCAGCAGCATAAGAGGAATTAGCTGCAATGCTGCTGCACCTCGACACCTCAGTGGCAATGAAACCCACCACTTCCAGGCACGGCCCCAGCGCGCTGGAGAGGACAACCATGCCAGCCCCGGCAGATCAGGCTCACACAACCCACTGCAAGCCGGAGCAGCAAAAAAGCCATTTCATTATCCTGGTTTACAGGTAAGAAACCAAAGATCTGGGAAAATAAGGAAAATTGTAATAAGAGAGGTCTTTGGCAGAGAGAGAGGATCTGAACTGGGATCATCCAAATTTGCTAACATTGGGATACAACTGTCCACACCTCCCTTTTATTACTGAACAAAAGCAACTACCTTTTTGTGACAGTGTACAACTGTCATCTGTACTGGACTATAGAGCAGCCCCAGGTTACAAACACAATCCAACATGCAGTCAAAGTTTTCCTTCTGCTAATCAGAAATTTAAAACTCCTGGGTAATGCTTCCCAAACTACTCAACACAGGGTTAAAATCAAAATTTCCCCCAGTTTTCACTACGGAGTTATTATTGTAACTCCACAACATGGAGCTAAACGACCCAAAAGCCTGTTAATGCTGCCGTAGGACACATGAAAGTCATACAACTGCATTTTCTCCGAGTGGGTGTATTCAGCTCATTTAATAAAGATCGTGAGTGACTGCACCTCTTATTTGGCTACGACACACCTCAAGGATAGAGAAGTTTAATAGCATATTAGTCATCTGCCCAGAGGTGAAGTATTTCATAATGAACTGAAAAGCCAGCAAATTGTGTATATGTGTGTGTTTTAATATTACTCTGTTCCTACTAATGAAATTTATGCAAAACACCACAAAAAATGATGAGTATACATCCATAATGTGACTCAAAGACATTGCAGGTTGAGTTAGGGTGAGGTGTTAAATTATTTATTACATGTCAAGTTTGGTTTTTTTCTTTTAATTGTTTTCTTGGTATTTTGAAATTATTCCTGCCGGCGAGTATGAAGCATAAAGGTCAAGAAAAACGTCACACATTTTTGTTTCTGCTGTACCGTGTGCCTTGCCCAATGAAGAAGGCAAAGGCAGGGTTATATAAGGAGTATCCCAAAACATCTATAGGCAGCAAAATTTGATTTTTTTTTTTTCATCTTTTAAAAAACATCATGCAAGCTAGGGGTGGGTACAAGTGAGGGGGAAGCAGGGAAGGACACGGTGATTCAGAGGACTGGCAGTGGAATAAAGAATACACGGAAAATGAGTTTTGCTTGCAGGCGTAGGGATGAGTGATGGCATGGCTGAACTGCCTGCTCACCTTTTCAGCCCTGCCACATACACCCGCAGCCCTGTGGTTTGCCCCATGTGCCTCTCAGGTGTTGGGCTTGGCTCTGGGTGATGCGGGGGGACCCTGCCCTTGGCTATCCAACTTGCCCACAGACCACCAAGGTGACGCTGATGGTGAGCACCAGAAAGATGGTTTTCCTACCGTCTGGGCCTTAGCATGGCTGTGTGCACTTCTGTGTTGTCAACCTGACGCCAAGGAGAAATGAGAACATGCCTCTTACACCCAGGTGGGACTTGAAATTGGCTCAAGGTTCAGCAAGACAAGAGGGGCCAGCAGATCTGCAGTGCTGGTTCCTTCACCCAAGAGGAATTCCTTCCCATCCTACCTAAGCCTAGTCACCACTGGTCCTCCAAAACCTCCGCAAGAATCAGTCTTGAGAGCCCCACATGCCTGATGAGCCCCTCATTCTTCCCACAGAAACAGCTGCTCATTTTGGGTTTTGCTCAGGGCACAAGGGACGAGAGATGGCTCCCTTTGGTTGGAATGCATTCGCCGCCGGAGGATTACTCACGGCGCCCGGGTGCCAGCCAGCAGCCGGATGGCAGAGCGCTGCCTCACAGGTCTAGCGCTCCTCCTGCAAGTATGGATCTGCGAAAGCTGGCGTGTTCCCTGCTGCTGCGAACAGCAATCCCCAAGTTGGGTTGGCAAGCATGTTGGAGACCAAAGATGTCACTGCTTCACCTGGCCTTCAGTTGAAGGCATCTGACAGATGGCCAGGGACAAGCTTACAGGATGTCTCTTGTGGCCATCAATTCCTTGTGACAAGGGAGAGAGAAAAAAAGGGAAAAGAAAAAGAAGAGTCTTCCATTTTTGGCTAAAAGTTTTTTAAAACTCATTGTGAGTCCCTTGGGCACTAGACACTAAATTGACGTCTTTAGATTTCATTTGTCTGGATTTTTACAGAATAGTTTTTAATAGGATTTTTACCAGTAGATATATTGTTGCTTGAGAACTTAGTGACTAATGAGCATTTTAAAACCTGTGGTGGTTATCAAGTTTTCTTCCAACTGCCTTCATGGCAAACTTTGTTCTTGTTGGCAGTGTGCAAATAACAGGAGGTAAGACTTAGCCTGGAATAGCCTCTTGTCTGTATTAGCGCACAACACTTCACAATAAACAGCTGCAAATTATTTCAAGGAAGGAACAGTAAAAGCTACAGATCCAAACAAATGTGCAAGTATGTACTGCATGCAGCTGTGCACATGCTAAGAGCAAGGATGTGTTTAAATGCATTGCTGGACTGAAATACGATGGTAAAAATTATCGCCCAACTCACAAATTTGAGATTCTTAATTCAGCTCAAGTCACATGTTTGATATTTTAAGCACAATACTATCACAATTTATTAAAATGGGTCATATACAAACAAAAAATACCCTCACTCTGAGTTACCTCCATGGTATACTTATCTGTTTTTTTGGTTGTCCAGAATGCACATTTTGGGGACAACTAGGCTTGGTAAACCAAGAAAACTTTTTTCAGTTGATTCTGAAATTTTTCCAAATCAGCTCTCCCCATCTTTGTATGCTTTTAAGTCATGTTTAACACTAATAATCATGTAAGGTTGGATGAAAATTTTTGGCTTTTTTCAGGTTTTGAGGTTTACATAAAACCTCTTTGCAAAAATGATAGTCTTGGTCCTGTAAATATCTCATGCATGAAATTTCACAGTACTTGAAGTTTTACTGTCCCTAGTGAGGGCAGAGCAAATTCACTTATGAAGGAGAAGAGAGAGCTCTTTGGCTTGTTGAAAATCACTTTTCTGAAGGCATGCCTGGGCAGAGGTATGCTATAAATTGCTATTTCCAGAAACCAGTGGAAAAATCTTCAACAGTATAAGAAGAAATTATTTCCTTTTCATGTTAGCATATTTATGGAATTCTAACCCACCTGTTGCTGTTTTAGAACAAGTATATACAGTACTTTTTACCTAACTGGAGGGAAGTTTGCTATTCTGATTTTTAATTATTGTTATGTAGAAACAATCTCAAAGACAAATCTGTGCAGCATCAAAGCACCATGCTACAAAGGGCCTGATCCTGTTATGTATTGACTAACATCAGAGATAAATCTTACTGACTTCAAGCAGGATTGATATTGCCCTGTGCTTCTCTAACTACTGCTTACTAATAAGGCATTGTTTATAAGTTATGCACTCCTACTTACATAAACCACTTTCTCTTCATGCTATTGACTCTTTCAAAAATTTCTCATTTGACGCCAACAGGGAAGTTGGCTGGCAAAATGCTAGTAAGAAGCTTAGAGATGAAGTACAAGCCTCTAAACGTTTTTCTTCAGAAATTAAAGAGTTATTTTCCTTACATTCCCTAAAACAAAAGTGTGGTTCTTGGGGCTTACACTTTGCTTGTCAAAACTCAGCTTTCTGTAATATTCCTCCTGATTTATGGTTTTAGGAGTGATTAAAATAAACTTTTTTTTTTTTTAAAAGCAGACATACAAGCATGTGGTTCACAACTTTTTCAATCTTATCTTTTTTAATTTGTAGTCTGTTGATTTTGTTCTGTCCCAAAATAGGACATAATCAGAAGGCAATTAAAATGCCTTCTTTCCTTTTTTAAAAAACTATTTCAGTGCCTGAGAAAAATGTAATCGAGAAAGAAGAACTAATCCATTGGGATGGTGGTCTTCAAAAGTGACATGAGATAAACAACATACATGATAAAAATAATTTATTAAAGGAAGCATATTTCAATTTCAAGCTTCCATGAAATTTCACTGAAAAATGAAATGAGATGGTGATGTCACAGTGGGCTATGCAAGCACCATTATGCATATAGATCACGTTATAGTCATGCACACAGAGTAATGAGAAAGTGTGAACCAGCTCCCCAAGAAAGGCAAATATTTTGCAAGAACTCTTGCGTCTTACCTCACCAGCAATTTACAAACAAGAAGGAAGAAAAAGACCCAAGCAAGTTGTGTAACCCAGATCTAAGGCAGTCTCAGACATTACATACCGTGACTTCTTTTAAAAAGGATCCCATGGCAACATAAGCTGCTTATGAAATTTCTGTTAATATTTCCTAAAATTTAGGTTAAATTTAATGTCAGGTTTTTAAAGCATTAGTAAACTCTCATGAGTCATTCTTACTCACCCAAGGAACCTGTTTTCAGTGTAAAGAGGTGGTAGACTCATGCACTGCAATTGTACCGCTTTCGATCTCTTTTTTAAATAAAATGACTAGCTGTCTTACCATGTACTTATTTGTTAGGTAAGAGGGAATATGCCTTAAACAGTTATAAAATAGAGCAGGAATATGAAGTTCAATCAGAGTATCGCATAGTCTTATAGACAATTATTGGAGATCTGTCAAACCAAAACATACCCAGTGATGGCTCAGCAGGCCACCTTTACTCCTACATAGGAACAATGTCATTACAATAAAGGATGTAAAATAATAAATGCTGTACTTCCTATGATATCAGAAAGCAGTGAAATAAGGGAGACTTAGTGTGCAATTAAAAAAATAGGCCAAGTGTGTCAGGAGAGGATGCAATTACTTTTACAAAGGTTTTGACCTCCCCTGTAAGTGCATTCACACATCTGCATTGCTGTACGTAAGTCTGAATAATGTATACAGACAAAGAAAGCAATAAATAAAGAAAAAAAATCCAACAGAAATACCATCTAAACAAAGTTCTTCCAGGATCCAGTGTCCTGAATTCAGGATAAGCAGGGGAAAGAACAGAATCATCCGCTTCAAATACATCAAATTTATGAGGACACTGGCATACATGGAAGAAGCAAGAGAGGATCAGTTGTGGCATTTCAGAGAACACACAGCCCACATATTCACACCACAGCCTATTATTGGGCAAACAACCCAGTCTCCATCCTACAGCTCTTTGGCGCACAGGATGTGGACCGGAATAAAGGGTCTGAGAGCAGAACGAGACTTACAGAGACAGGCAGGAGCAATTTAATCTCAGATTCCACTCCTCCAAACCCCACAGCCTGCGGTGGCTCTGAGGCAAGCCGAGCTGTAACTTTACACAAACGGCTGCAGGCAACGTGTACGAGCTGGGAACGGTCATTTCTGTGCCAGGCACTGGTGGGGAGGGCCCGGTGGGACCACAGCCCATCCCTGAAGAGCAGCCTGCACCACCGGGCTCACGCTGCTGTTCCCTTTGCCGCTCCAAACTCTATCCATCTGTTTGAAGATTTATATATGTATTTTAATTTGCAAAGTGCTTCTAAGCACCACATAAGACAAGAGAAGCAATGGAGAGGAAAAGCAGTGAAATGAGTCCTTCAAAGCTTCAGATACTACTAAATGGGAGGACTCCAAAGTGACAAAAAGTGCTTTTCCAGCCCACAAAGTCAGTAGGTCTGTTTCACTTCAAGGAAAAGACACTTTTTTTTCAAAGTCATCAACACTTTATTGAGCTTTATAGGCCAGCCTTCACTTTTGCTATTTTATGTATGCTTATACATAAATATATATGTTTGCTCGTGCATATTTCTGTGTTTGGTACATAAACAGAAGAACAGATATGTATTGGCTCCACCTCTTTCATTTCCCTATTCACACAAATGCTGATATAATTGCTTATAAAGAAGCCTGTTACCATAAACCTATTTGCAGTGCTTTTATTTAATTGGTATCCAGAAATAAGGTGGACAGCCAGTACCATACATGGGTCCTGAGAAACCTCTGCAGGGACCTCTGGCCTAAAATCAATACAGTTCCCTCTAAAAATGGCCAAGTATGGAGGAGCGGAGACTGCAGTGATGAAAACACTGAAAGCAAGATAATTTATATGAAATTTTTGTCATTGTGAAACAGGCCTGCAGCATTACTTCAGCATTGTCTTATCATGCTATTTTCATGCACGTTGAGCTTACCGGGGGAATGCATGAGACTTTTTATATTATGGCAATCCTCAAGACTTTTTTTTCTACATTTTATAGTCATTTATAGTTGAGGGGCTGTGTTCATTAGGTAAAATCCTATGTAATGTTAAGTAGGCAAGTCCAGAGTACGAACTGTGGCTGCACAAGTGGTTCTGTCCCAGCCTTACAGTGCCACCCTCCCTGCCATATCTGAATTTTGCATAATATCAATATGTAATTTATATGCATGCATACATACAGATGCATGCATGCATGCACTTGCTTATAGAAAGGAGAGGGAACATTCTCACCCTTGTGATTCCCTGCTCAAGAGGAAACTTGACCTAGGAGCAACAGCCAGCACACTCACTCTATTTATTTCCAAAACATTAACACCTGTTTTGATGACTTACATGAGTTTTAGAAGATCACATATTTTTACTGCACTTCTGTCCACCATAGCCAGCAAGTAAAGGGAAAACCCTGTTAATTATTGTGACACTGCACATGTGTAAGACCTATTTTTTCAGCACTGGACATCTCTGTCAGTTCACATCCTCCCAATTTCCCTCTCAGCATAGACAGGACACACAATGATGCCTGTTTTCAAAAAACTTTTAAGACTAGTGCCTGTTCTTTGAAAAGCAACAGAATTTTGCCTTTGATGATGTAAAACGCTTCAAATTTATCTCTGGTATTAAAAAGAACATGAAACGTACATCTATTTTTCTGCCACGCTGAGCAATTAATATAATCAAATGGACTGTTTCAAGACATACCAAAAAAATAATGATTCTATTGCTCTTCATTGCTCTGATTTCTTGCCTGTCAGTATTTAGGGAAAAGCTTCAATCTCCTACAACATAGCTTACAAAAAACAAATAAACATTCTGTTATAATTCCAAAATTAAGTAATGAATAGAATAACAGTGCATCTTTCATCTATTCTGTCATATTTTATAAACACTGTAAATGCAAATATTGCAGCTGTGTACAGCATTTGCACATGCTAATATTTGCAGTAGGAATTTGTCATATTTACCTTATTACAGTTTCTTTGAATTATGAATATAGCATCAGATTGGTAAAACTGAAAAAGGAAGAAGAGTATAGGCAGCAAGCACCAGCAGCTAATTTATATCAAACCTAAACAACTAAACCGTGATATTATTGCAATAGTTGACTTTTGTCTACTTCATAGTCTTTTTTGCTGTTAACACTTGAATTATCCCTATTGTGTTGGAAGTATTGAGTTCTGCAGGCTGAAATTATCTGTCCAGACAATATGTGCCTCCCAGGCGACAGAATAAAACTCTTTTCTCCAGCATGCCAAGTGCATGGGTAACCTTGGAGTTAAAGGGGATCATTGCAACAGTAGTGAGAATATCCTTGGTCTCTCTTCCTGCTCAGTTTGTTCCATTCCTCAGGGCAACAGGAGTCTCGGCAGGCGGACCTAATCTATTAACATCGGAGAAGAGCTTTCATACAGTAAACATAGCTTTTGGGGTGAGTGAGGAACAGGCTGTGTTAGATATTTTGGTGCAAAATTTGTAAAAGCACAGCCAACGTAAATTCAGGCTGCTGAAAAGATGTCCTCCAAGAATAAGTACCATGAAGTGAGGGTATAAGAAGAGAATTTTTTGCAATATTTTTCTTTTCTGTCCTGTAGTGTACAATAATTAACACATCCCAGCAAGTGCGTTTAAATGCTGCATTTCAGTAAATCAAGTAATCATCAAACTTTTTTTTTTATTATTTTTTTAGAGTGTGGGCAGTCCAGCAGCATAACTGAAGGGAATCATACAGGGATTACAGTGGATAACAATCTGAAAATTAGCCAGCAGGTCACAGTTTTTGACAACAAAGAAACCAACCAACCCACAAGTTAAGAAATAAAAACAAAAAAAAATCCCCACCAAATTGCTGTCAGTGGTGGAACTAATGAAATGTGAAATTGTGTTTATTCTCTTCCAAACCAACAGCTGCAGCTACTCCCTCCTGAGTTTCATCTTCTCCCCAAAATACTTGCAGCACACTGCCATGTTTTTCAAATTCCCCTCTTCATGCTCCCTATTCTGCCTTGTGATGGGGAAACCAGGTGTGAACTGTGTGAACCAGTCAGGTATCTCCAGGAGGGTTGCTGAGCTCTCTGTTACCTGCCCAGTGACAGATTTTTCACAAACTCATAAGAAACTATGGAACCTCTGCATTCTTCTGACAAATTTGCTTGAAATAGGCCAGTATATTAAGCATTTGTTCAGGAAAGCTGGCAGGTATGGAATGAGATAGGGCACAACATAAGCTCCTCAGAAAGAATCAGGAAAAGGAACTTATCCTGGGATGTTATTCAGAGGAGTGGTATAAAGCAGACTTGGGAGCTAATTATTCTAACATTGATTACAGTTTAAGGGCTGTGTCCTTTCTTGGGTCTGACTTTTAAAGAGAGATTAACTGCAAAGCACTCAGAAAACAAGAATGGTAAGAAGTTAGGAAAACATAGAATAAAAGGTGAAATCAGTGGTGGATTTATTTAGCTTTGGTATAAAAAGATAGAGATGGGAGGTTATGTAAAAGATTTTAATGAAGCGATCAATTGCTCTCCATGCCCAGGAAAGAAGAGACTAACTTAATTACCAGCAAAAAAATCCGTGTTAAACATTAAAAAAAAATAATGTGCTGGTAGAAACAGTCAAACAGGCTTTCCAAGGCACTGCACAATCAACTACTGTGGAGATTTTTAATGGCAATTTACACAAGCACGGTCTTTTGCAGGGACTTTCAGCTTTACATTTCTGTCACTGCACCTTAAACCTTTTTGTTTGGGGAGATTCTGGGGATGCACTGAGGACCACTACAGTTACATCAGCACAACTTGAGCTCCATTTGCATAATTTGCTAGATTTCCAAAATGTAAATTGGTGCTCCAGTGATAAATTTGAGAAAAATCCAGTCAAGAAAATGTGAATCTTGCCATAGGCTTCAGTTAATTGAGGCTCAGGATCTGAACACACGAAGACAACATACCTGTGTATTTTAGCATCTAACAGGGAGAAATGCTCTCTGCTCATACTCTTTGTTTTACCAACCCGGTGAAACAAAATCAATTCAAAGTAAAAATGAAATATTTCTCAAGCTTCCCCCTTGTGAGGATTCCAGTCTAAGGATTAAAGCAATGAAAATTAAGCTGCGAGTCCAAAGTCATGTAATCATTTCCCAGTAATAACCTTTGTTTTGTGGTTATTTCCCTCTCCTCCCTCTCCCAAAATACTTTTAAAAAAACTAGTTAATAACTCCAAAGACAACTCTTCATTTATGGAGAAGTTATTTTGGCCAGTATTTCCATATAGGGCAAACTGGACTCAAACAGTTTTGTTTTGTTTTTCGTCTGGGACAGAGTAAAGTATCGGTCCTACAAATCTGTTCACCTGTGGACAATCCTCCGTGAGCTAAGAGCTTACTAATTTCAAGTGGGACTTTTGCGTGAATAAAAATCCATAAGCAAAGATTTTCAAAGATCAGGACCTAGAACTACATTCTGAATATAAGAATTGAAAGGCAGATTCTTTCTTGGTTGTTATACTGCAAAGGGGATGTTACTATGAAGCACTTTATATAAGATTTTTAAAAATGCAGAAGCTGGGCTACAGCTGACATTATTTTAAGAAAGTTGAATTGCCTTAAAAGTAATGTATAATTAGTTTACAAACACTATTTCATTTATCCATTCATATTAATACATAAGTGTGAATGAAATTTGGTTTGTTAGATTTTGTAAAAAGGAAAATGCCAGAATTATGGCCTCTCTTACATATACACTTCATATCTAACACATCATTTTCTTGTTCTTAATGTATTAGGTCCAACAGTAAGTAACTTTTGACTACAATCCTGCTAAAGGAACAACAATTCCAAACTTTGACACAGGAGGAACTGAAATATGAGATAAAGACACAGGCGCTTGCTGAAACAGCAAAAGAATAGATAGGAGACCTCACATGTTGGTACTCAGCATAAATTTTATTTAACATGGCAATTGAAAGGTGGATCAAAGGATTGACCAGATGCATAATATCCCAATTGTCTAGTGAAGTCTCCCCTTATTATTCTCTTAATACGCTGTTTAAATTTCAGGGAAGCAATCTCTCTAAATCTAGTATTTCGAAAATCATAACTAATGGTACATGAGTCACATTTCTTGGCAGTTTCCAAGTTGTTCTGATTGGTAATGTCATGTAGTTATCTTGGTATGAGAATTTCAGGTCTTGGGGACTCAAAGCGCTTACCACGAGCATTTTTTTAAGCATGTGAGTAGTCCAATAAGAGCAAATACGATAACTCCCATGCAAAATGTGTGGCTGGATCTGAGGCCAAGAATTACACATCTAAGAGAGGGAAGAGAGGAAATTCCACAATAATGACTGGAGCATAGTCAGAAGAAAGGTAGAGGTGCCAAGGCAGCAGCCGTTTCCTGAACCACAGCCCTAAGCTGCACCATTTAAAGTTATCATATTTGGTCCCAAGTCATTGGACACATAAGATCAAGAGCTAAAGAAAAACACCTCCAAGAAGACAGTGCCCGATTTGCACCATCACAGGAAGCCAAGGCTATGTTTGCACCCGCAAAAATTCATGCAATGCTTGCATGTTCAAAAGATTTCAAAATGAGCAAATATCTCTCTTTGCTAAAAATCCCAGTGCCAGGAGCCATATGATTGACTCAAAGCAAAAAGCATTTCAAGTGAATCATACATCCAGGCAAGCCCAGACAGGACACTACGTATCAATTGGCCATCTTAATGGTTATCTCTCTTTAGGAACTTCATTGTCAACAAAACCCCTGGCAAACATAGACCAATCTCACATGCCGGGCCCAGACCTGTACTTCTTCCCGTGGTAAAATTCCCACAGGTAGCAGTGGAAATTTTACCTTAAGATCTGCACAGCTCTGTTGTTTCTGTGAAGGTCAGACCTGAGTCTTCTGTAGGGAACAAGTAGCTACACACATCTTCATACTACTCTGTTGCGTCCTGACTAGAGAGCCTCCAGCAGAGTACCTGAGGAACAGGGAGTGAAGGAAAGTGTGGTCTCCCTCCCCTGACACAGTTTATGCATCAGCTTATCAACCCTCCTTCCTAAGCACCCCTCAACAGCCATGGACAAGTCACTCAACAGAAGTTTTGCCCAATGCTCAATGGTTATTTTCTGCCATGCTTATATGTCAAGTGGGAAATTTACAAAAATACACCAGGAAAAATGCATTGCTTAGTTAGGTGGTTTTACTGTCAACACAGTGGGTATGAGCTCTCAGATCTACAATAACCTGAAACCAGCAGACAGCTTGGGCCAGTGCTCCTATGCCTAAGCACCAGCAATTCAGGCTTATGGGAATATATCACATGGCCTCCCCTCTCCAGTCCTTAACTAAAACTCTATCTAATTCTCCAGTGAGTCAGGCTCTTCTACTAAATTCAGCCACAGGGTCCCTTAGAATGGAAGTCAGCTGATGATGAGATGGTTTCAGGAGCACTAGTGGAAAAACTTAACCAGCAACCATAGTGTGGAAAACATCTAAAGTCAGCTGAAGCCGAGGAGGAGGAATTTTATCTGTTTGCCATGTTTTTCTGTTCTTCCCACAACTGGATTTCTAACGTCATATTCAATCCAGAAAGCTGAGTAGCCTCCACCTGCAGGATTGTCATACTACTTCAACCAGAACTGAGGTATTTCTCTTCCAGCTTTGTTTAACTGCCCACTTGGAGGCAGTTGTCCTCACTGAAGGCAGGTGTATATGGCGGGACAATGCTTTGTACATTTGCTGTAAAGTGTGTAGCATGAGTTATACGACTTAACCCATAAAAACTTCAGAGATCATCAGATAGAATATAAAAGCAAAATTTTTCTTACAAGTAATCACTAAAAGCCTTGCAGCTTTTCTTCCAAAGAGGAGACATCTCTCTGTTATTTCATCAGCCCAACTATCTTGCATTTATTTTCAACTGAAAACATTTTTTTGTACTCCTCCTAAAAATTGCCACACAATTGTTTTGGTGCCAAACCCCTCCCATTTTCCACCCCACAGACAGTTGCAGCAGAGGGGTGAAGCAATGGCAAAATGCTGCCTTACTTCTATGAATTATGCGGATAGTGGGATTATTTTCCACAAAGGTCTTTGGGACATTCATTGCAGAAGCCGCTGTCCAAAATCAACAGAAGGAACTCGGAGTGTTAAGGAAAGTGGTTCAATGTAATCAGTGCATAACTTCTATTTTAATAGTTACTAATGTTTAAATTCAGTCATAAAATACAGATAAAAAACACGTTAGCATTTCTAATTAATAAATAATCAATATCTAAAATAAAGTCTCTGTCACGGCATGAAAGTAGAATTTTAGGATGGAATAACAATTGGACGACAAATGTGAAACAAAGCCAAGCCCAGTCACAGCGGATCATCGAAGTGTCAGAAGAACTCTCTTGCTATGACCAAGTAATGATGATGTTTCATCTTGGGCTTCAGTGATTAGCCAATATGCTGTCTTTCATGGAGTTACTTCAATTTGGAAGATGAACCGCTAACATGAATAATTTTCAATTTTATGGATACTTATTTAACAAAAAATATAGATATATACAAAGTTACTTTTCCTGGAATCTAATAGAAATGAACAACAGCAGTAAATTTTAGCCAACAGTGCACTTGGAGGGCTTTGCATTTAAGAGAACTGTACTCACAATTGCTTCCTTTGCTGGCTTAGTTGACAAATAATTCCCTCCTCCCCATGTTTTTGCTGCTAGTACCAGCTAAATACCTGAAACTACACAACCTGGAAAACTGGAAACACAAACACTGGAAAACAAATCATATGAAGAGTGGTTGAAGGAGCTGGGACTGTTTAGTATGAGGAAGAGGAGGCTGAGGGGAGACCTCATCACTCTCTACAACTACTTGAAAGGACACTGTAGAGAGGTTGGTGTTGGTCTCTTCGCACAGGTAATTAATGACAGAACGAGAGGGAATGGCTTCAAGCTCCAGCAGGGTAGGTTTAGACTGAACATTAGGAAAGAATTTTTCACAGAAAGAGTGGTCGGGCATTAGAATAGGCTGCCCAGGGAGGTGGTTGAGTCACCATCCCTGGATGTGTTTAAGAGACGTTTAGATGTGGTGTTGGGGGATATGATATAGGGAAGAACTTTGTAGTGTAGCGTAGATGGTTGGACTCGATGATCCCAAGGGTCTCTTCCAACCTGGATGATTCTATGATTCAACATGGCCCTGCTGTAACTTTCCAGCCACTGCTATTCAAGGCTGCCTTTAACTGCTCCTTCCACTCAGCCTGGCAGAAAGGATGCCAAACGTAGCTATTGGCCCAAACCAAACCTCCAGCTGTCTCTGGTTCAGCTTCTGATGCCTGGTAGGCATTGACACTCTCCACAGCAACAATTCCATCCCTGGAACTGCCTTTTTCTTCTACTGAACCTGGCAAAATATCACTGGGGCTAACACTAGAAGTGCAGACATTCAAAACAGGTTCAGGCAGCTACATTTTATAGACTGGGATGAAAAGAAAAATAATCAGGAAGTATGATATAATTACAGGGTAATAAAACTGTAAACATTGTTAATACATTAATTTAATATTTGGCTTTCTCATCTGGGTGTACAAATCTACAGATGTCCAATTGTTTCCATTTTTGGTTTGAAGAAGTATTTTTTTTGACTGATGTCCATCAGTAGATACCTATTTTTTTCATCATGACACAGAATAAAAGGTGTCAGAAATATTACCAAGGGAAGCTCATCTCCCCAAAGAATAAGCAAAAAAAAAATAAAATAAAAACTCCCATCATATTATAAAAATTTAATTTGTCTAGGTGTGAAAAAACCTCTACTGGAGCAAAAATGTTTATATAAAAGTAGGGAAGGCAAAATATAACCGCTGCTATAAAAAAAATGTTCTTTACATCCAACTTTCTGACTCCTTTCTGAACGTCTATGCTGAAATTCTGAAGCCCTCGGAAAACATACTGTTTCAGATGAGGCCTATAAATGTACAATTGTCCTGGCTAAAATCTTCTCGTGCTGGAAACAAGGTCTCCATAGCCAAGAGAGGGAAAATCATTATAGCCTTAATTTTCAGAGGGGTGAGAAAGTTGGCTAATGAGAGCATGGCTAGTGAGCGGAGATTTGCATTCACCCCTCCTGAAGAGGTGATGCTTGCAGGAAGGGACACCACCAGACAGGAGATCTGTGACTCATGGCAGTAAGGGCTGGGTGGGAGGGAACAGAGTTGAAGGGAGAGAAGTGTGTGGGATGCAAGATTTGTTCCAGGGAAGGACTGCAGATGAGGACAAGAGGGAGACTGCAGGAAGCAAGGATGGTTACGAAATTTGGAGAGACATCAGATGGTCATTCACCAAATTCAGAGCTGGACCAAACCTTACTGCCAGTAGAAAACTCGCGGAGGTTCACCAATTGCTGGTTTGAATAGAGTGAGCAAACATAGTTGTCTGAGAATACCAGCCATTTTTATATCCAGAATGAGCCTGTGAAACTTGTTTTGATTTGCTTAATTTAAGCTACCTCTCCAAAGAAGAAACCCTGAGACTCCTTGGGAACTGGACGTGCTATTGTTCTTAATTTACTTTTTTGGTTTATACTTGAAAAAGTACCAGAAAAAGATGCTTTGGATGAGGAAGGAAACACCAATAGTATTTAAATAGTTGAGCTTGGGTGCCAAAGAGAGAGTTTATGTGTCTTTTCCTTGTTACAACAAATGCAAAGCTGCCACAAAGCACTCCACCCCTTATTTAAAGTGAGAGTTTCTGAATATGAAAATCACCAGACCAAAAGCTGTTTATGCCGCCTACAGAGGACGGAGATGTTCCAAGTAGGCTCCATATCACTTATCAACAATAATATTCCTGCAATTAACTCATGGTTCTGCTGAAGTCTGAAAAGTCTGTTGTATTTTTTGGGGAAAAAAACCTAACACAACCAACCAACAAACCTCCTGCAAAATGATATTAAAATAATTGCATACATACACAGTACTGTAGGCAATTCTGCATATGCCTTCTACATATAATTTTGAATCACTCATAAGCAGGGCAGAAGCCTCTGAATGACGGCAAGTAAGGTAAAAGTCAGCAAAAACAGCTAGCCATTAGACCAATGATGTTTAGGGATTACACTGTGAGATTTAAGGAGGTAATCCCATTTTGTCCATGTGGGATGGAAAGAGTGTGCCCTACTGTGGATCTCACACTGTCCTCCAGAGTCTTCATGTTGCTTTTCTGTATAATTGCTAGTGTTGTACTAGTTGAGAACAAAGCACTATATTTTTCAGACGATCAAATGCCCCTTTGCAGACTATCACTTTGAAAAACTCATTATTTTAGAACAGGTCTGAACAGAGGACACATCCTAAATCCCTTCGATGCAGGCAGTGATCTTCTCACAAGCCGCTTTACCCCAAATTTCCTTTGAAGAGAACGCAGTGCTTGCTTACTTTCCTAACAACAGTATAAAGTCAGCTTTGGGCAATATTTTAAAAGAATATGAAAAACTGGAAAAAAATTAAACTGTTGAAAAAATTGCAGTTTCTTAGGCAATGGTTATAAAATTCTATCTTTTCAGCTATGCAATTCCAAGTGTTACTATAAACAGGATCACAGTGCTCGTTGCTAAAATGAATGATCTGAAAAAAGATTATCACAGTTACTCATAAGGAACACAATACATTTGTATCATTCCACCCTAAAACAAAAAGTAGTATAATTTTTAAAAACTCTTCAGAGAACTCAAGTCAACAACATATTTTATAGAAATTTCTCTCTATATAGGTATAAGATATATATGCACACAGATATATAAATTTATATATATAAAAAATAAACCCCAGCCTTACCTACAGTGAAAATCTTGCACTCATATAAGAACGAAGTGAGGTGAAGCCCTTACTCCTAATGAGAATCAGATCGTGAGAGGAAAGAAGGTGAAATCTGGAAGCTAGTTCCTACTCGAAAAACCACGACCGTGAGGAAGGCTGTAAGTTTCTCTATGAATCAGCCAAACATCTGATCTCTGGGGATAATTAACCGCCTGAAAATAAATGCATCTGGAATCTTTTTGTGGAATAGGAGGTAGAAAAAGAATAGAAGCAACATAAATAACAAAGCTCAGAAGCTTTTCACAGATAATTGCTGTAAAGGATTTCACAATTCCTTGGTAAAAATCAGTGAATATTGAACACAAAGCAGAGAAAGTAAAAATTTTAGCAGCAGACAGTACTTTTTGATCTACACAAGTAAAGGAAAAAGAAATTGCAGAATTATTAAGATAATAGTATCACATTTTTTAAAACAAAAATGCTGCAAATTAAAATGTTTTATTTTTTTCATTTAAAATATGCTTTTTTAACACAGACATAATGGCCAGCTGGAGTGCAGGCTTCCTGCAATACACAGATAAAATGGATGTCTCTTCACAAACTGACAAACAACAGGAAATACAAATCAAAGCTGAGACACCATTTCTAACTTGCACAAGTGTAGCAAAAATATAAGCCCAGTTAAATTTCCCTAGGCAAATTTGGTGGTCTTGCTCTCCATGTGCTCTGTAAATACAGTCTAAATGAGGATGACTGTGGCACTTATATGCAAAAGCAATTGGAAATATGGTCTGAATGAGATGTTTACTTGCCCTGCTACGTACACTGTAATGTGTGTTTATGTATTGTAACTTTATCTTCTATAGGGTATTTAAAATTGCTTTAACTCAAAATATGAGAAATACTTAAAGATGCTTAGATATTTTTGATATGTATCTTTCTGGTACACATTACAGGCAGAGGGTAAAAATACTCATAAAAGGAAATATCCCTCTTATTGCAAGCTCTTTAATTACTTCAAACTAAATGCAAGGGCCAGAGGTACACTGTCCTAATAATGCACTTGCCTTTAAAACCAAAAGCTTGTGGAACTGAGCTGTTTTATTCGTCCACTGCTGTATACAATGTGGATATTCAAATGCTACTCTCAAACTGGGAGGATATTTGCATTCTTTAGAAAAATCAGATTCCTGGCAGTGAAGTGGCTATTCATTGACTTTGAAACATTCAATGCTGTCTTAAGACATCAAAACCAACTGATAGCTGCAATTGACATACTATTATTTTTCCTTGAATGAGCAAATCCCTTTAAGAAGTGTTAAAGAAACACACACACACAAAAAATAGGATTACAAGGTACTGAGTTGTAAACAGTAATTTACACAATTCTATAAAAAAGAAACTAAAATCAGTTCTGACCTGCTGAGAATGTGTATTATATGTTCTGGGATTTGCTTCTGCTGCTAATACATTTTAAAGGAAAGGCAGTGCTGAACACTGAGCAACTACGTGTCCTTATCACAGAAACATATTACCACAGACAGCAATCACACAGAAACAGAGCGTAAACTAAGTTGTGACAGTTTCCAAAAAAACATTACAACAGATGAATGTAAGAAGGCGGCAAAAAGCACTATGCAGAGGGCAGAAGTTCACACGAAGAAAATCAGATTCGTCCAAGAGGTGATCATGAACCTTTGTCCAGGTGGTAAGATAACATTTGTTTCTCATCTCCTCCACCTTTGCATCTGCCACTGGTTTCAGCCTGGATGAGTGCATGGATGGACATAAAGCCCTAGCTGCGTCCACAGCATTACACAAAGACTTTCCTTGGGGTGCAAGTGAACTTTAAACCATTTTCAGTGCCCAGCTGTAGGACATTGGTTGAAGAAGAAGCTCTGCAGAAGGAGGTTTTGGTATGGCGCCCCTGAAGACTGGAAGTCTAGAGGGACTGAGTGCAGAGAAATTATGGGATGCCAGAATGGGTTGCCACCACGCAGGTGGCAACCCATTGGGGAACATTCTTCCGTCTTTCAGTCTCTCAGCAGCCCATGACTTGAGAAAAGCCTCCCTGAGCCCCTACTGCATACTCCGAGCAGCCCACCCATTCCTCAGGAACCCCTCACGTGTCACTGCCAACTCGGTGCTCTGCCGCCTGTCACACATCCCACATCAGCGGGGAGGTTTGCTCTAACCACACACTGTTTCAACTACAGCTAGATTATTCCTCATTGGAATGATTGTGTGTAGGTGGATTTTGAAAGGCCCTGGGTTCCACGCTGCTTTGAACAAATTCTACTGCCAAACACTGGTGTTCAGAGGGGTTCCTGGAACTGGTTGTGAAGCCAAAGCCAGTGCACAGCCATGGGGTCCTCTGCAGATGCCCCTGTCATAAGAGGTGGGTTTTATTTGTGCTATATCAACTCCTTGCACATCTTCTCCCCCCTCTCTTTTTGACTGTTTATGTCTTCTATGGGCTGGGATTCCTTTCTACAATATGTGCATAGTCCCTGGGAGAACCAACTGGGGTGTCCAGGTATTTCTACAAAAGAGAGTAATATACATTTTTCTGCTGGATGTTTTAGAGTTAGCCATTTTATGTACTTACTGTCTCCTAATTTATGTACCATCATGACCATTTGCTTATACAGATGCAAATATCACTGGTGGCAGGAAGTCTGCATCTGGATCACCATTTCATCTTATTTATGAATTTTCTCTTATGGTCCCTTCAGTCCTTAGTACCATGATTTCTTCCTCTCCACTTAAAAGGTTTTCATTAATGAGGAGACAAAAATGCTGTCATTCCAGTGGCAAGGAAAACTGGTCATCTATTCCACTGGGTCTTCTCTTTGAATTTCCCTTAAAATTGCAGAGTCTCTGCTGCATCATAGTACCTTTTCCATTCTTTTTCCATAAGGGCCAGCAATTACTTAAGGATAGCAGAGAGCCAAGCCTGAATATGCTTTATATTAATTTTTATTCCCCTCCTCTGATTAGCAGCCGTTCTGGGAAGAAAACAAGGAAGAAATTTCACACATGCTGGAATTTTCAGAAGTGTATTTACTGTATGTAATGACTTTTGGAGATTTCTGACCTAACTGAAGAGAGAATTATCTCCTTACATCCAAATATTCCCTCTCTGATTATCTGCTGTTTAAAAAGAAGTACGTGCTATATATATATGTGTGTGTTTATGTATATATACACACACACAAATCCACAGATGGGATAGATTCCATTCCAAAAGACTCATGGTCCAACGCAAAGAACACCATGGCATGTGTCCACCATTCTGGAGGTGCTTCCAAGTACCTGAAGCCACGTCTGGTGTAAAGTGACAAGCCAGTGCACAGAGGTTACATTAGGTGTTTCATAGGGTCATAGTCACAAGGATTCCTTATGTCACCAAGACTCCCCAGTCTATTCTTTCTGAGACGTCAGCCATGTGTAGGTCTCCAGCTTTGAAAGAGAAGCACAAATCCTGATTTGGACCTGGTGAATACGTATGGGCTGTCTCCTCAAGGGTGATCCAGGGCCACTCTCAGGGCCAGACAGGTTACCTATGCAGAGAGCAAGCCTGTTGGTGCAGAGACCACTCTGCTTTTCTTATCTCATCCCACTACAATGCCACTGATAACTAAATGCTAGCTAGAGACAAAGTGGTCTTGACATGACTCACTTTTCAATGGCATAAAGTTAACAAACCCATTGCCTTTCCACCACTGATACACAATGAAGAGGAAAGATATTGACTGGCAATATGTAACATATCAGCTGCTCCAGTGCAATTGTCTGTGTCCTCTCACAGTCCCAGCAGACAGAAATTGCATAAAAAGAAGAAACTAAACCCTTTCAACTGTAATTACTAGGAATAGTTAAATGAGTTTGTCCAAGATGAGAGAACCAGCATGATTACCAATCTGAAATCTAAATCTAAAGACCTGCATGTGCTTCAAGCCTTCTCCTTCTGGCTCAAGCCATGTACTCACTGCTGACAAGTCACAGACCCAGTAACTGCAAGGTTTTCTGGTGACTCATATCCCTGAAAATTCCTGGCATGCAACATCTAATGAGTAAATCCTCAAATAAGATCATGTCACCAAGCAGGAGAGCTGAGACTCCTGCAGAAGGGTGTGTAAGAGACAAGAAGGTCATGGGTAGCAGCATGCGGACATGGGAAGATTGGTGAGATTTTACTCAATTACCTCCACAGGACAGAGGAAAAGCGATGGCTTTTCTTGATTTTGTTAGCTAGACCAGCCATGCAAGGAAAAGCAGTCCAGTGGGAAGTGAGAATCCTGTTGGAGGATAAGTTTAAAAACCAGCACCTTTACAAAAGAGGGAGATGCCCATAGAAATCATCCAGGTACAACAAGCAGCAGACTATAAGGTGTTACGGGATGGGATGGTATAAAGATACCTCTAGGGGAGAGGTGTTACGATATGGATGCAATAGCTAGATGGCTATTGATTGCAAGAAGGGGAATCTGGAGTTCCAGGTGACTAAAGAATGGCTACAAAAATATACATCTTGCACATATTTGTAAGGCAGGTTGATCAGGAAGGGACCAACCTAGGAATTTTTCCAGATGCTGTTTCTTTCATCAGAAAATTACAGTTCATTGAAAAAAAGTATTTGCCAGGAAAAGGGCAAGCTTGAGGACTATCATCTGTTCACACAAATTTCACCCAGCTTAACAAAACATACGGTTTAAAAGTTTGCAACTAAAAATATTTTATCTAACTTGGATAAAAATAAACCTATATTGTAAGTGAAAATAAATTGAATTTCTTTAAATTGAATTTCTTTAAATTTAAAAATCTCTTATGTATAAGTGGTGAAAAACTATATGAATAGTTTCAGTGCTTTAAAAACATCTCAAGTGGTACAAACCATTATTGTTTTTCAAAGTTCATTAGTAAAACAGATCTTTATGTTTAATTTTTGGGAGGAATTAAATGCTATTTAGCTCATTCACCAGCTGTACTCCTGGCACTTTGGTTAGAAAATGTTTCAGGGGAGAGGTAAGTCTGTCACTTGAAGAACAAAACCACAAATATAACTTTTGTGTCATTGCAAGTGACACTATGACGTTGAAGATCTTCTAAAAGAGAAGCCAGACACAAGTTGGTTTATTTCATCAGTACATGTCCACCCCACCCCACCTCACAGCCAATTCACCTTTAGACACCTGCTCAGCAAAAAATAAAATAAAAAAAAAATCTAAATGGGATTAAGTGGCACTTGATTGAAATGCCCCAGTCCAGGCAATTTGGGTTTGGTAACTAAATAAAAATATGGAGCACAATTTTTTTCAAGTCGATAGAGGGGGAGAAGGAGAAAAAGCCCAACTTTAAGAAGCATTATCTGAGTCATCATGCAATTAAAGTCTGTGGGCTGATCTTGGGTCTGTTCCACCTGCTTTGCACCAATTCCAGTGGTATTATACAGTTCAAAACCTACCTCAGCTGCCCATCAAATGATGCCTTTGGCATAAGGAAATCCCCAGGAGTCAATCTTTAAACATTCCCTCCTAGGCTTTTGTGTAAGAGGCAGAGCCAGTGAAAGGGAATGTGGTTTGGGACATCCACAGGGTCCAACTAGTCTTTGGCTTCTGGGGTGGTCCCCTGGGGCCACAGTCGGTGGGTGCTAAATTCACCAGCCCATGGCTACTTTAATTTACACTGGGGGCTGTTATCAGGTAGCACCAAAATATGGCACATAAATATTATGAACCAGAGACCAACCACAGGAAGAAAGCAAGTTGCACTTTGTGCCTGCAGGTAAGATAATTTCACTGTTCATGAATGCAAAACTAATAGACTGATTCTTTTAAAACAAGTCTCTTCCTTAGATTGCAAGGAGATATACAAAAGGAGCTGAGTTTCGACTGAATCCACTTAACTCACGCTGAGTTACGCAAGCGCAACATTTGGGGGAGGGATGTGAAAAACCAGAGGAGACATAAAACAAAAAGGACGAAGTTGCTTCAACATAATCTTTCCTAAAAATAAAGTGATTCTATGCAAAGGCTAGGATGAGTCTTATTTCTGTAAAAAGTCCACAACAGCATGAGTGAGCAATAAGAGGAGAGGAAACAAGGAGGGCAGTTCTGCCTGGCCACCTACAGGACTTCCTTGCAAACCCAGATTAGCATCTTATCAAAAGCCTTAAAAGATGTGTCAGAAGCTGCACAATACCATATGGTATTGTGAAGGTACGGCAAAAACCTAAAGTCGGTAAGACATTTTAGAAAGATTGCCGGTAAACCAGAATGCTCCTTTAAGCCCAAGTTTTGCTCAGAGAAAGACTTTCTATTGCACTCCCTCACCCCACCAACAGGTACGGCACAAAACAGAGTGCAAAAATTCCCAAAGCCTCACGTTCCACTGCAAGCAAGTACTGAATCGTGCCTTTCAGAAGGGAAACAAAGGAGCTTGCTCCTAGTATTGAAGGTTTTATACAAATAATAACTGAGAAAGATTACCTGGAAAAAAAAAGGAGCAGTTTTCTGATGAAAGCTGTATTCCAGTTTGCAGCTGGGGTTTTTTTTTGTTTGGTTTTTTTTTTTTGTTTGTTTGTTTGGTTTTTTTGTTTGTTTGTTTTTTTGGTTTTTTTTTTGCAACACAGAGGAGCCTGCAATTTAGCAATCATGACTGCAATCAGCCAATTTTGCTCATTTCTCATCGGATACCCCAATGAATTGGTAATTCCTCATTCTAAAATATTAGTCACCACATAAACTCTTTAATGTTTATCAGTAATCACTCTGAAACTGCATGTTTTTTTCTACTGCTCAGTTTACCTTGTCAGTGCCATGAATATCTGCACCAGTTAGCTTAGACAAGGAAATAACAAAAATCTTAACATATTGGAAGGATAAATGTGTGTGCATGCGTATATAATATTTTTATGTATATGTTCATACATGCACAGACACATCATACCCAAAAATACTTCTACTGAAGTGTAGTGAGTTTTGAAGAGAACTTGGCACTACTGAAGATTCATAGAAACGAACCTGAAAACTGGTTGTCAAATAATGCAAACCAAGGCACAGAACACCATATACTATATTAAATACTTTGAGCTTACCGAGTTGCTTGCTTGGACTTGCAGGAGAAACCTGAAAACTGAGATATATAGTCAGTATGAAACAGCACTAGGAGTATGTGCTTTGCCTCCTACTCCTGCATATTTTATCTTTTATGTTAATTATGACTTTTAATGATGGGTAATCTTCAAAGGGGTGTTGGAAGATCTCTGAGAGAGAAGTTGAATGCAAGGAACAGACAGGGTACAGTCACAAATCAAGGGGTGGAGTGAGGAAACAACCTTGGATCTGTGGGACAAACACTCAATGGCATGAGGGGGCTAAACGTGGCAGTGAGTCAGAGACAAGGTAGATTTTCTCCTAGGGGAAAGGGAGGGGAAGATCAAGGACTCCGGTGCAGGGAGACAATCTGGAAAGAAGAGTTTGACATGGAAAAGAAGAAAGATTTAGGAGACCTGTGGGTGGCAGAGCAGGGATGTAAAGCCATTGTTGAAACAACAGAAATTTCAGATTTTGTAACCTGCAAGTCTAAGTCATCCTCTGGAAGCTTGTATCCCTCACTGCTGCCCATAGGTAGCATCTTAGACAGCACCTACTTCAAAGTTTCAGTGAGGACCCCAAAGACAACTTGAAAAAACTGAGTTTCCAGGAAATCAATATATAAAACTTATTCAGGAAAAATGGAAAAATCCTCCTGGAGTTATTGGTACAATGTATTCTAGGCCTGACTGCTAGTGTTCTTAAAAGAAAGGAAAAGAAAGATGCCACCACAAGTCATTACACAAAAACAAAGCCCTGGTGTTTTATAACCTTATACTCTCTCAATATATATGTATAGTATAGTAGTGTATATATATATATATATACACACACTCTGTATATATGTACACAATGTATATATATATATTTTCTCTCTCCCTCTGTATGCCTATATGTTAGTATAAACACTGTCCTCTCCTAACTTCCAACAAACAGATGAGAATGAACTGGAGAAGTAATGATGATCTTGTAATCAAAAGGAAAAGCCATTGGCTGTTTACATCCACCTATAGTTTGGTTAGAGCAGAACAACGCTGGACCCTGTCAAAGGACAGATTGCAATTGGCCATATGTCGAAATACAAGAGACTGCAAGGCAAGCTCCCTGCCTGACCATGTATCAGTCTTCCAAAATAATCACGGTGTGTGACAGCTATGGCACAGCCCCCTGCGTTAGTGGTGAAACTGCACTGCAACAGAAGGAGGACAGAGAAAGGAACTGGAGCCCCTGCATGCCCTTTGCTCCTAGAAATGCTGCTTATAGCCTGAACCTATGGAGTCCTTGTTTGGTATCACCTCCTGCTTCTCCCACTAAATGTATGAATACTAAGGCAGGTGGATGTGAACCAGAGACAAATTCCCTTCTCACACTTTGGAATGACAATCTGAGATAACGCCATCTCACTTTAAGGAACCTAAGTCACAGCTGAATTTTATTGAATACTCATGTTTGAATATTCTTCAGCTCTAAAATGAGGTATATTACTGTTTTTAATTTATGTATTCAAGCACTATTACATGACTCATTTGATGAATAATAGTATCAAATAGTTCACTTGATGTTTAGTTCTTCCTGACTTTCAATGCCCTTGTTTTCCATCAATATCAGAAAATCCTTCATTATGTAGAAATGCTATCTTTCCGTGTCTGGGAAATTTGGGGGTTAGAGTGAGAGACACAATAAACCATCACTGCTGTGATTCACCCCATTTAGTATAATCAAGAACCCACTCCTGCAAGTTCCTGAGCAAAGGATTCCTGGGGGTTTCCCATTGGAAGAACAACACACCCATGATGATTCCCTGCAAAGAACACTGCACAACCATCATGTTCTTTGAACTGGCACCACCCCTCAGTTGTTTCATGAGATTTCTAAAATGAATTACTGCTGATTTGAAGGAGTTACGACAACCTCTGAAACCATGTCCTTCCAAAGTGCAGAAAATAGTAAAGTTGCTCAACAGTCTGGATCATCATATGAATATAATGAACTTAGAGATAATAATTTTCTGTTAAATACAACCCTACAAAAAGGAAGAATTTCTATTTTGCTTCTTGAAGAACAGGCACAGAAAAAAAAATAAAAAAAATTGATATTAACAGCCCTTGAAGCTCCTTCATACTCTTCTTTACCTCATGGAAATTTATTAATCCTGTTATGACTAAAATAAAATGGCTGAAGAGGACTAGAGAATTGAAGTCAAATGCAGAGATCCATACCTTTCCTTAAGCAGATTAGGTGGCATTTGAGAACAGGGATCTCTATTACAATAAAGAATGCTACTAGTACATTTACTTGTCAAGAATATGCCAAGAAAATAGCATTGAAAAAATTTCTGTCTGGTCAAAAAAATTGGCTTTGTACAAAAGAAGAAATAATTCTGCTGAAGAAAGAGAAGAATAGAGCTGGGGATCAGTGAAAGCAAGCACTTCAACCCATTTGAATTGAAGAAATCTTTTAATTGTACATTCACTTCTACACTGTTGTGTTTTCTTGGCACAAATATTTAAGAAAAGCAAATATTAAGCTCCAGTCCTGGAATACTAACTATGAGTAAAATACAAGCCTGAGCAGGGTCCAGCATTTCATTTATGCAATATTTGCACTTCCACATATGCCTTCAACACGCAGGGTAACATATTAAGTAGGCCTGCTCTGCACAAGGGCAAACTTCAAAGAAAACGCTGAATTCTGTAGTCCATATGAATATTGTTACCTCAGGGTCTGACTCTCTCCTTCCTTTTGCAATTTGCACAACAGCAGTTTACCACATAAGTCTTTGAGTCAGCAAGGAAAAACAGCATCGCAGCCGGATGGTGCCTATTCTGCTTGCAGGCTGCTTGTATGAAAAAAAAATTAAAATTTTGCTCATATTTTAATAAAGAGCACAAATGTTCTTCAAACTAAATCAGCAAATCCTCAGTAAGAGGCAATAGTGTGCATAGCACAAGCAGCTTGCTTTGGGTGTTACACTGAGTAGTTTCTATTTTTTAAGTCTTATCATAGCACAATGAATACAAACTGCTCTCAAGTGATGGGTATCTGACTTGGCACCAGGTCCTGGGTACCTATTTTTATGGGAAGAGAACAATCACAAGATAGTTTTATTGCCACCAAGTTATTAGCACTATTAGGCATGGATAAGTAGCATTAAACAACAAAATCACAAGTAAATCCAATCTTACTTATAATTTTTGGAAAGCATACTGCACAACACACAGATTAAAGCTTCATATGTGGGCCTAAGTTTAAACATAAAGGAGATACTCTTAAGGTTGTTTTACATTAGTTTTAGTGAGATTCATCATATGCTTAAAGTGAAGAGGTTTTCTGTGACAAACAGGTAATTTTTCACTCAGTAATTCCTAGAAAATGATTCCTGAGGGACATGGTTTAGTGGTGGATTTGGCAGTGTTATATTAATGGTTGGACTAGATGATCTTAAAGGACTTTTCCAACTGAACAATTCTATGATTCTCTGCCACAAGTCCAGTGAAGCCAGCAGCAGTTTTGTCCTTTACTTTGGTGAGGTCATAACTCATAGATTCATAGATTGGTCCAGGCCGGAAGGGACCACCAAAGGTCATCTAGACCGACCTTCCTGCAGTCAGCAGGGACACCCCCAACTAGATGAGGTTGCCCAGGGCCTCGTTGAGCTTCACCTTGAATATCTCAAGGGAAGGGGCCTCAACCACCTCCCTGGGCAACCTATTCCAGTGTTCCACCACCCTCACAGTAAAGAACTTTTTCCTAATATCCAATCTAAATCTCCCCTTATCCAACTTAAAACCATTGCCCCTCGTCCTGTCACTGACAGCCTTTGTAAACAGACCCTCCCCAGCCTTCCTGTAGGCCCCCCTCAGGTACTGGAAGGCTGCTATGAGGTCTCCCCGGAGCCTCCTCTTCTCCAGGCTGAACAACCCCAGCTCCCTCAGCCTGTCCTCAGAGCAGAGGTGCTCCAACCCTCTGATCATTTTAGTGGCCCTCCTCTGGACCCGCTCCATCAGGTCCATGTCCTTTCTATATTGAGGGCTCCAGACCTGCACACAGTACTCCAGGAGAGGTCTCACCAGAGCAGAGCAAAGAGGCAGAATCACCTCTCTGGATCTGCTGGCAACACTTCTTTTGATGCAGCCCAGGATGTGATTTGCCTTCTGGTCGGCAAGTGCACACTGCCTGCTCGTGTCCAGCTTCTCGTCCATCAGCACCCCCAAGTCCCTTTCCTCAGGGCTGCTTTCTAATACCTCATCCCCCAGACTGTATTTGTTCCAAGGATTGTTTCGGGCCAGGTGCAGAATCCTGCACTTGCTTTTGTTGAACCTCATGAGGTTCACCTGGGCCCACCTCTCCAGCCTGTCCAGGTCCCTCTGAATGACATCCCGTCCCCCTGGCGTATCGACAACACCACACAGCTTGGTGTCATCTGTGAACTTGCTGATGGTGCTCTCAATCCCTCTATGTCTTTGATAAAAATGTTAAACAGTACCGGTCCCAGCACGGACCCTTGAGGGACACCACTTGTCACTGGACACATTCCATACATGTGCTCAACATTTAGAGCACAAATATACTGGCATATATTTGTTTTCACCGTACAAGTATATTTGTACCTCACATGAATTACATTCACAAATTCTACCAACTTATCCTTTTAATATGTATTTCACAATCTTTTCAGTAGAAATTTCTCTCTTCTAATATGTTAAAAATATTTTTTCTTATTTTCTTGGTGTTTTTTCCTTTTAGGTAGAAAAAAATATATCAAAATTCTTCATTTCTGTGATGCTTGAACTAGGAAAAATGGTTAAGACTTTGTATAAAACCGACAGCTAATACACACAAATTTCACAATGCCCCAAACAAGAAAAAATCTGTTTGTGGTTTAAAGCAAATTCTGTTTGAAAAACAGGTATTGTCTCAGAGCATTTACTATGCAAATATTACGACAAATGCATAAAAACCATTGAAGTCGATAATCTAAAAACTATAGATAAAAATTTAGATTGTATATTTAGGTAGCTAAATATCCATGCTGAGAGAAACAGAAAGTAAAGAATTAACTAGAAGTAGTTGTATTAGTTTTAATAATTAGGAGAAACTATTTCTAATAAAAGTGGGGGAAATTCAAACCCAGGAACAGAAATGCTCATTAAAAAAGGATTAATAAAAAAAGGGAGAGAAATCACTGATATAGGCCTAAGGCTGCTACAGTATAAATGTGTATTCAGAGATTAGGAAGGTATTTCTATATCCGTGCGAAGAAATAACATTTTATTTCTACTTTGAGTGGAAAAGAGAACATGTGTAAGAAGTAAGACAAGGTATGGACTGCCATCTAGAAAAGAGTACTGACTACTTACTCCAAAAAGTTCATGCCTGTGGTGTGGCTCATGTAACATAATTAGAGTAGAGATATTTTTCATACAAAGTCTTATCAACATTAGTAGGCTGAGAGCTTACAGAACTGAAAATTATTCTAAAATCAGGCCCTGATCCAGCAAAGCACTTAAATATGTGCATAGCGAGGGACATGAGCAGTCTAATTTGCCACAGCAGCAATATGCAGAGTTAGGGACATGCTCAAGGGCTTTGCTGGACACATTCAGTTGCACACTAAAAAACACACACCCTAAAAGAAAATTACTATGCCATTTATTTCTTTATTCAATCCTCCTATGCAGGGAGCATTTGTCAAAAAAAAAAAAAAAAAAGAAGTAACAATTGCAAACAGAAACCAAACTAATGCCCATTTAAACAGTCAGAAGGGACCATTTTAAACCCCAAAGCACTGTGAGTCAAGGCTGGGGGTGGGACACAGGATACCACTACATTTCTGCTTTCTTCCAACCAAACACTAAGTCTACGCCCTGTCCTGAAAACTCTGGGGTTTTTTTGAGGTGGTCGGTCCTCTGTGAGTTCCTGCTTCTGCACTGCCAAGGCGCTGGCAGCGGGACCTGCTTTGCAGAAATACCTGTCAGGAAGCCCTAAAGTCTCAGATTGCTACAGCAATCCCAGTTAGTCCATAATACGGCTCTTCCTTTGGCTGGGAGGATCTGAGAAGAGTAAATCTGATTTCATCTAGAACAGGGTTAGCTACCAATGCTTCTATAGCAACTGCCAGCTTGGGTCACACATCAATCGGTGACCCAGCATGGACAATGCGCTACTCCAGCAAATGCTCCCAGACCTTCCTCACCTGCCTCTCCCCAGCATGTTAAGATAGGTCACAAATACCAATCAAAGTACGGTGGTGGGATTTTGCTTTTGAAAGAAATGACTAAGTGGAGCATGTTATTTCTTTTGATCTCAACAAAGAAGTATAAGGAAAACATAAAGGTACACTATGTGGGTAAAAGTGTGTTTTAGAGCACACACACACATATTGCTATTGGCACTAGGCATGATGTATAAAATTAAGACAAATATTTACAATTTAAATCTGGTTTGATTTATACTATTTGTTTTCTTTTGGATGTCACCTTCGACAGCCAAATTGTATCAGTCATCTAAGTGATTGATTGTATCAGTCACATAAGTTCTTATCATTTTAATGCTAATATGTATTTGGCTTTCACTTGCCAACAACGAACAGGAGCTCTAAAGTATTTGCATTTCACTGCTATGAAAACATATATTAGTATTATAGTCATAAATGAAAACCTACACGGCTTCTTCATAGACTTTCCTCTTCTCCCTCTCTTTCGCAAAAGAGCACCCCAGTTCCACTAAATATAGTCAGACGAGGGATTTTGGTTAGAAAAACAATGCCAAAGGTATCCATTGATAAGTAAAGTTTATGTTTAAAACCACAACTGCAACTCAAATGAAGACAACCAATCAGAAAAAAAAGCAACCTACAAAACTTAGGCATTGTACCTCTTCAGTATTGTACCTTTCAAAGCTTTGAGCTTCTGTAAATGATTTATACTGTATATAAAACTAAAGTAAACCGTAAGGACACAGAACAAACTTTAAGTATAATGAAGTTGAATTTTAATGTTTTACTGCCTTGATATCGCAAATTTTAATTTACCAATGCAGTTCTGCGAGTTTTTTTTAACTCCTCACACATACAGACATTTCACAGAAGCCAATGAAATTGCTGCCAGAAGGGCAAATCAAGATAATCACGGACTGCAAAACTTGCTAATACGTTAGGATTTACAAAACCACATACATATCACCACATACGCATGATCCTGTACATATACTGCATTGAGCTTCTGCTATTCTCTTTGTTATAGTTATGTAACTAACACAACCTGCTACAGAATCCCCAAACTTTGCATTTTAAGGAGATGTAGAATTTCTGTTTTGTATAGAAGTGAAGATGAAAAAAGGAGAAGTAGGCAGTTTTTCTGAATAGATATCTTGATCTCCTTTATCATGATGGCCCAGTGCCAGCATCTAACAGATCATACACCAGGACAAAGAGAAGTTAATTACTGTGTGTAAACCTAGTTCTTTTTATGACTCATTTGTTCTCAATGAGGTTTTCCTTATGCCAACTGTTAAAACAGTACAGTCATTGCATTTTTTACAATTAATGCAAATTCCAGCACTCTGCTGCCGTCAAAAAATTACAACACCCATCCAATGTTAAAACTTGAATACTTTTTTCCAGTTGTCAGAAGATACAGTTATGTTACATCCGGTGCTTCATCCTGCAGTCTCTACTCATATGAGTGTTTTATCTGATTAATGATTTTGACACAGATGCCCTTGAGTCAAAAGTGTTGCAATGTAATTGCTGTCTTCAGGGATTCCCAAGCACGGCCTGCACAACTTCTGCATGCGGCTCGGAAAGGCATTTAATAATCTTCGCCATCCCAAGTCACATGGCAGACCCATCTTGCTGCCTACTCCCTAGAGAGATGTCCTGCTCCCTGCATGGCCTGGCCTGAATACAGTTTTGATACCTCTGCTTTAGGTTTGTCCCCATAGGGGACAAGGAAGACACTCTGACCATTGTAAACCCTTCACTTAAAAGCTACATGGGGAAACCAGTCAACATGTGAAGGATGGAAAGGAACTGTGGTGCTCCACTATACCAAGTGGCAATCTCCCAAATCCCCCCCACAAAACAAACCCAAGGACAACAGCACCTACAGAAACCCTGTATGCCCCAGAACTGTTTCTAAAATGAAACAGAGCTGCTGTTTTCCAGCAGGGAGAGTTCCTGATTTAATTTCGCCATGGCACTTTCTACTATGGATCTCTCAGAGGAGATATCACACAGGTGTCATTTGTAAGATACTCAGTGGCACTTCTGATAGAGGAGTTGTGGCATCTATTGCCAAATTTGTCTGTTTTCTTTTTGTGACAGTGATGTTCTGTTTACTTCTCTTTTTTTCTGCTTTCATGCCATTTGCACTGAAAATGTTTAAGGGAAAAGAGTTTGAAGACATGGAGGAGGAATTGTAAAAGTAACTGGAAATGACTTGTTTCTCACAACCACTTATTTATTATAAGATGACCAGCTTGCATACCTTTACATAACCCATTACCTTACTCCCATCCTTAAGTTATTATTAAGTGCTTCAAAGACTATAATTTACATAATAACCATGTTGTGTTTTGTCTAGCACCCATGAAAGGCCAAAAAGAAGGGAGCAAAGAGTTTATGAGATTCCATATTTGTAATATTTTATGTTATTACTGTACAATTGTTAGATTTGTAAGATTTTCTGCTACTTTTGGCAGTCTAGACAGCAGCCTGTAAAGCATCTACAGATGTAATTTTTTATTTTATATATTAAGTAACTAGACATGGAAAATAAGCAATCTTCAAAATAACATACAAATAATTATTTTTCCAAAGAAGGTCAGGACATTGTAACTGTCCCAGAAATTAAAGGGACTAAAAAATTCATACACAAGCCTTGAATCAGAGCAAGAGGAAACCAACCAAACAAAAAATGGTAACAGAACTGTCTTATGGCTTAGAAAGCACACTTCACCACCAAAGAATCCCTCTGTGATGCAGGACAATTCATTCGTCAAAAACACATTACAGACTGAGTTGCCACGGTTGCCGTTGCACAGTTTAGAAGGCTATTTGCAACCCAGTTCATTTTACTCATTAGCATAGAGCACACTCCCCACATGTTACTGAGGGTGGTAATCTGTTGAAAAGCTTTAAACGAGATTTATTACCAATAAACCATACTCTGGAATCTTATGCTAATGTGCAGTGCTAATGCAACCTTTTAAGAAATATTACTGGACAAAAATTTACAATTATTCCCTTTGATTTTCATTTTCAAAGAGCTCAAATAAGGTTCATCAACATGGATGATGATGTTACAATCCTTCATGATGAAGGAAAACCATCCCTTTCATTTTCCAAACAGGAAGGATGGATGCAAAGAGAGATTAAAAGCATTGCACCAGTTTTCAGAGCTGTCTGTGACAAAACTAGAGCACCAAAGAAACCATGAGGAAGGCGAATACTGGAAGAAGGCCAAAGGGCTGAACAGGTCTGACTCCCCCAACAAAATACATTTGAATCAGTGGGCCAAATTAAACCAAATGGGACAGAAGAACAGAGGCCTCAGAACTACTGCGTTCCCACAATTTTCATAGCAGGCAGCCAAGGACAAGAGAAAAAAAAAAAATCTACTTACACCCTTTAAGGCTGGAGTTTAATCCTTAAAAGACTCAGTCTTGAAGTTCAAACTCACAGGAAGACAGGATTGTTGATTTCTGCTGTTCACACAACTGTCTGATTGTTCTGTGACCTTTGTACATTTCAGTAGCAAATTCCCAAAAGCCTTAATGTTTTGAAGGACATGATCTGCAGCTGAACTTGTCAGATCCAGTTCTTCCCACATCAAGCATAGCAATGGTGATGTCAAGCTCTGAGGAATCATTGTATTTAGTGTTGAGCACTCATCTTGCTGAGGATATACTATGTTTCTGCTGGTCCTGACTCCGCACATCTCACATGCCCTTTAGAAAATAACCTTTCAGGACCATGATTTTGCTGGGACTGGAACATTGCCACTGAAACAGCAGTGTCCCAAATGGTCTCTTTATTGATGAGGCCAAAGAGAACATGACCCAAAAGTAAAATCAGTGCTATAATATCTGTAATAATAAATACAAGCTCCTTCAAAATGAGGAAAAAAGAAATCATTTGCAGAATGAAAGAAGGCAAAAACATCCCCAAAAAAATATTCAAGCTTACTGAAAAGTAAGGGATGCCATCCAGAGGAACCTGGACAGGCTTGAGAGGTGGGCTTGTGAGAACATCATGAAGTTCAAGAAGGCCCAGTGCAAGGTCCTGCATGTGGGCCACAGCAATCTCAAGCACAAATACAGGTTGGGTGGAGAATGGATTGAGAGCAGTCCTGAGGAGAAGGACTTGGGGGTGTTGGTGGATGAGAAGTTCAACATGAGCCGGCAATGTGCGCTCACAGCCAACTGCATCCTGGGGTGCATCAGAAGCATGGCCAGCAGGTCGTGGGAGGTGAGTCTGCCCCTCTACTCTGCTCTTGTGAGTCCCCACCTGGAGTACTTTGTCCAGCTTTGGAGTCTTCAGCATAAGAAGAATATGGACCTGTTGGAATGGGTCCAGCAGAGGGCCACGAAGATGATGAGAGGGCTGGAGCACCGCTCCTATGAAGACAGCTGAGAGAATCGTGGTTGTTCAGCATCGGGGAGAGAAGGGTCCGGGGAGACCTTATAGCGGCCTTTTCGTACCTGAAGGGGGCCTACAGGAGAGGTGGGGAGGGACTCTTTATCAGGGAGTGGAGCGATAGGAGAAGGGCTAATGGTTTTAAACTGAAAGAGGGGAGATTTGGATTAGACATTAGGAAGAAATTCTTTACTGTGAGGGTGGTGAGGCACTGGAACAGGTTGCCCAGGGAAGCTGTGGCTGCCCCATCCCTGCAGGTGTTCAAGACCAGGCTGGATGGGTCTTTGAATAACCTGGTCTAGTGGGAGGTGTCCCTGCCCACAGCAGGGGGGGCTGGAACTCAATGGTCTGTAAGGTCCCTTCCAGCCCAAACCATTTTATGATTCTGTGCTTCTATGATTTACACTTATTCTTGAAAAGGTAGGAATGTAATTGTCCCATTAATCCTCAGTGAATGGGCACAGACAGCTTCTTCCAGAAGGCAATTCAGATATTTTACAAGGAGTTTCTTACAAGGAGTCAGTTATCCTCACTGACTACATACAAATATCCTTCAGACAGCAGTCCATGAGCGAAAACTTATCTGCAAGTCATGGCCATGTAATGCACTGTCTGAGGGTAAAAGTAAAGAGGTTCACAAAGACACCAAACCCAAAAGGTAAGCAGTTCTTCCATGGGAGAAAATAGATCCCAACTGCATGTCAGCCCTTGTAAGGATAATGTAACTCTATTTCCACCCTAATTGCCGAAAGACATCATCCCTCGCTGAATAACTAGTCCCCTAATTCTAATCCTACGTTAAAGCAAAGAGTCCTTAATCCAGGCAGGGCTCACTTTTAAGCCTTGTCTTAAACTGCTCCTTTCAGCGCTAGCACTGGCACCATTGGCACACACTTGTGAGGCAACACCTCCTTCACTGAGGGCGATACCTCCTGAACGCAACTCACCTGCACCCACAGCAGGACATCTGACTAAGGGATGATTAACACCCGTAAAAAGTGATAGGCTTCCACTTGAACATAGCAGGGGTTTAAGGCAAACACTTAAGGGCAGTGACAATACCAGAGTAACCACCTGTGTTAATGTATGTTAACTAGTATATTTCACAACCCTAAATCACTAGAGATAACACTGCTCAGGCACTGCTGAGTAAATGAAGCATAGAGGGGTGGAAAATTAATTTCAATTCATTACCTCGAGGGGAGAAGGCAAATGTTCAGTATGCAAAGTAGATCCATGGCCCTCTGGCTTTGTGCCACTTCCTTTGGCAGCATTCTTGCTCCTTGCATACACCTTGATAGGGAGTAACTCTGATTCAGACTGATTCCAATTCAGCTTTCCTAGGAAATTCAGTGCATTTCTGTTTGTTGCGTGCCTCAATCAGTTGCCAGGCCTCTCTTTCCAGATGGAATTTGAACCCCATAGTTATCAAATAAGTAGAAGTGTCAAGACTGGCAGAAACAGAACCATGTGAATCATCTCACAGTAAAAAGGGCAAGTAAATTGGATGACTTTCATGATATGGTCATCCTTTTGGTTGGCTCTGAGGACACTGACATGCCAGAGTCATAAAGCCTGTGACTGAGGAAGCGAAATCTAATTTCTCTGTTATTTCCCTATTGTTGATATACCATTTAGAACCTTAATTTTTGCAGAGAAATACCTGGTGACTCAAGTTTTGCTTGACCATTTCCTCATCTACTGTGAAGCAGTTAAACTGTCATAATTTCACCAGAAGTTGCTACTCTTGAAGATATTTGCTTCTCCGGTGACTACACGTTTTCCATCTGGCAACACCAAGAACAAATCCATCCATTTTCCTTTGCTTGTGAGGTTAGATGTATAACTTTCTTCAGAAAATATAAATAATAAAGGTATAAGTTATAAAGCAGCAGAAATATTTACAGTCAGAAGTCTGGTTTTGTCCCTTACATGAGATGACAATGTGATATTTTTATATACAGCTATATTTAATAATATATTTATATTAATTTATGAAATCAGTTCAGAGAGATGAACAACTCAGGCCCCTCTTAGACAGGAAAAGCTGTAGAGAGGCTGTCAGGACAGCTTAAAATATAAGGTTTTGAGTCTCTAACGAAAAAAAAAAAGTTCCAAGCAGTTCAAAATGGTCAGAATGATGTCTTTTTCAGTGCTGATATCATAATTCTCTGTTTCCCTCCTCCTGCCTCCTGGACAGGTTCAACAATCTCAACCCAGCCATGTCATTCAACTCCCTTCCTTCATTCACTCCTGGTCTGGTGACCAATGGCTTCCACATTGTCTGCTGGGCTTGGGAACACTGGGCTCAAAGCCATGCTCAATAATGAGTGATTTTTAAAAGGAAACTTCAATCTACCTCTCACTAAAGGGAATCTTGATAGCACAAACAAGTTGAATACCATACTGCTGAAGCCACTGCCTGCACTTTTGTCCCCAGGTAAAGGCCAAAATAGTAGCAAATTTTACTTCAAGAAAATTTGTTCCTGCTGTGTTGTTTTTGGGAAGACAGACCAGCTCTTGGGGACACCTTACTCATATTACTTTGCATTTGGAATATGAGTAATAGCGCGCAATCATATGAAGCACAACAGCAGATCTCAGAGTCCTTCAAAGAGCTGAAAAGCAGAAAAGGTTTTTCTTAAGCAGAAAATGCTCTCAGCTTTAAGAAGATTAGATATACTTCTCTGAGATACTGCAACCCATAAATAGTTATTTCTTAATAGAAACTAAATATTAAAAAATGGCTTATTCTCCTTGTCCAGTTTGGATATTACATTTAAATCTACAGCTTTTGTTAATTTATTTCCAAAAATATTCCATTTATAGCTTGAAAAATGAGAAACTTTATAAAGGAGTTATAAATACAGGAAATTACACCAAGCCTTCACAGGATGCAAAAGAGCTTTCGTAACCACCGTAGTAAGTCTGTAAAGTGTTCAAAGACTGCAGGTAGACTTACTGTAAGAACTATGATAAACTACGTATCGTATAAGCTGTAGGTTCTCTCTTTGAAAAACACATATGCAACAGTTTCATGTAAGACTGTGGTTTTGCAAAGCAATAAATTTGCCTTTAGGGTTTCTCCTACCACATGAAAAACACTGTAGCCACATGTAGCAAAGCGCTGATCTAGTATAAAGTCATTTTGCTGGTTCAAATTAATTCAGAAAATTTTGAAGCTTCAATTTCATATGAAAGGCCTGCAGTCAAGATCAAGTATGGTCAACTTGCACAATTCTAATTTTATATGGGGTCAAGTATCATCGATCATGCATTAAGCTGACATACTCACTGTATTGAGTAGCAATCCCCCAGAAATGCAGTTGTGTGCCCAAGAATATTTGGATCAACTCTAGAGTGATAACAGAACTACATCCAAAGATCTTGGAACAGGGAGAAAGGCTCATGAGTACTCCCAAAGTCATCGGGCTTATTTTTGTTTGATGGTGTTTCAACTGGACCTAATGACACATTGACATGAAAACACCTCTGCTTCCTTAGACAGTAGGTTCAGAATTTGTCATTCTTAAGATGACATTTAGATGTAGATATAAAAAAAATACAACAATGAGGTGTGCCTGGCAAACCCAGGATATGAGTCATTTTAGCCGATATTTGCATTATTTTCTTCCTACGTAGTAATTACATGAAAGAGAGGGAAAAAAGAAAGGGTAACAGAAAAGGGTGGAAATATATTCCCTTGAGCTTGGGTTTTCCCTTTGTCCATAAGCACTCAGACTAATCTCACTCATCAATTAATTAGAAGAATCACAAAAAGGATTAGTGAGAAACATCACAGCAAATCAATCACCAGCGAGAGGACAATTTGTTGACTAAGAATTACGTGTCTCCAAAGACCATAGCTCAAAAGTTCTCCCTCTGAATGGTAGGACGCATTCTGCTCAATTTCAAACCTACCTGAACAGATCTATCTGTGCTTTGTATTTGTTTGGTCAGCCAGAATGTGAGCACAAAAGAGAAACAAAGCTGAGGAATATGCATGTTTTACGAACTACCAGCATTAATAATGCCATCGCCTTTAAAGACACTCAGATGCCAGGCACTAGAAGGTAAGGCAATATTTCAGTGATTTTCTTTTCTTCTCTTTTCTTTTCTTTTCTTTTCTTTTCTTTTTTCTTTTCTTTTCTTCAACTGGAGCACCAACGGGCATTCCGTGCAACTCTCAAGTATTGATAATGATATCATATGTATTTGCATGTGGGCATTACTGTTGTCTTTATGTGAGTATGTCCAGTGATAGAAAGATTCTGGGCAGTGATAGTAAACATTCAGAGATTACAGCCATGTTAGGACAACTGGTTTTTACTTGAGCAAAATTTAATATGCGTCATGGTATCACTTTCAAATCTTCTATGGCATGGGGAAACACACATACTTTGAGTTAATTCTAATTATCCATCCACTTATCCACCCTTCCAAGCCTTTTGTGATGGGTTTTTCTAAAACACAGTACTATAGGCCAGTCCGCTCTTACTTTATCTTCAGGTAACATCCTAGGTTACTGGCCAATGGGTTCTTGTAAACTTTCAACAGATCAACCAAACAGCAGAGATTTATAAAAATAACAACAGTTTAGTGTGAAAATTGATATCATTTGAGCAGACAGTGAATACTTTTGGTCCTGAATATTTTTTCAAAGTATGGCAGCAACATCCTCCTCTTCTCCATCCACATCAGCTACAGGATGTAAGATTGATCTCCTTGACCTCTTAAACCAGATTTACACTCAGAGGCCAGGATGCCATCGAGAAAACATCGAATTTGCAAACATCCAGGATGATTAAAATGTATTTTTTTCACCCATCATTTCACCGCCTCCTTTTAGTTTAAAACACACAATAAAAATATTTCCTTTTTAGGTAGGATATTAGCTTTTGTGACATCATCCAATCATACAGTTAGCTTGTAATCCCACTTCTAGCACAAGGGTCACCAGGTTTAGAGATCTTTCTTCAGGGATATTCCGTGGTTTGGATATAAAGCGACTCTGGTTACAAATCAAGATAGGTGCTTTTAAGGCACCGTTTACTGCTGTTGGCCACCTAGGATAAATCCTGCTGAATTTAACAATACAAATGACTCACTTGTGCAAATAAATGCCTGTGTGTGTTGTGACACGTACCTCATGCTTGTTCAGCTCCCACTCCATTTATCTTCATATCACTGATGGTGACTTTGTATATGCACCAGCAGGGACTTTTACAATTTTACTGCTGCCTTTGGAAATTACTCTGGCATTTTTCTTTGAAATGACACCAATTTGTACATCTAAACCTACCCTGAATCCTTTCAATGCTTTTTCTAAAAAGAATTAAATGCTTTTCATTAAGTATGAACATTATTTCATGTCAGTTGAAGTATTCACATGTATCAGGATAACACTTGCAGAAGTCCACCATGGTCAAAGCCTGCTTAATAAAAGGGGAAAAGACACCTGAAAAAAAGTTTTAAAATGAAACTTCAACATAAACCAATATTCCAAGTCCAGGAGAAACTACCTGCAACACCTGAAGAATGAAAAATTTACCCAAAAAAACCCCCACTCTTTTTTTCTGCATTGAACAACGCATGCATTACAAGAGTTTTCAAACCAGTAGTTAATTTTTTTTCTGGAGAAAAAAAGAATATGAAAAGAAAAACTGAACAACTTCTCATGTCTTGCATTTTTATAAATTTTTACCTTTAAGTTTGAAACAGACTCTTTAGTGCACATAAAGGAAATGAATGTTGCAGTATGCCACATGTTCTGAACGGCATTATTTCACACCAGTCTTTAGAAAAGATACTAAAATTCTAAATATATGAATGACTGCAATTTATTCTACAAAAATAACACAAAAGTAATAATGCAAATGAAAACATTAAAAAAATTGCAAAGCTGTTTTAAAATTTCAGTGAGTAAAATAGCAAAGTTTCTTTCTCTGCTAGTGCAGTACTTTTACTCAAGCTAAGTTACACCTTGATTTATCAGTTTAGCAAATGGTATTTTTCGAAATACTGCAGGCAACTTGAAAAATATTCTTACTGAACATTTTAGCTGTAAGTAACCTAATTACAGTAGGTGGTACTACCATAGACCTCTGCTTTACCTTTGGATTTTAGGACACTATCACCTTTCTCGATTAAGCCCGAGTTCGTACAATTGCTCGTACAGTGTCTGCAGAATAGTTCTAGGGGTAAAACCCAGGCTTTTCTTTGCCTTTTGTAATGGATGCACAAAAGTGCCACCTGATCTCTCCCGGCAGGCTTTACCAGTGAAACAGCAGATAGGTTGGGTCACTGTCATTATGCTCCAGATAGCAATAATCAGGAAGCCAGTAGAGATTAAATAAAAGATATATTTAGTGACTCTGCATGGCCTATAGTCATCTCTAGCCTTCAGGGGACTTTTCATATGACAGTCATGTACATAATCACAGCCAGTCATTGCAATAGGTCTTAAGCCAGTTGGAACAGGGACACCTTGTTACTCTTCATGTCTTTAAAAACACCCCGCAGGTGCCTTGCTTGGCCCTTAATAGATTTAGTCGTACAGAATGGGCAGATACTGGAAGTAGGTGATGGCCTAGTGAATCGATTAGAAACAATTTCACAGAAGATGTAGAAATCACAGCAGATACCTGCAATGGAAAACCACAATGAGTAGCTGTTCAAAGCACGCTTAAAACTGTAACTGAGCAATTTACGTTAACTACAGCATTTGAAATTTAAAAATAGATAAGTAGGCCAATCTAGCCTGCATCTATCAGCAGAAGATTTTTTTAGGACATTTTTTTTTTTTAGCAGCCCAGGTGCTCAACCCTAGGGTAACTCACTGTGGTAATTGCTATCCCAGCACGTGTGTCAATCATTCTGCAGCTGAAGCTGGGAGAAAAAAACCCTTGTCTCCCACAGCCCCACCAAGAACGTGGTACTTTCCAAATTTCCTCCAAAGGCAAAATATTAATAGTAAGAAAAATCTACCTTGAGGACACCACTGCCTCTAAAGTGCTTTCCTCCAGCTGCAGGGTGAAAGGAGAAGCATTCGTACCATAAAGATTATTGCCTATCTAGCACAGAGGGACTTATCAAAGGCAAGTGACTAAAATACAAAAGGAAGAAAAGCAGGAGGAGTTGACATCTGCCTTGCAGCAATAGAGTTAAAGCCAGATGGGACTTTCATCAGAAATATCTTGAGAAAATATACTGGTAAATGCAGAGAGCAGCCTACACCAGGAACCTTGCTTCCACCACTGCTACAGCGAGAAAATGTTTGTGAGATTACTTGCAGGTAACAGATAGCTTAACACAGGGCTTGCTGATAAGAGTAAGAAGAAACAAAGCAGAGTCTCTTATAACAGTACGAACAGCTAAAAATTTCAAAAATATTCCAGTTATTACCACATTTGAGCAATCGGGATAACAAACTGCAGTTTATTAATTGATTTTATCTCTGCTCCACCGAGCAAACTCGGGTATAGCCTGTTATCTGGCTGGAAGCATTAGGAGAAACTAGAAGAGAAGAGCAGCTCAGCACCCATGTAGGATGAGGAGTCTTACTGGTCAGCAGTGTCTTCACTGATGTGTTTAAATAGAGTCTGTCAGTCTCAGCAGCTACACAGCTGTCCAAATGCTTTTTAACAGACTGCTGAAATAAGAAATAACATTTTAAAAATATTTGGCCACTCAAGTCACTTTCTAAAATACATTTATATGGTAAAATACTACTTCTGTTCTCTTAGCCATTTAGAACAAAACAACACTGTGTTTTGGGAGGGCAGAGGAATGACAAATGTTAGTAAGCTACTACCCTAAATCATATGGTGGTGTCTCCTGAATGTGCTTTCAGTCAGAGATTCATTAAAGCAAACCATTAGAATGCCCCTTCTGTACAGAAACGTGACTTCCGATGACACAGAAATACCTGTAAACTCAGCAAGGGTTCTCACATGATAGGTAACTTTCCATGTTTTTATTCCAAGTGGAAAAGACCCACTTAGGAGATTGATTTTGAGAAAACCACTAGATTTTTCCTCAAATAAAAAAATGAGCATTTCTGAGAGGAAGCCTCTCTTCATAAGTATGAATAGTCTGAATATCTGGTCTAGGCTTTCCAAGGGGAAAAAAAAAAAAGAAAATTTTTGGTCAACTACATCTCCATGGTCAAAATGGTGAAAAACTCCCTGAGTATGGATTAATCACTAATTAATGTCTTGGAGCAAATATTTCTGTTCAGAAGGACTGTAAAAGCCCTGAAAACCCTTTATTCCCCATGTTCTTTTCTCTGAAGCTTTAAGTCCTCTATTAAACTACAAAGTTTTTTTCAGAGATCTGAGAGTTCACTTTTCTATGACCACATTTTCTCTAGCTTTTCTAAGCTGAGAATTTCTTCATTTTTACCCCCTAAGTCCCAAACAGAGTTGTGTAGAAGTCTAACAAGTTGAGGCATTTAAATTAAATTACAAAATTAATATCAATATTAAAAGGTCAGATTTGACCACCCATTTATTTGACAGCAAAGCACAAAACATGCCCAAAAGACTTGGGAAAAGGTCTTTGTACACAAGAACTCTCAAGTATAATCACAAAGACCTCTATAAATCCAATTCTTCTTTACGCATTATGCTTGGCAGTTAAAGGAAGCTTTCACAGCAATCATTTGCTGTTACTTTAAGGTCCTTTTCTGTGTTCAGAGAAGTGCAAAGGAATTTTGTTGTAAACAGAACAAAACCCACATCTAACTCAAACTAAGAACTAAATAAAAACAACTTGATACCAAACAATTAATCAAATTTAATATGATTTTCAGAGCAACCTAGGTGATTCAGACAGACTACCCTTAATTAAAAAAACATGCTGAATTATTTCCAGTGCAAAAATGTGTCTAGACAGCTTTGAAAATCTCTCAATTCAGTGTAATGTGAAAATCACTACTGGAGCAATTTGTTACATGCTGCATAAAGGAATTTACTGCTGAGAATTATAATAGATAGAGAGTAAAATCTAAACCAAATGGCAAAGGCAGCCTTACTATCGATCCATTAACCTTCATTTCCAAAGAAAGGCTTGTATTGGTTTCTATAGGACACAGAGATGATATGGCACTGATTGTGTATAACCCAAAACATTTATTGACATTCAGGGTAAATTCCAGCCACATATAAAAAAAATAAATAACGCAGGAACTACTGATCTCAATTCATACTGGCATAAAGTTGACTTGTTTGTCATCCTTAGGTTTGTTAAATACAGACCGAAATGTGTCTAAGAGATACTGCATATATAAGTGGGTTTATGTAAAGTATTTCTTTTATTTTAAATTCATTCAGTATGACCTCAAAAAATATTAAGCATCTCATGTTGACCCTAAACCTTCTTTTGTCCTGCAAAAATTGTTAAGGATTGAAGGTGTTCAACATCCAGCCAAAAACCAGCTATTATCTTTCATCATTGGACACAATTTCATGGATTGTGTGATGAAAGTATTTCCCAGGTGTATATAATGGGCTGTTAGTAACTGAGAGATGGTGATGAGGGCCGCATCTATGCTAAGTATATTTTCATTTCAACTGGTGGTTAAAATTTATGCGTTTCCACAAAGATCCACGAATGCCAGCTCATAACAAAAATATTTGGAAATAACAGACCAACTTTATTAAATTGTGGGCCTGATCCTAATTTTTAAGTGTGTTGGATTTTATTAAACTTGACAGCAAAGTAATTGCAAATGAAGGCTGCTGTATCAGAGTGCCCCAAGACAAAACCTTTGGTTGGATAACACGGTCACACAGCTGAATCAAGAGCTCCATAACAATCCAGCCAAGCTGAACCAGGTCTCACAGAGAAAGAAACAAATTGAGGGATTAAAATAGAATCAAGAATAAGTCCTTTCTCGTCTTGTTTGTATTAGTAAGAAAATGTGTTACTGTTGCACAGGTGGAAACAAAACCATCCACTTTCTTCAAGTAATTTAAATGGTTTAGAACTGGTATCTACAACACACTTAAAATATATTAGCCTAAATTAGCAGTCTTTATGAGAATATTCTTATCATGCATTGACAGCTCTAGAGACTCAATAAATAAGTAGTTACAAGGGAAAGATATGCAGAATTCGATCTATTTCTCCAATAGAGAAATCTTTCCAACAGTACTGATAACATCCTTAAGAATATTTCCTATGGGATATGATCTTAACAATAACCTTCAGTCTCAAATGAACTTGCCTCTAGAAAAAGCAGGAAGGAAACAGAAAACCCCAAACTGAAAGTCCCTCTGATAAAAAGTCATCAAATACACGATGTTTACTATTATGAAGGGCAAACACACCAACAGATGTGCAGATAAATCTTTTCCAGAAGATTCTAAGCATAAAATTGGTATGTTAAAATAACCATGTCTAAACAAGCCTTTTCTCATGGCTACCATAAAGGAAAGAGCAATTATGTCCTTAAACAGTTTTTAAAAAACTTGGAACTATATTTGTTACCCTAAAAAGCAACAAAATATGGGTTATAAAGGAAAAAAGGCAGCAAGTTAGGGTAAGTCAAGAGCTATACTGTGCTTTCTGTAATAAGAAAGCCTGTGCTGTAACCCTTATATAACACAAAATCGAGAAGATAAAAATATATATCACTCATTTTATGTAATACAGAAGTGAGGACTTAATAAGGTAGAAGAGAGAGTCCAGTCTTCCTACTAATTGCCATGTTTTATAGAAGATGAGAATCAAACTGAGAGTGGGGATAACTAATACTTGAATAAGTGGGAAATACGTATTTACAATATTCCACCAGAAAAGGTATCCCCCTGAAGAACAGAAGACTTTGTTTATCACCTCTAAGTATGTCTGATACTTCAGTATCACTAGAAGAAAGAGACAGTGAGCTTATGTATTAGTTACTGTCAAAAAGGACTAACTGGAAGCAGCAAAAAGTCGTAAATGAGACAACTCCATTCCTCCCTACAGAGGAGTGCGAGAGCAGAGCCACACTGTTAAGAGCACAAACCGTGCTCGCTGCCACCACCTGAAGTCACCCGAGAGGGCTTGGCTGTGTCTGCTGTTTGGAAGTGCGTGTAACATCTTGCCTGCATGGGGAACCTATTACGAAATAAAGTAGGGTGCACTCTGCACGCACCAAATTGTTTCCCGACCAATTTACTCCGGAACGGGTCTCAGCAAGGCTTAGCTCAGCCCACCATTGCGGCAGGTTGCAATAGGAAATTGAGGGGTGCCCTTGTGGGTGGCTAGTAGGCAGAATCTGTTCCCTAGAAGAAGGTTGAAACTAGACCCCAGACCTCATGTACTCTAACTTGCAATCTCCAAGGACAGGATGGAAGAACCTGGCTGCCTTTCTCACTCGCAATGGGTCTGCTGCTAAAATTCAGCTCCAGACTGCCCCGCTTCACGCTTTTCTCTTGCTTCTTGGCTTTGTACTCAAAAACTTGTTAAAACTTCTTTATACACCTGGAGAAAAGCTTTGAGGGTATTTCTCCCTGGTTTTGAAGGAAATAGTTGCTGATCTTCGCCCATCTGCTCACAGAGGTTTTTAAGCAGACAACAGGGATGGTGTAAAAAAGCCAGAGTGAGAGGAACCACAGGAATGCCCACTGTGGTCTTTCAGGATCACTCTTAATGAGAACAATTACAGACAGTCAATATGTTTCACCACTTCTTCCCCGCTTCCATCACTGACTGTCTTTAAATTTCAGGAATACCTAGAAAACACGGGGAGAGGACACAAATTAGCATTGCTTAGGTCTGTAAATCTCCAAAACTACAAAAACCTAATTTTCTTGTTACATTCTGCTTTTTAAAGAAAGCTGCAAAACTAGAATAAATAATCAAAATTCAATAGCAGACATCAGCAATTTATTGCAACCCCTGATCTCACTCACAAATGCATCCAGCAACTGCTTATCACAGCAAGTTGTTAATACATCACAACAAAGTGTGAATTAATTCATTCTTTTAATTTATTTTCTCTAATCTGCAAGTCATTAACCCTTAAGTGCTATTGATAATACAAAACTGTGCACAAACTTTCATTTTATTTTCTAATAATGGGTGATCATGGGACACTTTGAAGATAAAAGTGTGAGCAAACCAACATGCAATTAGAAATTTCCAGTGGGGCTTTACAATAAGAAGCAACCAGATGGAAGGAGGCATACTTTACTATTTAGTCATTCCAACAAGAACAAGATTATAGGGATCGTGGATGAAGAAGAAAAGGTTATTTATAATTAGTATCAGAACTAGTGGTTGGTTATTTAGAAACAGAATATGTCACATCAACCATGAGAAATTACTGGGATAATGTTAAGTGCATGTTTGTATATTAATATTGGCTTTCATGCTTTCAGATAATACTTCTGGCTCCTTTTCTTTGAAATAATTTCATCTACATTGTACAGGCTTTCTTATTCATTTGCTGTTTGACACAGGCTTTTCTCTATTTATTAACACAAAAGAAACCCTGAGTTTGATTTGTCATCAGAACTATGTTACAGTCAAACAATGCCCATGATGGATCAGTTGTGCCTGAACACCTACTAAAGAAAGAATGGCAAATAAAGCTACAATACTTCCCCAAATAAAAACGTCACTGCTTTAGTTCTGCTTATCTAAGAGAAATCTGAGACTTGGCAGGGACTCCTTTCATCAGTATTTAAATTAAAGCAGGTCAGCAGCAACAAATACATAGGATGCAGTCATACTCCAGTGTTTTCTGGAAGGTTCACACAGATTTACCTCAACTAGAATAAACAGTGAGCATTTTAACCAAGGGTCCTTTGGTTCCTAAAGGTAGGTGGAAGGATCAAGCCACCAGATGCCCCCCATCTTCCAAGATTTACAAATAAAAACAATCCATAAAGGAAAAGAGTATGTTCACTGCAATTATCTTGCCTATATATAGCATATTCCAAAGATCTCTCCAAATGATCTGAGTCCAGCTACTCAACTGTCATAGCCACTATGAAATGAAGCTAAACAAAAATATCTTCTAACTTACAAACCGTGCCATTTAAGTGCCTACAACATACTCATATTTGAGATACATCTTTACTACTATTGAATTACTTTCTTTGTTGTACTCTTAAAGTGTCACCCACTTCTGTGTCAGCCCTGGGCCACTGTTTGAAACTGGCTGATGTTTATGCGCCCGACCTTCATCCAGCATATGCCTTTCTTGGTAAATGGATTCCATAGCAGACACGGCTTGTTTTTTTTTTCATTTCTTCCTTGCTGCAGTTGAGAATCCAAAGCTGCATATTGGCAACACAGAATACAGGCAAAAGGATGTCCAAAAAGAGTATTTCAGAATAAAGTGATACCTCAATCAGTTGAAACAGATCTCATACTTTATAAGGACTACTGATTAAGAGTGGATACACTTTACCCAACTACCAGTGACGCAAGGGCAATCCATTATGTGAAGCAATTTTTCTTTCCTTACAAAGCTTTAAAAACAAAACCAAAACTATTCAAAGAACAAGAGGTGCATATGTGGCACAGTAACAATTATTTCTACCACCAAATTTGGGAGTGGTTACAATCCTACAGATGTAATCTCTCCATTCAATGATACAAGTTCTATGAATGTTTATTTTGGCACTCATCTGTAAAAGCCACATTGATAATGAAAAATCGAATTACTTGCTCCCACAGTGGGTGTGGACATCATGAGATCAGTAGATGCCTATTAAAAAGAGATTGCAAAATACTGTTGTCTGTCTTTTAGAGTCACGTTCAAGTCTATGAGAAAGTGGTAGAAATTTTGATCAATTTCAGTGTAAAATTTAAATCTGGTAGGTTTCATTACAACTGAAATTCTGCTTGACAGAAACTTGCTCGTTCAGCACCACATGGAGGGTTTTTGCTACTCAATTTAATGCACCGTTTCAACATCTCCCCAGTCTCCAAAGGAGACCAAGAAAAGTTGCACAGGACAGGGTTTTATCATCCGCATCCTTTACAACGTTTGCATGCCAGAGGCCGTAGCAGCACGAAGCTCAGCAGACTGCAAACCCTGCTCCCAGCAGCTGGGTAAATATTCATGCGGTGGCCTGCACTGCGCTCCCTGCTGCAACCACGACTTTTGCCAGCAGCATCCAGTTAGGAAGCTTAACCCAGGTGTGTCCGCAGGAGCTGCAGCGACCGCAGTGTGAACACACCCACCAGCCCTTCCAAAAATTCCACTTTCACTGGGCTAATTGACAAGCATAGTCTGAAGTGAACCAAATTGCGCGCTGAAGCATACGACAACTACGCTTATTATAAGCTAGGCAGCTCTCTTAAGGATGCTGGCTGCAGCTGCCCTCTGCATGCATATCCACACATATGCACACCCTGCCTTTTTCTTCTAGGCTTTTAAAAAACAGAGACACCATTTATTAAGGCAATATCCTCAAAACTGCTATTGTCAGTTTTCCAAACATCTGCTTCCTTTAAGACTTTACAGAATAATCTGTAAAGAATACCTTCCTTCACGTATAATGGCAAAAGCTCCCTTACTATAATAAAAAAAATCTTATTCTGGTCATTCTTTTTACCTTATTCTAAAGTTTTCTTAAAGGCTCTAATCCAGAAAATACTTACGCGTATAGCTAGCTATATGTATGTGTGTAGTCCAATTAAATTAAATGTGTGCTTAGACAATGTAATTTTGAAATATAGGATCCATAAAAAGAACCCTAAAATAACATGAATAGACACCGCAGCACTAGTTCTGTTCTTCACCATCAAGATACAGGATATTATTGACGTATCAAATTAAAAAAACTCAGTTTATATGAACTAGATCATTCCTGTCTACCTCTATCATTAACGATATATTATAGTCATACTGTCTAATCTCATGCCATACTATAATTCAAAAACTTTTCTGTGGCAGACAACGCTGTCCGTTATGGTACGAAGCTATGAAGAGGTTCTGGGATAATATTCTGTGCCCTTTTGCATTACAGTCTCTCATTTAAAGTCACATATTAGAATTTAAAAGTGTTACTGAACTGCTGTGGAGTAATAAACTCCACAGTCTTAAGCAAAATCTTAACTCTCTGAAGAGACAGAGAAAATGCAGAGAAATAAATGTATCAGAGCTAGTAAAGGTCTGCTGTCCCACATGCCAAACAAAGATTTTAGGACAAGAACCACAAGCATATACAGAGGGAAATCAAAGAACAGAGAAATAATCTGCTTTCTATTTCATGAAAATAAATGAAAAAAGCTGAATTTGCTTTCTAATTTGTTGCTTTTTAAAGCATCGTACTTTTGATATCATAGTCCTATTGAAGTTACTAAAGATTAGAGAGTGAAAATAAGAAGATTAAACAACCTCCTGACTCAGAGCCTTTGTAGGGCTTTCAGAAAGTAGCTCCTCGCTTGGATGCCAGTTCTCCGACTCTCCAAGCAGGAACAGGGTCTCATCCAATGTTTGGTCTGTTACACACACCAGATTTTAATAAATACGCTATGAGGAAGTCTATAAGTAAACACAAGCAACCAGTGAAGCGGGTCCAATGTCACCACGGCTTAAGTCTGGGAGGTTGCTGCAGGGGTAAGTGTGGCTGTAGGGCTGACTCTGGCAGCTCGGGCTGCTGTGTCCCCACAGCAAGCTGCTAAATAAGCTTCCCCAGCCTCTGCAAGAGGTCTCACATTTTTCTGCACAGACCTTAGGCTGTTTCCAGCCACTTCCTTCTCCCCTTTCCGTACAAACACAGAATACTTTAAATTGCCAGGAATGCTTGGAGACATCTGTTATGACACCTTGCTCAGAGGAGGGCAACCTGAGATCGGGGTCGTTCGTGGCCAGGAAGGATGAACAAATCCAAGGAACTGCCCAGCACCAGAAATAAAATTTGAACCCCGCCAATGCCAATTGTCCAAATTAAAACCCAGTCTATGAGACCTGAATTTTCATTTCAGTCAGTAGCACTCGCAAGTTTTTATTCAGCTCTGACTTAATTCAGTACCCTGATTAAAAATATATGAGATAAGGAAGGAACCAATCACTTATAAATTCACAGCTGTAAGAAGAAAACTTTAAAGAGGGTAAAGAAAAGAAAGGGAAACTCTAGCTCAAGCATGCAATCCTAACTGCCCTGTCTTGTCTTTTCTTTTAATACTGGTTGGCTACAATAATGGGACAACAGGCCAAGAGTACTATAAATGAGATGAGACAATCTGAGCTTTCAAACAACACCAACACCCTGGAGAGAAAGTAAAAGGATAATCCTAAAGCTGTGCAAATGAGGTAAAGTGATACGACACAACACTGCCTGCCCAAAGAAAAAGCTTCTGCCATATTTTAAAGTGTGAGCATTTTAATTCTTGTAGCAAGAGCTTTGCCTCCATGATCCTTTGCAATGCTGCCAAATCAAACAACAAAAAATATATCTATATACTTAATACATATTTTATATATGCTTTACATATGGCCTTATACAATTTACAGATATATGGAGAAGCTGTTGAGAATAAACCTATTCATTCAAGGACATCAAATTTTGACACTGACAAAAATGGTCTGCTTTAGATGTCAGAGTGCAGGGCTCTCAGATTATTTTTCTTTATTTATTCTTACAGACAAGCCTGTCAATAGTTTGAAGCGAATATCATTTTCTCAACCAAACAAGTTTATTAGCCTTTTCCTGTTTCTTTATTAAATTCTCAGAATATGCAAGATAATAAGTTGTTTAAAAAAAAAAAAAAATCTGTTTTTAAAAACTAGCCAGGAAAATTGAATACAAACATATAGAAAGTTTTCTTTTTATTTCTCTCTGATGGAGTCTGCCCAAGAACTGATGTCTAGGGACTGAAGAGTTCATTATTGACAATAGGCCTGGGACCTCACAGAGCTGCTGTGTTTTCTTCATCTAGGGCCAAGAGAAGATGCCTCAGCTATTTGGAAATGAATCATCCCTATCAACAGCAATAAAAAAAAATCTTGGGGGAAGAGGGGAGCTTAACATTAACTGAAATGATGAATTGACTAGTAAATGGTCATAAATTGCTTCCAGAAAGCCTAATTCATATTCAATTAAATTCAAATGTTGCTTTTGTACTGGCTTCACATGACAACAGAGTACAGTGAAATACCCCTCTCCTACTTCTCTCCCCAGTGCCCAGAGGTATTGTGTATTGGAGACTCCTTCAAACCATTTTTAACTGATTTGCCTCTTACAGGGTGTTGTTCTCCAAAAAGTGTGTTTTAACTATTCCTCAGATGCATCTGGTTAGATATTTTATCTATCTCAACATGTTTTATCAGATGCAATACCTGTATTAAACAGAGATACAATTTAGACTGAGTTTGCAAAAAGAGCCTTATATATTGAAGGTGTAAATGTATAATAAATTTATAAGATAGGTAACAAATTTAGCACATTCCAACTGTATATAAAATGAGGATTTTGATTATTATTTTAGCTGGTCTTCAAACATCTCTCTCTGTACAAATTTAGTTCAGCCATAGAAGGTAAATAGCATTTTCTAAATGTATTTTCATTGAATGCTTGTGGTTTGCACAACCTTTCCATGCTGCAGTAAAACACCCCTGCTTCACTAGGAATGGCTAATGCCTGACTAGATAGAGAAAATCCTCATCAAAAGATGAGAGTTAACTCAATGTCCTAAAGCAAGGGTTCCAAGGAAACAGATCTAAGCATAAAAACAAGTAGGTAGAAATATATAAGACACTCACACTGAAGGTTTAGGAATGAAAAAATTACCACTCCAATCTACCAGAGATAGCTAGAGAAGGAAAATTAATCTATACTTAACTAGGTTTCATAGTCTTAATTTAAATCACTCATCCTTTTCA